>NC_064638.1:134836654-135180404 GCF_023864345.2 Schistocerca serialis cubense
CCTTAGGTTAGGTTTAAGTAGTTCAAAGTTTCTAGGGGACATGACCTCAGATGTTAAGTCCCATAGTGCTCAGAGCCATTTGAACCATTTGAACCTTCACACTCTCCCTCCCACCCTCCCCACTCTATCTCTCTCACTTTCCTTCACTCTCTCTCTCCCACCCTCTGCACTCTCTGTCTCTCTCTTTCTCTCTCTCTCTCTTTCCTTTATTCTCTCCCGCCACCCTCCCCACTCTCTCTCTCTCTCCCTTCTTTTTCCTTCACTCTCTCCCTCCCACCCTCCCCACTCTCTCTCTCTCTCTCTCTCTCTCTCTCTCTCTCTCTCTCTCTCTCTCTCTCTCTCTTTCTCTCTCTCTCTGTCTCTCTCTCTCTCTCGCTCTCTTTCCTTCACTCTCTCCCTCCCACCCTCCCCACTCTATCTCTCTCTCTCTTTCCTTCACTCTCTTCCTCCCACCCTCCCCACTCTCTCTCTCTCTCTCTCTCTCTCTCTCTCTCTCTCTCTCTCTCTCTCTCTCTCTCTCTCTTTGCTTCACTCTCTCCCTCCCACCCTCCCCACTCTATGTCTCTCTCTCTCTTTCTTCACTCTCTCTCTCCCACCCTCTGCACTCTCTGTCTCTCTCTCTCTCTCTCTCTCGCTCTCTCTCCCTCCATCCCTCCACCTTCCCCACTCTCTCTCTCTCTCTCTCTCTCTCTCTCTCTCCCTCTCTCGCCCTCTATCCCTGTGTGTGTGTGTGTGTGTTTGTGTTTTTCATCCATGCTCACATATTTTCCACTAGTCCCTATAGCGGTTCAGATCAACTGTAAAGAAAGATGCTGTTTCTAAACATAGTGCTAGATTTTAGGTCAAGCTGAGAGTCCATTACCGGACCAGAGCCCTGCAGTGAAGAATATTTTATCCGCACAGAGCACTGGACGCAGGACGTGGCCACGAGGTGCCGTATGAGTTCGCACATTTAATTTCCGGCCCGGAGAGCAGCCGGCGAGTGTGGCCTCAGTTCATTTGTGAGCGGGCGGCAGGCGGGCTGGCAGCGGCGGTGATCGCGGCCCGGGCGGCGCCGGGCGCGGCTATCTGTGACGCTTCATTAGCCGGCGTCGGCGCGCTATTGAGGGGGCGGCTCGGCGCTACGCGGCCAGCCGTGCTATCGGGCTGCAGCGGGCAGATAACGCCTCCCGGTCGCCCACCTGCCGCTCTTTATCAGCACGGGCCATTAGCGGATTCCGCGGGGCCGTGGCGCGCGCTCACGGCACTTGGCGCGGAGGAGGCAGCCGGTCTGCGACGGCACACTGACACTGGAAATTCAGGGAAACACTGTCTAAGCCGCGACCAGTTGAGGGAAGTGTCCCCCATATCAGAGGTGCGATTACGTAACCGTTAGCCATAGCCAGCTTTAATACAATGTGCAACAAAGTTAAATAATTTTTTTAATATGGCTGCTTGGTTCAGTGACCATTTATAAATTGAAAATGAAACAAATGAGCCCACGGTCACAATTTTTGGTCTTACTGACCAGGTTTCAACACTTCTCAGAGTACCTTCATCAGAATTTAGACATACAAAGTGGTTAATATAATTACAACTTTATGGAAGGAAATTTTTTTGTAAATAGAAAAAGTGTTAGGCGTAAGTACTAACAATACCAGACAGACAGTACTCACATTTCAAGTATAAAATAAATAACAACCCAGAAGGGCTTTAGTCACAAAAATTCAAAAAGAATGTGTGAAAGCTAGCTTCTAAGGGCTGCTCATACTTGTACAGCCACAGGTTGCAACCTTCTAAGAGTGCCTTATCAGAATTTAGGCATACAAAGTGGTTTATAATTACAAATTTATGGAAGGAAATTTATGGCTGTACAGGTATGAGCAGCCCTTAGAGGCTCGCCTTCACACTTTCTTTTTGAATTTTTGTAACTAAAGCCCTTCTGGCTTGTTATTTATTTAATGCTTGACATGTGAGTACTGTCTCTGTCTGGTATTGTTAGTACTTACACCCTACACTTTTTCTATATATAAAAAAATTTCCTTCCATTAATTTGTAATTATAAACCACTTTGTATGCCTTAAGTCTGGTGAAGGTACTCTGAGAAGTATTGAAACCTGGTCAGTAAGACTAAAAATTGTGACCGAGGGCTCATTTGTTTCGTTTCCAAACTTAAAAGATCACTTTCCCAAACCATTAATTGTCTCCCATTGCTCGGATTCGGGAGAACGAGGGTTCAATTCCGCGTCCGGCCATCCTGATTTAGGTTTTCGTGATCTCCCTAAATCGCTCCAGACAAATTCCGGGATGGTTCCTTTGAAAGGGCACGGCCGACTTCCTTTCCCGTCCTTCCCTAATCCGATGAGACCGATGACCGCTCTGTTTGGTCTTCCCGCAAACAATGCAATCCACATTGCACAGTTTCATATTCGGCTCAAGGCTGCCTACAGCTTTCCTGACTAATTTTGCAAACGGTGGTGTCCTCCCACTTCAACCTCGGGCTTTGGCGAAGCTTCAGCGCCGACACATGTAAAAAAGAAAGGCTACAGCTCTGAAGTACATGTGAGCTCCAGGGCTATTTACTGAGGATACATATGCACTAAATTTCACCCAATTCTGCGCAACGCTATCGTGAACGTGTCACACAATGCAAAAGTCATCAGGCGCCTCTTAACAAATTTCTTCCCTTCCTTTAACGCCTCTGATTGAGGTCAGAAATGCTACACCTAGCGTTGAAATCATGCGGTTTTCGTGTAGGTGGCCGAGGAAAATATTTCAAACACTCCGGCGCTGAGAATCGACACGAAAAGGCCTCAGGAGATGACGTGAAGAGCGTCAACAGAACCATCCCTTCCCTTGGTGCGTTTATTCACACACATTTCGTCCAGTTCGCAGTACGATGACAAACACGACGACTTTCTTGACAAACTTGGACACTACTGCCACCTCCTGGACTTTCTCCAAGGATATCGCAGTCTCCAACCCCACTCAACGTGGTATTATACCTTTGGAGTTTAGCGTAACAGCAGTTTTTCCTATGACATACAGGCTGGAATCACTACGGACCGTTCAAAACCCGGAATGTGATTTATGTTTATAACTCCCTTTCTGCACCGTTGTGTGCCATGAGGAAGAGCAACTTCGACACTGACACATGGGTGACTAAATGACTAAGTTTAGCTATAAAATCACCCAGCCACCTTTTATCACCCACGCACCATTCTTGAGCACATGTAACTCACACATATCTCGTCATTAGGACCAGATCTCTCTCTCTCTCTCTCTCTCTCTCTCTCTCTCTATTTCGCTCGCTATATATATATATATATTGTAATGCTAATGCCAGTCTGAAGATGACAGCACGATTCTGTCGAAAGCAGTGGACTAAAGATCTGAAAATCAAGCGATCTTGGCTTTCACACACACACACACACTTTCTTGAGCACGTTGAAAACTTACCTGTCGGAAACTTGGACACCAATTTAGCCTAGCGGCTGCTCTGGCGCCTGAGGCTCAGGCAATTTCTTCAACAGACTTAGTTGGAGTGTACCTACTCTCAGGCACTAGAGCAGCCGCGAGATTGTAAGGGTGTCAAAGTTTCTAATGGGTGCATTTTCAACGTGCTTGACAAACGTGCAAGGATGGCACCGAAGATGTTGTCGAACTTTGGTGTCTTACAGGGACAATGTGTAAATGCCGAACCTTCCAGTGATCAAGCCACAAGAGAGCGCGATAAAGGAGCGACGAGAAAGCATGAAAACACTTTACTGATCCGAATCATGTTCATATTTCTTCCAACGGTTTTGAACAGTTTCTTGTGGTCCCGCCATGTATACTACAGCAAAAACAGCTGTCACGCTGTGACATCACGTTCAGTAACGTTTCGGTTGAGCTATGTCCTCAGACTAGCGTTGAAACGCCCACATAGTGGCAGCAGTGGCAAGAATTGTCAAGAAAGTCCTGCTCCTCATCACACTGCGAAATGTCGTTTTCGACAGCAAAATGTGTGTGTCAATCCACGCTCCAAGGGGAAGGATTGTCTCATTGACTATTTTCATGTTATTCCCTGAGGGCTTTTCGACTTGATTCTGAGCGCCAGTGTGCCAGAAATGTTTCCCACGACCACACGAAACTTGCGTGATTTCAACGCTGGGCGTCGCCGTTTTGACCTCCATCACAAAGGGTCAATATAAGGGATGAAATGAGGATAAGATCGGGTATTACGCTTTTACTTCACTACAGGGGAATGTAGGCACCTTTGAGCAACATTTCAAATCTATACGTTGCAATGCGATACAGTTACAGATTATCAAAAAGTGATCCTTTAATTTTATTGCCTAGTGTATAAAAATACGCTAGTGCGCGAAACTTAAGAAGGAACGTATCTTTAGCTTGATGTGTCACTTCCAAGAAACAGAGCTCAATTGAGCTTGGGCAATACGTTGAAAAAGCTGCTGTAGTGTAGTACAGAAGGTTACTCAAATACGCAATGAGACAAACAGGAATTGCACTTTTAATAAAAGACAAGATTTAGGTTGAAGCCATCGTGATTCATTATGATCCTCTAGACATTACAAAGGTTGCGACATGGATCTTAATAAGTTATGTGATCACTATGGACGGCAACCCATGCTCTATAACGTGCTCGCATATTGGCCACTGGGTTGATAAGTAGTTCCTGTTAGGTTGATAAGTACTTCCTGTGCTAGCGCGTTCCGTTAGTCTAAAAGTGCGTTTACAACTACTGGATGTCCGTTCGTGCATATGGACGCTCTGCAGTACTGATCCACAATACATCCCATGTGTGCTCGATGTACTGGTAAGTCATTCGCCAAATACACTCTCGTTTCTCCTCCACCTTTTACATGCGGTCGCACATTGTCATCCGTAAAAATGAAGTAAGGCCAAATGCTCCCCCGAAAAGACGCACAAGTGAAAGGATTAAGGAGTCACCATAATGGTGCATGGTGAGTGTGTGAGGCGTCGGTCCATTTGAGACGTCCTCCTTCCTGTTTTGTATCGTTACAGACAAATTATATTCAAATTACCCGTTTTCTGTGCTAATTTTCTGTATTACTTATTCCCCAAAGACTGTCTAATAAGACACTCGACTAAAGGTGCATTAGCACGGTTTTCAATTCCCATTTCCTTAAATGTCTGGAATTTAATGGGGAGGAGTAAGTCCCTGGGAACTGGTGTTCCAGGCAGTAGTTCTTTTATTCTCTTGGCCTGGAGTAAATGGAGAATGTTACGGGCTCCACGTGAATGGGTTGTCTGGCAAGGAAAGATTGAAGGACAGGCAGGTAGCCCACGCTGAACGAGGGAAGCATGGGGAATTTCTGCTCTCAGCAATAGCATCTGATTTGGCGGATCCAGTCCCCTCGCTTAGGTACCTGCATTGGGGGTTACGAGAGGACAATACGGCACTGGTCTCCATATCACTTGTGATACCTTCCAGCTGGTGCCAGTGGGCAACATTTCGTAGTAGGTTTAATGATCAAAGAATGCCGAAAGCAGAACTCTTGGTAGAGATGAAATCAATCCCAACCCCTTTGAAACAGTACACCACTTAAGGCTAGATGTCCAATTTTTAGCTTGTATTTATGTGGAGGGGGGGGGGGGGGGGGTAAAAGTGTGTCTACTGTGGCTGCAGACGGAAGAATGGAAAATTTTTCGTGCACATCTGTTTTTTGTAAGAACATGTCGGAATGGTCTCCCTTACAGTGGCTGCACTGGTGCAAGATTAAAATTGTTATGGAGATTTTGATTGCAAGCTGTATCTGCCATCTGCCTAACTACTGGTTATAAGGAAGCAATGATGCTGTGCTCAGATGCTACGAGTGCAGCCAGAACCAGACTGTTTGGCTTTGCAGAGAGAGCTCTCAAATTTAGCTTGTGTAAGTTAAAATTTAATTCACGCACTTCATATCTGTGCATTTATCTTCTTAATAGACTTTTTCAGTGGTCCTTCTTGCCAGTTTTAGAACCATAGTTACCCGTTTTTGCTGGAAATAGCTACCGACTCCATCAGCAAGCACTGAAGGGCTGCATAAGTGGACAGCATTAACGAGCGATGTCCGTGTGTTGCTAGTTGACCAGTAGCGGACGCAGCCCTCAATTGCACTACGCCGTCTGCTGCCACAACCAGAGATGCAGGAGTGGTACGAACGCTGTACTGTGTAAAGCATCGAGTATACGTTTGAGAGAGCCAGGTGAATTTCAAAATAGCTGGAAATCTACACACACACACACACACACACACACAAGAGAAAATATCCTTCAAGAAATATTGACCGATCATACGGAACTTTTACACAACTGCAGCTTCAAATACGTTACTGAACTCTTTGAAAACGAAATAGGATGAATGGGAAATAAAATATACAACAACAGATAATCGTAACAAACTTTAGTAAGTAAAACGATATCGCTGTTCACCTGTATAATATTTGTAAATATTTAACAGGGTAATAGTAGAACTGTGAAACCGTAATTAAGGTATTATTTACGTCATTTATTATCTAATAAAATCCCTGACATTACAGGACAGTTTCTTATCATTATAATGTAGACGTCACATCATGCTAGATGTGAGAACAATACAGTCGCTTTAATGTAAATGTATTTCGCACTTCTATACGGCCTCCCAAAAATTACAATGGCAAGTACTTGGCAATGAGATAAATATCGAAACAGTCCGTCATTAATAAATATTAATTATTATAGGCAACATTTCTTATGCATATTTTCAATAATAATGTAATTTTCGATCACATTAAGAGGGGAGATATGGCACTGAATTTTTTTTGCATAAAATGTACCTCAGTCTTGCCTCCTCGTTTCAAATTAGAAATCGTTTGTTGTAGCACTCCTAAATTTAATTTTGTATTCATATATTCTTATTACGTTTTGCACTACAGACAGTCCGATACATAACCCTTTTCAAGCATGTAAGCCTCTGTTCTGACCAGAATTTTCTGTTTGTTTCTTAACCAATACAAACTTACTCACAGGATTACTATCACTTGTGTCACTTACTACTCCGCAAAGTTATTACATTCATTGCCTTCAGTATGATCCTGCAACCGCAACTTAGCGTGAGGGCCACTATTAATTGCCGATTAAATTAAGATTAACCTCTTAGGGGCGTTTACTTAATGCGAGCAGAGTTAGTAAGCGCTGAAGTTCGTGGGAGCCCATGTATCACTGTCAGGCATTGGTACGAATATAAGTTACGTACATGCTCCAGCTGGTAATCTGACAAGTATGCCGTGTTCAGATCCTCCACACCAAGATATATAGACCGCCAAAGGGCTCATATTGGACAATGCTCCTCTGTGCATTACGTGTTTCCGACTCTCGTCACGTGAGGATATGTACAGCATTGTCGACGGCCATGTGAGATGTTTAATTCGCTTTGAGAGGAGGGTGTAGTTCAGATTGTGGGTGGTTCTTTGATATTTTAGTGGTGTTTCTCGTACCATGACTTCACTCCCTTCATTCTTGTACTCTGGTATGTGATTCCTAGTAGATAAGGCTGGTTACTGATGCAACCACTTAGATCTGAAAATGATACAGAGTGATCGAAACATGAAATACAATTTGAAATGTGCAATTGAGACAGAACAATAAATGAGAATCATCTTAAATATCTATATATATGTTGAATCTGTCAAGACGATTATGTCAACTGTAGTGAAACAACCGTATGTATATCAGTTTCTTCAACATGACAATTGTGTATATAATAGCAGGAATATAAGTTTACTTACATTATGTATCCTGCGGTAATGACATGCGTGTCAGATGTAATTCTTTAGCATGTTCAGCTTGGTGTGCATCTAGAAAGGAAACAACCAAGTAGATACCTAGGACCAAATTACATCATGTCTATGTTACTACTATAGGACGAGAAATCCATCACATCTCATAGTACGCGTCATGTGTGTTACTGCGGTGTTATCTCAGCCAGTGACAGTTCTTGATGAAATCTGACATAACTGTCATGTAGTGTAGCGTCGAAATAACAGTCAAGGATTCTGTATTAACTGTCTTTTGTTATTTCTAATCTCACATTTATATGCATCTGTGACACGTATTCGTATATGAAAAATACGATCTTTGGACAGTTAGCATATGACGCTAGAATATACAAAAAGTACACAGTTGCAAAATACTCCAACACATCAAGTGAAATTAGAAAATTTTACCTGCAAGGTATGGGGAGAATCCAAACCAAATTTATTCCGTTAAAACACTGTTGTAATTTTGTATGCAGAACCGTCTACCTTTTTCTAATTTATGAAGAATGGTGGTGTTTTCATTAAAGTCATTAGCTGAAATCTTGTTGTGTCTTAAATTGTTAAATGAGAGCTGAATGCTGAAGATCTGCCTTCTCTATGTTCTTTAAATCTCGTTTTGAAGTTTCGCTGTTGCCGCCCAACACAGAATTTATCAAGTTTACTGCATATTATTTTATATGTGTCTGACATTTTATACTCTTGTCTCTTATCTATATTGTATTTCAGGCATAATCTTACGTTGTTATCTGTCTTGAAACCAATCTGGAGCCTAGTTTTCGAAACACACGACTTGTTTAATCAGATATTTGACCCCAGTATGGTAACGTTATCAATCTTTACCTACTCGCTCATACTACTCTAATGTGATCTGATTTCTATTCTTAGTATGTACGTTCTGCTTTTTGTGTATAATTTCACAACGAGTTTTTAATCTTAGCCACTGTTAGACGCTACCGTCCCTAGTGTACGTAAGTCAGCACAAATACAACATCGCTTATCTTAGATGGCAAGAGCTGCTGCGATTCATGCGGTCAGATGTAGTGCACTTCCGGAATTGAACTATTTCAAATAAGGAACTATGAGTAAACTTCAAAGCTAGGCTGACAGATCTACATCTACATCTACATTTATACTCCGCAAGCCACTCAACTGTGTGTGGCGGAGGGCACTTTACGTGCCACTGTCATTACCTCCCTTTCCTGTTCCAGTCGCGTATGGTTCGCGGGAAGAACGACTGCCGGAAAGCTTCCATGCGCGCTCGAATCTCTCTAATTTTACCTTCGTGATCTCCTTGGGAGGTTTAAGTAAGGGGAAGCAACATATTCGATACCTCATCCCGAAACGCACTCTCTCGAAACCTGGACAGCAAGCTACACCGCGATGCAGAGCTCCTCTCTTGCAGAGTCTGCCACTTGAGTTTGCTAAACATCTCCGTAACGCTATCACGCTTACCAAATAACCCTGTGACGAAACGCGCCGCTCTTCTTTGGATTAAGTTGCTCGCACATGATATAGTTCTGTACACTGAAAGACTGTTTTTCGAAATACGTTTCTACCAACGACATTGATTATTTTTCTCATTTTGGTTACCAGTTATGAAATTTTAGCTCCAAATTGCATCATGTACTTATTGCGCGTATCTATTTTTTCATGACGATAACGTTCCATCTCGCGCAACCAGCAGTTTACTGTAAACAGTGTTAACATATCACCGACGAGTTTACGCATATCTCACACGCTCTTCTCACTGAAGACCTCTCACCATGTGAATTGTTCAGTTCCTACCGATAGGTGTCACGTACAGTGTTGGTATCTGAATCGATTGTGAGTGAGCAGCTGTATCACTGAAGTTAAGTTAGTACCACTGATATGTGCGAGGGCGCAATCGAGAAGACAATGTTAAGCTGTGTTAGAGTGAGAATATTATGTTTCAAATTTAAAGTGTCAATTTATCAATTTGTTCAATCAACATGATTATATCAAGATTGTAACGGAAAGTGATTCATGAAGGAGGAAGTCTAATAGAATGTCAAAGGTAAATTTTATAATGATGTTACATTTTTTCACTATTGCTGCGTCATCGGACTAACTTGGTTATTGTACCGAGAATTGCTAGGTTTGAGAGATAGGAAATTGTATTTTTTGGATGTTAAGAAGTTCATTAAATTTAAAATCTGCCTTGAACACCTGTTCACAGTATACAAAAAAACTAAGTGTTATCTTCTGTGCACATATTTCACTTTTTTTACCAACCTTTCTCTTAGAATTTTTTAATGGATCATGGAACCAAGTGTGTTAGAAACTAACAGAGAACTCATTGAACGTCTCGAGTATGTGTATAAACAGTAATTTGCAGCTTTAGCATAGCGGCGCGCGGAACACAGCAGTACTGCGACGTGTTATCCAGAGTTGCGCAAAATAGAGGTAAGGACAAAATATTTTGATTGTTTTTATTTATTCAATCAAGGCCAACTTATGTTATTCAGAGACAATTTTTGTGATCAGTTTTTCAAACCAATGCCTCTAGGTTTCATGTCAAAGTCCATTATTCAGGCAGTTTATACTGTTCAAAATTCTTGCTGTCAGATTGGTAATTTTTACAGTATGAAATACTTCCCTTTCCACTACGACAATTAATTATTATTACAGTGCAGATTTGCTTGCACATTACGACAGTACACGTTTAATTACGACAGTGTCCGCCCCCGGTAGCTGAATGGTCAGCGCGACAGACTCAATCCTAAGGGCCCGGGTTCGATTTCCGCTTGGGGACTGGGCGTTTTGTTGTCCTGGTCATCTTCATTTCATCCCCATCAACGCGCAAGTCGCCGACGTGGCATCAAATCGAAAGACTTGCACCCGGCGAACGGTCTACCCGACGGGAGACCCTCGTCACACGACATTGTTATTACGACAGTTCATTTATTATTACAGCTCACAGCTTACAATCAGAAACCGTACTTCAATCATTATTTTTCATTATTTAAAGTGAACCTTCGCATATACATTATTTTTAATTATGTTAAAAGAGAACTTTCGATACGATTGTGTCCTTGTCTCAAAACGCCATACGCAGTTTTAGATCCTCTACCATCTGCATAATTTTGACCTTACCGGTTTGATGTACCGCTTATTTAAGACATACAAACTTCTTCGAGGGTTATTTCAAAATATTGATTTACAATATAAATTTCCCTGGACTGTACTTCTCTTGCAAGACGAAATGATGCGTTATTGCACACGCCATTTTTGTAATCTACAGGTACGTTAACGCTCCGCAAACCTGCTTGTGGTGTGTGGTGTAGGGTGCTATGTGTGCCACTGTCTCTTCCCCCGTTTCCTGCTCCTGTCCCGAATGTTTCGCAGCAAGGAGGTTCTTGTAAGCCTCTGTGTAAGCTGAATTCTCTGTAACTTCACCTTCATGGTCTTAACGCAAGATATACGTAGGAGCAATCAACATAATAGTTGACTCTTCTAGGATTGTACGCTCTCGGAAACTTAAAGAGTAAACCTATAGAACGCGTCTTTTGCAGCGTTTGCCTCTGGAGATGGTTGAGCATCTCCATGACGCTTTCGAGCTTTGTAAATGAAACTGTAACGTGACGTGCCGCTCTATTTTGGATATCCTCTGTTCCCTCTAGTAATCCTATCCGTTTCGTACGGCACACTGACCAGCAATACACAAGTATAGGTAGTTTCAAAGTGGCTCTGAGCACTATGGGACTTACCTTCTGAGGTCATCAGTCCCCTAGATCATAGAACAACTTAAACCTAACCAACCTAAGGACATCACACACATCCATGCTCGAGGCAGGATTCGAACCTGCGACCGTAGCGGTCGCGCGGTTCCAGACTGTAGCGCCTAGAACCGCTTGGCCACTCCGGCCGGCCAAGTATAGGTAGAAATAAGGTTTTGCAACTACATTCTTTGTGTGTTGACTGCATTTCATGATCATTCCAGTCAGTCCCAACGCGGCATCTCCCTTACCAGCCATTACTTTTATATGGCCGTTCTGCTTTAAACCGCTCCATACGCACACTCCTACACACTGGATGCCGTTGCTTCCAGTGATTGTTCCGCAGTCGTGCAATTGTAAAATAACGCATCTTTCTGCCTATTTATTAGGAATAAGTTACATTTCGTTAAGTCGAGGATCAATTTCAGTTCCGAGTACCAAGCGTTAATTCTCTGCAGGCCGTCCTGCAATTCAATGCGATTTTCTAGCGTCGAGACTTCTCCATATAACACCTCATCATCAGCGAAAAGCCTCATTATCATCTCGAAATGAAAATTTGTAAAAGTTATTGGGATTGTAAGCTCCCTGTTACTATTTAACCAAACTTCATGTAGTGTGATATAAGCACAGAGGCAGCTGTGTGTGCCTTGTGGTCTGAAACCATACTGCGAATTCCTACAGTCTGCTACTCCCATTGTTCTTTTCACCCAAACTAAATATATATATATATACAGACATCTCACTTGAGAACATGATTCCTGCAACCCTACTCTTGGTACATTAGTCCACTAGTGTCAGTAGGGTATGGGAGGTAAAGCTATGCACACTTGGTAGCCTACAGCTGTCTACAACCGGATCCTGAGGTCAAGATAACCAGTTTGTGTGCTGATCATGTGTCAGCAGAGCCCTCAGGCCATCATTTATCATTCAATCAGTCTTGTGTCGCCCATATTACTTTTATTGTAGATGGTAGTAGACTCACCTCACTGTTTACAGTATGGGTTAGTAAGCTGTCCACCCATATTTGCCCCCAATGAAGCTATTCATTAAAATTTTCTAATGTCAGCAGCCGTAGTTATACAAGCCCGTTTGTAGACACTATACAACTTCCGACATTATCCTCTAGATCACTGATTCACATATTGTGGAAAGAAATGATCCTATAACATTCGGTTGGATATCCTCCAACTTACGTTTACGTCTGCAGATTTCTCTTAGTTGAGAAAAATGACACGAAATGACCTGTCGGCTGCAAACGCCTCAGTTCAATAACTCAGATGACCTGATACTCCGTAAGCTCGTATTTGTAATTATAATAGTGGAATGTTAAATTAAAAGATCTGTCCTGTCACAGAAACAGTTCCTCAATAACATAAAATACCTTTAACAGCTATTTTTCTAACAATAATAATATAATGTGCTCGATATGCATTGGATATTTTTATCCTAACACGTTGCATTGTTGTTCTCATAGTGCACTCTAATGACTTACTCTTATTTTCTAAATGCTCCTCTCGCGGCAGCGACTCATCCACTTCCAAGTAGCCAGTATGCACCCACAGGAAATCAGGCGTCCCTTCAGCTAAATGTCTCAATAATATTTCCAAAAGAACGTCTCTTAGCGTTTCAATGGAATACCTACCCTAAATATATAAGCGCTTTTGTTTTGGCGCAATTCAGAAAATAATTGTTACATTGTTGAAGTACGATACCAGTTTCAACTTTCTTTTCATTTTTTTCCCACAAGGCCAGTTGAATATTGTTTCTGACATGAAATAATGACCAACATCACCTCCACACTAACAAATAGATGCACTAATATAGGATTGCGTCTGAAACGGTTTATTGACGGTTGACAAATTCATTTCTGTACATCGTTTTCTCTTCAGAATCCAGAAAATGCGACACTCGTCTTGCTCAGATGTTTCACGAAGTTTTTTCTTAAAACGAAAAGAATCCTAGTGTTACTTCTACAGTCTTTATTCTACGAAGGGCTAATAACATAATTTCTCGATTTTCTCCTCTGTGGTTGCAGATCGGAGATTTACGTCGTCTTCAAGAGGGAAATGGGAGTCCCCATTTTTTATGTCTTTAACAAAGAGAGGCAGGCGTATTATCAACTTTTCCAAGAATTTTCACGAAGCAAAGTGTTTTAGTCTAGTAATTTAAACAAAATCCTTATAAACATATCACTTTTACAAGTTTTATTCATAAAACATTTTCGCAGATCATGCTAGTTGACTCACTTTGTTGTGCGAGAAGTACCAGTATAACGGAAGGGAAATGTCATTTATATAAAGGTCATCGCTGCTCCACTGATATAAATTCTGTATCTAATACTCTTTTAGAAAAAAAATATGTTCAAATGCATTTGAAATATTGTGGTATAACTGCTAAGATCATCAGTCCGTAAGCTTACACACTACTTAACCTAAATTATCCTAAAGACAAACACACACACCCATGCCCGAGGGAGGACTCCAACCTCCGCCGAGACCAGCCGCACGGTACTCTTTTACAAAAGGCTTGTAATACTGAGTATTAATGCGTTTAATATTTAGAAAACAATTGCTGCATCATTGTAAATGAAAAAATAAAAGCATGGCTACCAATTTTTCAATTTGCGCGAGACTTATTCACTGACTGAATATTTCAATTTGCCAGAGGCATCCTGACCCTGCAATGACTCACCTACGGCGCTTTGAGAGTAGCCCCGAGGAAAAGTTGGTAAAGGGCTTCCCGTACATTAGGTGGTCAAATCTGTTGCCACCCTCAGCAGAGTGACTCTCATACAGTCATTTCAAAGTGGAGAGTAAAAAGAAAACCTCTTGGTATGTATCCTGTATCGCCAGTTATTGCGATTAAGAATAGTTTTAGTTCAAGGGCATTCAAACCCGTGAGAGTTTTTGATTATCGGAATGATTTAAAGCGCTAATCTCCATGTAATAGAGCCTTTCATCTGTATGGCAAAGCAACGTAAGTGGCTCTCGATCGCTGTCACTCACTTATCATGAGGGTTATCTGCATTCGACGGGCATTTCCATTTGTAGCCGGTGATCACGAGCTAATGGGTACAGCAAACTATAAATATCACTCTAATATTGTACCATTTAGTTTCGAATGCAAAAAGGTAATCACGCTAAAATTATGCCAGTCCTTTTCGAATGTGTGCTGGTATGCAAATAAAATGGACGAAAACATGTTTTTTAGCAGTCTCTCCACGATAACTAGAAATCAGCGTTGAATTGATGGTCGGTGACGCTACGAGCAACACCGATAAAGGAAGCAACTGTCTATTTTCGACTGTTCATGCTCTGAAATGGCATCTTCCCTGTCGGCATTCACGTTGCTGCTTTGCTCAATCCAGCAGTATAGATTTTTTTCGTTCTTTTTACATTACTGGCCATTAAAATTGCTACACCACGAAGATGACGTGAAACAGACGCGAAATTTAACCGACAGGAAGAAGATGCTGTGATTTGCAAATGATTAGCTTTTCAGAGCATTCACACAAGGTTGGCACCGGTGGCGACACCTACAACGTGCTGACATAAGGGAAGTTTCCGACCGATTTCTCACACACAAACAGCAGTTGACCGGCGTTGCCTGGTGAAACGTTGTTGTGATGCCTCGTGTAAGGAGGAGAAATGTGTATCATCACGTTTCCGACTTTGATAAAGGTCGGATTGTAGCCTATCGCGATTTCGGTTTATCGTATCGCGAAATTGCTGCTCGCGTTGGTCGAGATCCAGTGACTGTTAGCAGAATATGGAATCGGTGGGTTCGGCTGTAACGGATCGTGCAGCCACGTCTCCGTGCCTGAGTCAACAGATGGGGACGTTTGCAGGACAACAACCATCTGCACGAACAGTTCGACGACGTTTGCAGCAGCGTGGACTATCAGCTCGGAGACCATGGCTGCGGTTACCCTTGACGCTGCATCATAGACAGGAGCGCCTGCGATGGTGTACTCAACGACGAACCTGGTTGCCCGAATGGCGAAACGTCATTTTTTCGAATGAATCCAGGTTCCGTTTACAGCACCATTATGGTCGCATCCGTGTTTGGCGACATCGCGGTGAACGCACATTGGAAGCGTATATTCGTCATCGCCATACTAACGTATCACCCGGCGTGATGGTATGGGGTGCCATTGGTTACACGTCTCGGTCACCTTTTGTTCGCATTGACGGAACTTTGAACAGTGGACGTTGCATTTCAGATGTGTTACGACGCGTGGCTCTACCCTTCATTCGATCCCTGTGAAACCCTACATTTCAGCAGGATAATGCACAACCGCATGTTGCAGGTCCTGTACAGGCCTTTTTGGATACAGAAAAATGTTCGACTACTGCCCTGGCCAGCACATTCTCCAGATGTCTCACCAACTGAAAACGTCTGGTCAGTGGTGGCCGAGCAACTGGCTCGTCACAATACGCCAGTCACTACTCTTGATGAACTGTGGTATCGTGTTGAAGCTAAGCCGGCCGCGGTGGCCGAGCGGTTCTAGGCGCTCCAGTTCAGAACAGCGCTGCTGCTCCGGTTGCAGGTTCGAATCCTGCCTCGGGCATGGATGTGTGTGATGTCCTAAGGTTTAAGTAGTTCTAAGCCTAGTGGACTGATGACCTCAGATGTTGAGTCCCATAGTGCTCAGAGCCATTTGAACCGTGTTGAAGCTACATGGGCAGCTGTACCTGTACACGCCATCCAAGCTGTGTTTGACTCAATGCCGAGGCGTATCAAGGCCGTGGTTGTTCTGGGTACTGATTTCTCAGGATCTATGTACCCAAATTGCGTGAAAATATAATCACATGTCAGTTCTGGTATAATATATTTGTCCAATGAATACCCGTTTATGATCTGCATTTCTTCTAGGTGTAGCAATTTTAATGGCCAGTAGAGTAGTTTGAGCACTGCATCTAAAGTATTGTTCCTGCGTAGAGTATGACGGATTTTGGAGCAGCACTTTTCGTAGTTGGGCTGATGCATTGTGGCTGAGTGGTTTACCAAATAGGTTGATAAATTGTGAGCTCGTATTTTAATACCAACTTGATTTTCATTTTATTTCATTCCTCTAATTGTCAAGATATTAATTCCAAAATTTAACCCATTCACTACTACAGGCGTGCTCTCTACGTTCTGTGCTGAGACCAGCTTTGTTGCGGCTATACTACTCGCCTAATGCTACTACTTGCACTGATAGACGGCATTCTAGCCGCTATCAAATACTTATCATCCGATTTTAAGGAAACTATTTAGTGACAAAGCTTGATTCTTACACATATTACAGTTTTATATCTTTGCTCGATTAGCTGCTGAATTCATTTCTCTACACATCGTAGTTATTATGCTGCCTGAGATTAAGTAAAGCATCGCTCGAAATTTCACAGAGGTAAAAATGCATTGCATAAACTTTGCGTATGGTTGACTTTAGCCGATACATTGCTTTATATGAACAATAGGTAAGATACAGAAGCTATATTTAAAATTGAGAGCAGAATGACATCTCATTTCATATTTAACTTATTGATTGTTTTTATCCATCCGATGGTCTCAGATAGCGTGCCACATTTTTCCATGCAGACTAGCTGCTATAGAGTGTACAAAATATTTACTACCACACAGAAAACTATTAGATGAAAAAACAGTCTAATATCTTAGTTTCGTAAAGGACTGACTTTATTTTCGTTACTCGTCATACTTACTGTGCTACATGAAATTAAGTCAAGCATTGCACGAAATTGTAAGGAGTTTGCAGATGTAAACACGCATTGTGTAGAGTTTGTGAATGGTTGATTGTAACCCAAACGTTGCTGTGTTTGAAGTATGGGTAAGATATCGAAATTTTACATAAAACTGAGATAGTGGTTGTTATATCCATATAATGATTACGCACGATAGACCCATTTCCGTTCCTGCTCAAGGAAATCATGTAATCATAACAGTCAGCGTATCTCATAAACGGTTCAAGAGGTATTTTGCAAATGATAGCACGGAAAGAGGTACGTATATTTTATTATTACACTTTAAAATTAAAATTGAAGCAATAACAGCTCTCGGTCTCTTGATGTCATTTGATATTTATTTTATACGTGACATGTATGCAATATGCCTTATCTTTTTATGCTTAGTCAGTACTTGCACTTAAAAAAAATTTCCTAAACCTTTGTACTTATGCCGTTGCTTTCCTCCGACCGTAATGGGGATGAATGATGATGATGAAGACGACACAACAACACTCAGTCATCTCGAGGCAGGAAAATCCCAGACTCCGCTGGGAATCCATTCTGATGAAGGCACTCTTAGTAGTGGCCGAAACCTAGATCAAAAACACTTCAGTTTTGCAACCACGGGCTGTGATTGCTTTAATTTTAATTTGATACGGTCGCTGACAACGCAGCCATGTTTAAAACTTTTATTCGAAATTTGTTTCATTTGTCGGGATCTGGCAGTTACTCGTCCGAAGCAGCGATAGGATCAACATAAACAGGACGCGTAAACGTGCCGATAGCACGTAAGTTCCAAAAGCGTACAGTGTAAGGGATTTCAGAGCAGCAACATGCATATCAGCTCTGTAGCCTATTGATTAAGTGTCTGGACTGGATATTTGTCGACTCAAGTTCGATATTTACTGCTTCCATTATTTTTTATATATTTTCCTCACAGTGTGAAATGATAAATTATAAAATTTTAAATGGAAACAGTTCGTTCTATATACGTAAAATTAATATATTCGATTTAGTTACAACTACCCTTTTTTGTAAAATGTAAACATTCACGGTCGGAAATATCACAGTTAATAAAATGTTCAGGGCTATTCCACCGTGGTCGAATGGATTTCACTTTAAAAGTTAGACCAAGGGATAGTAGCCTGGAACATTTTATTAATTTTGACAACTACCCTTATGAATCGAGAGGCAATAGAGCACCACATTATAGCGCTCTAGTAAAATTTTGCAGGATTTGCCTCTGGGCAGTTCCCTATCTCGTCTTTACACAGGTGGGCACTCGCTGAGGTTGACTCCACAGGCCCATTACACATCTGTACTGTTAAAGAACGATGCTACAGTTGTTCTCACGTATTACTTCCTTCTGTAGTACAAAATATGCATTACCTAAGTTCAGTGAGCGTACTTTTGCAGAGAACCAGTTATTAGTATACACAAACAAGCACTATTACTTTCGCCATTAGTGATCGTAATACTTGTGTCATCGGATTTTTATTTGTAGGACATACGAGTATGATGGTCGATGATGTACATGCAACAATAACAAGAATGGATCCAACAGCAATCCTTGGAGTACATCTGGAGTGATTATTTCCAGTTGTTTAAGATGATATTGCGAATGCTCCACATCCTTTTAATTAGATAAAATAAATAAGTATCAGCAAAATTTGATACTTGAGCTTCTGTAATACAGTTTTGTGTGCTGCTCGGTCTAATACGCTCTCTCCACTCTTCCGCCACCCCGTCCTCCCCAGAGCACACACAAAAGGAAACGCTATCGTCACGAGATCTGAGAAAGCACAAAATTGTAAGATGCACGACTATCACATCTACAGTATCCGGACTTATTTTTTAGTCACTAGTTTTTTGACGGGATTGATATGGAACTCCGCGGATTCCTCTCCTGTGCAGCCTCTTCATGTCAGAGTGGCACTTGCAACCTGCGTCCTCAGTTATTTCCTTGTGGTATTACAATCTCGCTCTTCCTCTACAGTTTTACCCTCTACAGTTACCTTGTCAGTCCACCTACTTTCAGTATTCGCCTGTAACACCACATTTCAAATCCTTCGATCTCTATTGTCCGAGTTTGCCACAGTCCATGTTTCACTGCCATACAATGCTGTGCTCCAGAAGTAGATTCTATAAAATCTCTTCTTCAAATTAAGGCATATGTTTGATGCTAATCCACTTCTTTTGGCCAGGAATGAATGTTTGCCGATGCCAATCTGCTTTTCATGTCCTCCTTTCTCCGTACGTCGTGAGTTATTTTGCTACCTAGGTAGCAGAATTTCTTCATCTACTTCGTGACCTTCAGTCCTGACGTTAAATTACGCGTTGTTCTCATTTCTGCTACTTTTCATTACTTTCGTCTTTCGTCGATTTGCACTGACTACATGTTCTATACTCTTTAGAATTCATTCCATTCAGCAGGTCCTGTAATTATTCTTCACTTTCACTCAGGATAGCAATGTCATTAGCGAATGGTATCATTGACATCGTTTCACTTTGAATCTTAATTCAACTCTTGAACGTATCTTTCATTTCCCTCATTCCTTCGAGGTACACATTGAGCCATAGGGGCGAAAGGCTACATACCTGTCTTACCCCTTTTTAACCCGATGACTTCGTTACTAACCCACCACACTTAATACTCGTTCTTCGCTCTTGGACATGTCGTATAGTCTCCGTCTCCCCCTACAACTTACCCCTATTTTCCCCAGAATTTCAAAGCTGTTGCACCATTTCACATTGCCAAATGCTCGTTCGAGATCGACAAATCCAAAGAAAATGTCTTGATTTTTCCTCAATCTTGTTTCCATTATCAACCGCAAGGTCAGAATTGCCCTTCTGGTGCCTTTACCTTTCCTAAGGACAAAGTGATCGCCATATAACACATCCTCAATTTTTTATTCCATTATTCTTGTCAGCAACTTGGACGCAACAGCTGTTAAGCTAATTCTACGGTAATTCTCGCATTTGTCAGTTCTTGCAGTCTTCGGTATCGAGTGGATAATATTTCTCCGAAAGTCCGATAGTATATCGCCAGCCTCATATATTCTACACACCAACGTCAGTAGCTATTTTGTCGCTTTTTCCCTAATGATTTTTAAAAATTTTGATGGCGTGTTATCTATCCCCTCTGTGTTATTTGATCCAGTCTTCCAGCTCTCTTTTAAATTCTGATTTTACCATTAGATCCCCTGTCTCTTCTATATCGAGTCCTGTTTCTTCTGTCACACCAGTCGAGTCTTTAGCTTCATACAGGCGTTGTGTCTGCTGCTCTCTCCTCTGTTTTTGACAGTGGAATTCCGATTGTACTCTTAATGTAACCACCCTTGCTTTAAATTTCACCGAATGTTGTTTTGACTTTTCTGAATGCTGAGTCAGTCCTTCCGACACTCTCTTCCTTTCCGATTTCTTCACATTTTCCATGTAGCCAAATCGCTTTCGGTTCCATCCACTTCTTGCTTATTTCTTTGGTAGCTGATTTACATTTCTGCATTCCTCAATTTCGCGGAAAGTTTTTTTACTTTGTTTCGTCAACCAACTGGTTTCGTCGCGTTTGCCTTCTTTCGTCGATCAACTGATTTCATTGCAGTTACTTTCCTTGTACAGATGTTTTTCTTCCAACTTCTGTGACTGGCCTTTCTGGAGATGTCGCTTTCTCTTCAATTGAACTGCCTGTTGAGCTATTCCTTATCACAGTGCCTGCGACGTTAGAGAACTTAATATATCCGTATTCCACTTATTTGAGTACTGATCCTTGCTGGCCAGTCTCTTAAACTTCAGCCTGCTTTTCAGTGTTACTAAATTGTAATCTCAATCTAGACCTCTTTCTATGTGTGCCTTACAATCCAATATCTGATTTCGGAATCTCTGCCTGACCATGATGGAATCCAATCGAAATCTTCCGGTATCTCCCGGCCTTCTCCAGGTATGACTCCTCCTTCTGTGATTCTTGCACAGAGTATTCGCTATTACGAACTGAAATTTATGACAGAAATCAATTAGACTTTCTCCTCTCTCGTTCCTACAACAAAGTCCATATTCTCCCGTAACTTTCTGTTCCCTTCACTCCCCTACAACCACATTCCAGCCCCTTGGGCTATTTGATTTTCATTTCCCTTTACGTACTGAATTACCCGTTCAGAATGCTGACATACTTTATCTATGTCTTCATCCTCTGGTTGCGACGTGGGCATGTATAAGTGAACTGTCGTTGTCTATTTGATGTCGATTCTGAGAAAACAACCCTATCACTGAACTGTTAACAGTAACGTACTCTCTACTCTACCTTCCTATTCCTAACAAATCCTACTCCTGTTACATTATTTTCTGCTTCTGTTGATATTACTCTACACTCATTCGACCAGAAATCCTTGTCTCCTTTTTATTTCTCTTCACTGAGACCCACTTCATCTAGATGCAGCATTTGGATTTCCAGTTTCAGATTTTATAGCTACCCTTCCCTTTTCAAACGTCTGACATTCCAAGTTTCATCTCAAAGAACGTTGTACTTTTATTGGTTATTCAGTCTTTTTTCATGATCTTCTCCAACCCGGCAATGCACTCCAGGAGATCCGAATGGGGGAATAGTCCGGAATCTCTTGCAATGGAGAAACATAATGACTTTTTTTTCAACTTTCCTGTGGATACACCTTACGTGTCTGTAATTCAGTGATTTTCATTGCATTCCGCATCCTCATGACGTTGATAATTGCTGATTCTTTCACCTAGAGGGGAATTTCCCAACTCAAGGGCAAGAGGTGCCCTCAACATATGTCCACTCGTCCGCCCTCCTTCGCAAGGTCTTTGGTAGAATGAGAGTGACTCTTTATGCCGGAAATCTTCAGGTACCAAAGCTGATAATTTTTATTCAGTATTAAAGTGGTGAGGGGGTTCGAACGTGGAACTAAGGATGTTTTGATTACTAATCAATGCACCCATGCTCTAGCGGTACTAGACCACTGGTGTGTACAGCCCTACATAGTGAGGAATTCATCTGTGGCACGAAAGGCGGACCCACCAGCATAAAAAGAGGCGAAACAGTAATAAACGAATGTGTCGCTCAGGAGATATCACTGATTTCGAGGGTGAACTAGTCACTGGATATCTCCTAATTAGCAAATCTAACAGGGACATTTCTTACCTTCTACAGCTGCCCAAGTCAACCGTTGGTGGTATGATGGTGAAGTAGAAACCTGAAAGAAAAACCACTGCTTAAACAAGACCAAGAAGACCTCAAGTCCTGAAGGATAGGAACTGTTGAAATTCTCAGAGGATGGTTGAAAAAATCACGTGAAATCAATGGAGAGAATCAGTCGTGAGTTTCAAACTGCCAGCAGCAATTAAGGTAGCACGGTGACTGTGCCTAAGGAGGTAAGGAGAGAGGAATTCAGTAACCTAGCAGCTCCTCTTAAGGTACACATTTATGCAGTCAGTGCTAAGGGATACATGAGATGGTGTAAAGACCGACGGTACTGGATAGTGGATGACTGCAAACGAGTAATTTCGAGTGACGAATCACGCTGTATGCGGTGACACAAGGGCTGCATCATTTGTGAGATACAGAGGCGAGCGAGTGTGCAGGGACTTACCACAGTTCACTGCTATCGCCACGTCACCGTAACGCGCCGTCCGTCTCGGTAGCTGAGTGGTCAGTGTGACGGATTGCCGTCCTACGGACCCGGGTTCGATTTCCGGCTGGGGCGAGGAATTTTCTCCGCTCATGGACTAGGTGTTGTGTTGCTTTCATTATCATTTCATCCCCATCCGGCGCACAGGTCGCCCTCAAAGGGGTCTCCGGTCAATGACGCCAAACGCTCATTTCCAATTACCATAACGCGCCTTTGCGTAGCGTACAAAGTACTGCGCCATAATCTAGGAAAGAAATTAAATATTTAGGAAGCTTTTCCAAACTTTGTCAACATTTGCTTCAGTATATTAATGTTAGAATTGTTAAATCTCAGAGTGATCCACTGAGTAAGTTTCCCTGAACACATTGTTTTGAGAAAAAAACAAGTGGCACTAAATAATAAAGCTAGAAAACCAAACATTGTTCAGAATGTGCAAATGTATGTCGCAATCAACCGTTACGAGTCTCAGCTTGATCAGAGCAATATTTTGGCCAAAATCGGCGTTTTTAGGAAAAATTTATGGTGCTAAATGCTAGACTCAGAAAAATTAATGTTCATATGAGGCTTCAGTTTGATATAAAAGCCTTTACTATGTGACTTCGTTAAGCTATCTGTAATAGTTTTCAACTAAGTGACTAAAAACTAAATTTTGACCAAAAACGTCCATATTTGTACAAGATTAAGTATCATTTATACTAATGACAGAAAGTTAAGATTACGGCACTTGATTACATCCGTTAAATAATAATGCTATAACAAATGTCAAGACATTGATGTAAATGCCAATCAGTAAAAGGTCTCTTAAAGTTGTAGTTCTGACGCCATATTCTGCTGTTGCTTCCGTTCTAAAAATTCTACCGGCAACGTTTACATGCAGTAGAACTAAAAAATTTTCTGTAATTAAAGCTAACTTAACTCCATTCATATAAAAATTACGGAGACGTTAAACTGATGCATGACCCAGTTATAATATACTGCTGTCCGAGACGGCGGTCAGTTAGATGCTGCTACCAGGGCATAGAGCGGATGACGGCAGTGCGCTGCGTCCATTTGTAAATACGGCCTGAGCTGAGGCATTAACAGAAAAAAATGGTTCAAATGGCTCTGAGCACTATGGGACTTAACTTCTGAGGTCATCAGTCCACTAGTACCAACCTAAGGACATTACACACATCCATGCCCGAGACAGGATTCGAACCTGCGACCGTTGCGGTCTCGCGGTTCCAGACTGTAGCGCATAGAACCGCTCGGCCAACCCGGCCGGCTGTCATTAACAGACACACTTCGCACCGACTTATCACTCTGCCCGCGTCAGTCGAACACCGGCTAACACGTTGTCTCGGATGACGTCACAGCCAGGCTGCAACTAAAAACATGTTCAAATCGTTTAAATGGCACTAAGCACTATAGGACTTAACATCTGAGGTCATCAGTCCCCTATACATAGAAATACTGAAACCTAACTAACCTAAGGACATCGCACACATCCATGCTCGATGCAGGATTCTAACCCGCGACCGTAGCAGCAGCGCGGTTCTGGATTGAAGCGCCTACAACCGCCCGGTCTCAGCGTCCCGCACTAACCACATGTTTTCGGTACAAATAGGAAGTGAAGTAGCGTGGACTGTACACCGTCCTGAATCGCTTGGATTTAGCAGAACTAACTGTTCATGTGCCGCCTATACTGTTAACTAAGCCGCATGGCAAATGGTGGGATTATTTTTCAATTTTTGGTGAGCAATTAATTTTGATGATTAGGAGTCAGGGAGAAGAGCATTTAATTGGAACTTAGAGTAGAGGTCGCCTCTGAACTCCTCATGGTGCTCATTATTATTATTATTATTCTTTACTTTCTCAGACGTTAAGTCTAGTTAAAAATGGAAAGTGACGCAGACCTTGATCAAGCGTCACTTCCTTTTAACTGTACGGTATATGTTATATTGCATTTAGGAACTTTCGGGTAATTGAACATGTATCAATAATTACGGATTTCTGTAATTGTATATATAAGTTTGGATGTAGCTGTATTGTATTGATGTACTGGTGGATATTGTGTGGTATGACTCCTGTAGTTGATAGTATAATTGGTATAATGTCAACTTTATCCTGATACCACATGTCCTTGACTTCCTCAGCCAGTTGGATGTATTTTTCAATTTTTTCTCCTGTTTTCTTTTGTATATTTGTTGTATTGGGTATGGATATTTCGATTAGTTGTGTTAATTTCTTCTTTTTTTTGGTGAGTATGATGTCAGCTTTGTTATGTGGTGTTGTTTTATCTGTTATAATGGTTCTGTTCCAATATAATTTGTATTCATCATTCTCCAGTACATTTTGTGGTGCATAATTGTATGTGGGAACGTGTTGTTTTATAAGTTTATGTTGTAAGGCAAGCTGTTGATGTATTATTTTTGCTACATTGTCATGTCTTCTGGGGTATTCTGTATTTGCTAGTATTGTACATCCACTTGTGATGTGATCTACTGTTTCTATTTGTTGTTTGCAAAGTCTGCATTTATCTGTTGTGGTATTGGGATCTTTAATAATATGCTTGCTGTAATATCTTGTGTTTATTGTTTGATCCTGTATTGCAATCATGAATCCTTCCGTCTCACTGTATATATTGCCTTTTCTTAGCCATGTGTTGGATGCTTCTTGATCGATGTGTGGCTGTGTTAGATGATACGGGTGCTTGCCATGTAGTGTTTTCTTTTTCCAATTTACTTTCTTCGTATCTGTTGATGTTACGTGATCTAAAGGGTTGTAGAGGTGGTTATGAAATTGCAGTGGTGTAGCCGATGTATTTATATGAGTGATTGCTTTGTGTATTTTGCTAGTTTCTGCTCGTTCTAGAAAGAATTTTCTTAAATTGTCTACCTGTCCATAATGTAGGTTTTTTATGTCGATGAATCCCCTTCCTCCTTCCTTTCTGCTTAATGTGAATCTTTCTGTTGCTGAATGTATGTGATGCATTCTATATTTGTGGCATTGTGAACGTGTAAGTGTATTGAGTGCTTCTAGGTCTATGTTACTCCATTTCACTACTCCAAATGAGTAGGTCAATATTGGTATAGCATAAGTATTTATAGCTTTTGTCTTGTTTCTTGCTGTCAATTCTGTTTTCAGTATTTTTGTTAGCCTTTGTCTATATTTTTCTTTTAGTTCTTCTTTAATATTTGAATTATCTATTCCTATTTCTTGTCTGTATCCTAGGTATTTATAGGCTTCTGTTTTTTCCATCGCTTCTATGGAGTCACTGTGGTTATTCAATATGTAATCTTCTTGTTTAGTGTGTTTTCCCTTGACTAAGCTATTTTTCTTACATTTGTCTGTTCCAAAAGCCATATTTATATCATTGCTGAATACTTCTGTTATCTTTAGTAATTGGTTGAGTTGTTGATTGGTTGCTGCCAGTAGTTTTAGATCATCCATGTACATCAAATGTGTGATTTTGTGTGGGTATGTTCCAGTAATATTATATCCATAATTTGTATTATTTAGCATGTTGGATAGTGGGTTCAGAGCAAGACAGAACCAGAAAGGACTTAATGAGTCTCCTTGGTATATTCCACGCTTAATCTGTATTGGCTGTGATGTGATGTTATCTGAATTTGTTTGGATATTAAGTGTAGTTTTCCAGTTTTTCATTACTATGTTTAGAAACTGTATCAATTTAGGATCTACTTTGTATATTTCCAATATCTGTAGTAACCATGAGTGGGGTACACTATCAAAGGCTTTTTGGTAATCACTGTATGCGTAGTGTAGTGACCTTTGTTTAGTTTTAGCTTGATATGTCACCTCTGTATCTATTATCAGTTGCTCTTTACATCCTCGTGCTCCTTTGCAGCAGCCTTTTTGTTCATCATTTATAATTTTGTTCTGTGTTGTATGTGTCATTAACTTCTGTGTAATGACTGAAGTTAATATCTTGTAGATTGTTGGTAGGCATGTTATGGGGCGATATTTAGCTGGGTTTGCTGTGTCTGCTTGATCTTTAGGTTTCAGATAGGTTATTCCATGTGCAAGTGTATCAGGGAATGTGTATGGGTCTGCAATGTAACTGTTAAATAATTTAGTTAGATGTGAATGTGTTGAGGTGAACTTCTTTAGCCAGTAATTTGCTATTTTATCATTTCCAGGGGCTTTCCAATTGTGTGTAGAATTAATTGCTCGGGTGACTTCACGTAGCAAAATTATCACTTCAGGCATTTGTGGTATCATCTTGTATGTGTCTGTTTCTGCTTGTATCCACCGTGCATGCCTGTTATGTTGTACCGGGTTTGACCATATGTTGCTCCAGAAGTGTTTCATGTCTGTTATGTTTGGTGGATTGTCTATTTTAATGTGTGTGTTATCTATTGTGTGGTAAAATCTCTTTTGGTTTGTGTTGAATGTTTGGTTTTGTTTCCTTCTATTTTCACTTTTTTTGTGTCTTCTAAGTCGTTTGGCCAGTGCTTGTAATTTCTGCTTCTTTTCATCTAATTGCTCTATTGCTTCTTGTTGTGAGATTTTACCTAACCTTTTTCGTTTTTTGTCTGATATTTCATTTCTTATAAATTGTGTTAGCTGTCCGATGTCTTTTCTCAGTTTTTCTATTCTTATCTGTAGCCTGTGTTGCCATGCTGGTTTTGTGGGTTTCTTCTGTGTGTTGGTTTGTTCTGATCTCTGCCTAGTGTGTATATTTAGTGTAGTGAATGCTCCTATATAAACCAGTAGTTGTAACTCTTCCATAGTTGTATTTTCGTTTATTTTGTTGTGTATGATTGTGTTGATAGTTTTTATTGTTGTTTCGACTTGTGGGTTATTTGGAGGTCTATGCAAGAATGGTCTGATGTCTGTATTTGTGTCTTTGTATTCTATATATGTCAGCTGAAATTTCTCTTCTATATCTAACATGTGTGTCTCTTTGTGTTCTATTTGTGCTTGTTCTGGTGGCTGTCTTGAGATTTCGTTTTCCTCTGATTGTTTAATTGTTGCGTGTTGGTCTTTGTTTGTTTGCTCTGGGATGTTTGAGTCCATTACTGTATTTTCTTCTTCTTTTGATTGCACATTATTTTGTTCCAGTGTTTGTTGTACTTGTTGTTTGATAATTTCTAATTCTGACTGGGGTATCCTGTTATTTTTTATTATTACACGGATCTGATCAGCTAGTCGTAGTTCTGTTAAAAATTTTAATTCCGGGTATCTGGTAATAAATGTTGTGTATACTTGTGATCTATATCCAGTTGTGTTGGTTCCTAGGTTTGTTGCTTGGTAATAACAGAACATGAGGTGTCGATTAACTTCATCTGACCATCTCATCCTCTGTCTTTGTTTTCCTTCTAGTGTGGTTGCAGGAAGCATATCCTGCAAAACACCTCTATTTGAATTTAAATCATTTTCCAGTTGGTTAGCAGTGTCGTTACCATTGTGGGCGGGCATAGGGTTCAAGCGTCGTCCCCGACCATGACGGCGCTTGTCCGAGGCTTCTTTAGTTCTGTCCTGAACCAAGTAATCACACTAAAAGGGGGGTTAGCCCTATTAGTGGTTTGTTCTTTTCGTCGCCTTTTACGACTGGAAGAACATACCGGAGGCCTATTCTTTTCCCGGGCCTCCACGGGAGTTATTATTATTATTATTATTATTAGCAGGAATATTACCGAGTTGATGCAAGTGAAATTTTGCTGAATGTATTAATAAGTTAAAACTCAGAACTTTTATCTGTAATCATACTTCCTGATCCCGCAGAGTAAGTAGAGAGTAGAAACATTTCTTTCACTGAGCATAAGCAGAAAGTGGACTTGCAGACTGGAAACAATAGTCTGTATGCTCTCCATATTTCTGGCTGACTGCAAAAATAGTTTTTCGGCTGTAGTATAAGACAGCGAAGCTTTATATTTATTACTAATTAAACCTCCACCCCACATGTGCTCTGTGGCAATCCAACAGAAGGTTTGGGTTTGGCAAAAACCTGAAGACGTCACCTGCCATCATGAGTAGTGTCAACAACGAAGTGTGGAGGAGAAGGTATTACACTGCTGGAATGTTTCCCGTACTTACCATGTTGTTCTCTACTAGAGCCTAAGAACACAATAAATGTGGAAGAATTATCAGGATATGTTGCGGCATTTTATACTGCATATAGTAGAGGAACAGTTCAGTGACTATGGTTGTTTGGAAACAGTTTTTGATGTTGCTAAGCAACAGTCACACAATACACAAGATGATGATTTTACATCTGTCATTTTTTGAGGAGCGAATATTTTTCTTCATTTTCAACTTCATGTCCTGAAACGCATGTTAATGGCACAATAACAATCAGTTGAAAATTGCAGGGAAGAGCGAAACCTGGGTCGTAATTAGATAAACAACAATACAATCAAATGACGGTGTGTTCATTTGTTTTTGTTGTTGTAGCCTTTAGTCCAGAGACTGGTCTGATGCAGCTCTCCATGCTACTCTGTCCTGTGTAAGATTCTTCATCTCCCAGTACCCACTGCAAACTACATCCTCAATCTGCTTAGTGTATTCATGTCTTGGTTTCCCTCTACGATTTTTACCCTCCACGCTGCCCTATTGTAATAAATTAGTGATCCCTTAATGCCTAGTCAAGTTGCGTCACAAATTCAGCTTTTCCCCAATTCGATTCAGTACCTCCTCCTTGGCTACGTGATCTACCCATCTAATCTTCAGCAATCATCTGTAGCGCCACATTTTGAAGGCTTCTATTCTCTTCTTGTCTAAAATATTTGTTGTCTACGATCCACTTCCGTACATGGCTACACTCCATACAAATACTTTCAGAAAAGACTTCCCGGCACTTAAATCTATACATGATGTCAACAAATTTCTCTTTTTCAGAAACGCTTTCCTAGCCATAGCCAGTCTACATTTTATATCCTCCCTACTTCGACCATCATTAGTGAATTTGCTCCCGAAATAGCAAAACTCATCTGCTACTTTAAGTGTCTGATTTCCTAATGACCCTCGTTTTGCTTTTGTTGATGTTCATCTTATATCTCTCTGTCAAGACACTGTCCATTCTGTTCAACTGCTCTTCCAGGTCCTTTTCTGTCTCTGACAGAATTACAATGTCATTGGCAAACCTCAAAGTCTTTATTTCTTCTCCATGGATCTTAATCTTTCTTTTGTTTCCTTTACTGCTTGCTCAATATACAGATTGAATAACATCGGGGATAGGCTACAACCCTGTCTCATTCCCTTCCCAACCACTGCTTCCCTTTCATGCCCCTCGACTCTTATAACTGCCATCTGGTTCCTTTAGAAAATATAAATAGCTTTTCGCTCCCTGTACTTGATCCCTGCCACCTTCAGATTTTCAAAGAGACTGTTAGAGTCAACATTGTCAAAAGTTTTCTCTAAGTCTCTAAATGATAGAAACGTAGTTTTGCGTTTCCTTAATCTTTCTTCTAAGGTAAGTCGTAGGGTCAGTATTGCTTCACGTGTTCCTACATTCCTACGGAATTCAAACTGATCTTCCATTAAGTCGACTTCTGCCAGTTTTTCCATTCGTCTGTAAAGAACTCGAGTTAGTATTTTACAGCCGTTACTTATTAAAGTGATAGTTCGGTAATTTTCACACCTTTCAACACCTGTTTTCTTTGGAATTGGAATTATTATATTCTTCTTGAAGTCTGACGGTATTTCGCCTGTCTTGTACATCTTGCTCACCAGGTGGTAGAGTTTTGTCAGGACTGGCTTTCCCAAGGCTGTCACTAGTTCTAATGGAATGTTGTCTACTCCCGGGGCCTTGTTTCGACTCAGGTCTTTCAGTGCTCTGTCAAACTCTTCACGCAGTATCATATCTCCCATTTCATCTTCATCAACGTCCTCTTCTATTTCCATAATATTGTCCTCAAGTACATCGCCCTTGAATAGACCCTATATATAGTCTTTCCACCTCTCTGGTTTCCCTTAGGGTCAGTACTGCCTCACGTGTTCCAACATTCCTACGGAATTCAAACTGATCTTCCATTAAGTCGACTTCTGACAGTTTTTCCATTCGTCTGTAAAGAACTCGTGTTAGTATTTTACAGCCGTTACTTATTAAAGTGATAGTTCGGTAATTTTCACACCTTTCAACACCTGTTTTCTTTGGAATTGGAATTATTATATTCTTCTTGAAGTCTGACGGTATTTCGCCTGTCTTGTACATCTTGCTCACCAGGTGGTAGAGTTTTGTCAGGACTGGCTCTCCCATGGCTGTCACTAGTTCTAATGGAATGTTGTCTACTCCCGGGGCCTTGTTTCGACTCAGGTCTTTCAGTGCTCTGTCAAACTCTTCACGCAGTATCATATCTCCCATTTCATCTTCATCAACGACCTCTTCTATTTCCATAATATTGTCCTCAAGTACATCGCCCTTGAATAGACCCTATATATAGTCTTTCCACCTCTCTGGTTTCCCTTCTTTGCCTAGAACTGGTTTTTCATCTGAGCTCTGTAATTCATACAAATGGTTCTCTTTTCTCCAAAGGTCTCTTTAATTTTCTTCTAAGGAGTATCTATCTGGCCCCTAGACATATATGCCTCTACGTCCTTACATTTGTCGTCTAGCCATGCCTGCTTCGCCATTTTGCTCTTCCTAATTTGCCTAATTTTTCAGACGTTTGTATTCGTTTTTGCCTGCTTCATTTACTGCATTTTTTTATTTTCTCCTTTCGTCAATTAAATTCAGTATCTCTTCTATTATCCAAGGATTTCTGTTAGCCCTCGTCTTTTTACCGACTTGATCCTCTGCTGCCTTCTCTCTTTCATCTCTCAAAGCTACCCATTCTTCTTCTACTCTCTTTCCCTTTTCTTGTCAACCGTTTCCTATTGCTCTTTCTCTCTACAACCCCTGGTTCTTAGAGTTTATCCAGGTCCCCCCTCCTTAGATTACTACCTCTTTGCAGTTTATTCAATTTTTATCTGCGGTAAATAAGCAATAAATTGTGGTCAGAGTCTACACCTGGCCCTGGAAATGTCTTAGAATTTAATACCTGGTTAGCAAATCTCTGTCTTACCATTGTATAATCTACTTGAAACCTTCCAGTGTCTCCAGGCCTCTTCCACGCATACAACGTCTTGCGTGGTTCTTATACCCAGAGTTAGCTATGATTAAGTTATGCTCTGTGCAAAATTCTACGAGGGGGCTTCCTCTTTCATTCCTTACCCCCAGTCCACATTGACCTACTACTTTTCTTTCTCTTCCTTTCCATACTATCGAATTACAGTCCACCATGACCATTAAATTTTCGTCTCCTTTCAGTATCTGAATAATTTCTTTTATCTCATCATACATTTTTTCAATCTCTGCACCATCTGCAGAGCTAGTTGGCATATAAACTTGTACTAGGCGTGTGCTTCATGTCTATCTTGGCTACAATAATCCTTTAACTATGCTGTTGGTACTAGTTTACCCACGCTCCTATTTTTTTATTCACTATTAAACCTACTCCTGCATTATCCCTACCTGATTATGTATTTATAAACCTGTTTTCACCGGACCAGAAGACTTGTTCCTCCTGCCACTAATCCCCACTATATCTAAGTTTAACCTATCCATTCACTTTTTTAAATTTTCTGACCTACCTTCCCGATTAAGGGGTCTTACATTCCACGCCCCGATCCGTAGCACGGCATTTTTTTTTCTCCTGATAACGTCGTCCTCCTGCGTAGTCCTCGCCCGGAAATCCAAATGGGGGACTATTTTACCCTCAGAATATTCTACCCAAGAGGACGTCATCATCATTTAACCATACAGTAAAGCTGCATGCACTAAGGAAAAATTACGGCTGTTGTTTCCTCCTGCTTTCAGCCGTTCGCAATATTGGCACAACAAGGCCGTTTTGGTTAATGTCAGATCAGTCTATCATCCAGACTGTTGCTCCTGCAACTACTGAAAAGGCTGCTGCCCCTCTTCAGGAACCAAACGTTTGTCTGGCCCCTCAACATATACCCCTCCGATGTGGTTGCCCCTATGGTACGGCTATCTGTATCGCTGAGCAAGCCTGCCACGAACGGCAAGGTCCATGTTCACTTAAAAATTTAAAAATCTTTATTTGTATCGTCATTGCAATGTACTCTGTCATGAAACAGCATATATGAGCCACTGCTTTGTAGACTGAAATGGACTTTGCTCTGCAGGTTCATCACCTGCACTTAATGAGATTTTTTGGGATGAGTCAGAAATTCGACTTTGCTGTAGCCCCCACATTCAAAATGTCTACTTTCTCCAGTTATGGCTCTAGAGTGAGAATGGACTGCCGTTCCTTCACAGAGATTTCCACAGCTTGGCGAATACCACCTCACAAGCATCGTGGGCTTGGTAGCAGAATAACAGGTTTCTGTCAGAAGTCGATAGGGGTCGTGCGAGATCCGGTGGACACAGTGGAGCATGTCCACTGAGCCATGCCCCAAGCAGCTCTGGACTACGAGCACCCTCTGCCGACGCAATACAGGGTGGCCAGGGGCAGCCGCTCAGCCCCTCTTGCACTTGGAGCCACTGTTTATGCTTCATCCTTGTTGACATTGAGGTAGCCCGACTCCGTTTCTTGCTGCTTTATTTCTAATGAGTCTTCGTACACTTAGGGAAATACAAGTTGACTAAATATTCTGTTTCTTACGTTCTGTTAACTTGTTCATTAATCATTTAACTTATTCACTAATCATTTCTGACGCTTTCCACCTTTGCTACAACTGTTGCCATACCGCTCTGTTGCCACATCTCCCTACAATTCTGTACAAAGTCGTACACAACAAGAAGTGTCTTTAGCAGCGTGCAAGCCTTCGGAAGGTGGCATGGCGGACACGTGTAAGTTAATATCCGCTAACAGCTGCCCGCATACTTTCGTTCAGATACCGTGTGTTATTTATATAAACCGTATCACTTCCACCAGTTTTGCTTTAAGACGTAGGCCTATTATACAGTTAGAGGAGGAGATATTTTGTATATACACTACTGGCCATTAAAATTGCTACACCCAGAAGAAATGCAGATGATAAACGGGTATTCATTGGACAGATATATTATACTAGAAATGACATGTGATTACTGTGGTGTCACCGCCAGACACCACACTTGCTAGGTGGTAGCCTTTAAATCGGCCGCGGTCCGGTAGTATACGTCGGACCAGCGTGTCGCCACTGTCAGTGATTGCAGACCGAGCGCCGCCACACGGCAGGTCTAGAGAGACGTACTAGCACTCGCCCCAGTTGTACAGCCGACTTTGCTAGCGAAGCTACACTGACCAATACGCTCTCATTTGCCGAGACGATAGTTAGCTTAGCCTTCAGCTACGTCATTTGCTACGACCTAGCAAGGCGCCATTACAAGTTTATATTCAGTGTAATAATATCTAAACAAGATCGATGTTCTCCAATTGTGGATTAAAGTTATGTATTCCAAGAACTACGTTCTTTTCTTTATAGGATAATTACTTTACCTTGTTCCAGACCTAACGCCAATCTGCGTGAGCTTAAGCGCGTGCCTTTCGGCTACCTCCGAGTGGCTTGGCTGTCTTGCCACGCCACTACAATTACACTTTCACGCAATTTGGGTGCATAGATCCTGAGAAATCATCACTTCCCAGAACAACCACCTCTGACCGTAATAACGGCCTTGACATGCCTGGGCATTCAGTCAGAGCTTGGATGGCGTGTTAAGGTACAGCGGCCCATGCAGCTTCAACAAGATACCACAGTTCATCAAGAGTAGTGACTGGTGTATTGTGACTAGCCAGTTGCTCGGCCACCATTGACCTGACGTTTTCAATTGGGGGGAGATCTGCAGAATGTGCTGGCCAGGGCAGCTGTCAAAATTTTCTGTATCCAGAAAGGCCCGTACAGGACCTGCAACATGCGGTTGTGCATTATCCTACTGAAATGTAGGGTTTCGCAAGGACCGAATGAAGGGTAGAGCCACGGGTCGTAAAATATCTGAAATGTAACGTCCACTGTTCAAAGTGCCGTTAATGCGAACAAGAGGTGACCGAGACGTGTAACCAGTGGCACTCCATACCATCACGCCGGGTGATACGCCAGTACGGCGATGACGAATACACGCTTCCAATGTGCGTTCACCGCGGTGTCGTCAAACACGGATGCGACCATCACGATGCTGTAAACAGAACCTGGATTAATCCGTAAAACTGACGTTTAGCTATTTGTGCACCTTGGTTCGTCGTTGACTACGCCATCGCAGGCGCTCCTGTCTATGATGCAGCGACAAGGGTAACTGCAGCCATGGTCTCCGAGCTGATAGTCCATGCTGCTGCAAACGTCGTCGAACTGTTTAGTGCAGATGGTTGTTGTCTTGCAAACGTCCCCATCTGTTGACTCAGCTATCGAGACGTGGCTGCACGATCCGTTACAGCCATATGGATAAGATGCCTGTCATCTCGACTGCTAGTGATACGAGGCTGTTGGGATGCAGCACGGCGTTCCCTATTACCCTCCTGAACCCACCGATTCCATATTCTGCTAACAGTAATTGGATCTCCACCAACGCGAGCAGGAATGTCATGATACGATAAACCGCAGTCGCGATAGGCTACAAATCGACCTTTATCAAAGTCTGAAACGTGATGGTACGCGTTTCTCCACCTTACACGAGGCATCGCAACAATGTTTCACCAGGCAACGCCGGTCAACTGCTGTTTGTGTATGAGAAATCGGTTGGAAATTTTCCTCAAGTCAGCACGTTGCAGGTTTCGCCACCAGCGCCAACCTTGTGTGAATGCTCTGAAAAGCTAATAATTTACATATCACAGCGTCTTCTTCCTGTCGGTTAAATTTCGCGCCTGTAGCACGTCCTCTTCGTGGTATAGCAATTTTAATAGCCAGTAGTGTAATATTTTCAGAACTGTAACAGGTATGTTGATGACAAGTGATGTTGTTTTGGCGGATGCACTGTTTATATGTTGGGGGACTGTGTGGTCACTGGCGTGGCACAGTGCGGTTGCTGCCGGCTGGGGGCGGGCAGGACAGGTCGGTACAGGGGACAGGACAGCAGAGGAGAACACGGCGCCGCGGCATCAATAAACCACGGCACGCCACTGAGCGCCGGCCGTGCTCTGCCGGTAACCCGCCTGCCACTTGACTTTGCCCCAATCAATACCGGTGCGGCACGCAGCGCACTAAACATAGCTCGGCCCGCCTCCCCCCTCTGTCATTAACCTGCTGACGCGACACCTGCTGCCAGGTTACTGTGGCTCTGACGTCTGCCTCGACTGGTAATATTATCCTCAAGTGTTCCTTCCAGTTAACTGAATTTCTATCGATAGCGATCCTTTGCAAGAAATGGCTCAAATGCCTCTGAGCACTATGGGACTTAACTTCTGATGTCAACAGTCCCCTAGAAGTTAGAACTACTTAAACCTAACTAACCTAAGGACATCACACACATCCATGCCCGAGGCAGGATTCGAACCTGCTACAGTAGCGGTCGCGCCGTTCCAGACTGTAGCGCCTAGAACCGCTCGGCCACTGCAGCCGGCAATCATTTGCAGCTCAGGAAATGGTAAGATTTCTTCATCGTGTACTAACTCATCAAAACTAACTCGTTACAAAGATCTCTACACAGAAACATAGGAGGGGTGTTCAATAAGTTATGTAACAAATTTTTCATCTCCATTCGTTTCCGTTGAAAAATGTGGAATATTGTTGTGGGACATAGCGGAATATTCCCGCTTCAGCCCCTATACAGGGTGTTACAAAAAGGTGCGCCCAAACTTTCAAGAGACATTCCTCACACACAAATAAAGAAAAGATGTTATGTGGACACGTGTCCGGAAACGCTTAATTTCCATGTTAGAGCTCATTTTAGTTTCGTCAGTATGTACTGTACGTCCTCGATTCACCGCCAGTTGGCCCAATTGAAGGAAGGTAATGTTGACTTTGGTGATGTGTTGACATGGGACTCATTGCTCTACAGAACTAGCATCAAGCACATGAGTACGTAGCATCAACAGCTTAGTGTTCATCACGGACCTGGTTTTGCAATCAATCCAATGTTTACAAATGCGGAGTTGGCAGATGCCCATTTGATGTATGGATTAGCACGGGGCAATAGCCGTGGCGCGGTACGTTTGTATCGAGACAGATTTCCAGAACGAAGGTTTCCCGACAGGAAGACGTTCGAAGCAATTGATCGGCGTCTTAGGGAGCACGGAACATTCCAGCCTATGACTCGCGACTGGGGAAGACCTAGAACGACGAGGACACCTGCAATGGACGAGGTAATTTTTCGTGCAGTTGACGATAACCCTAATGTCAGCGTCAGAGAAGTTGCTGCTGTACAAGATAACACTGGCCACGTCACTGTATGGAGAGTGCTACGGGAGAACCAGTTGTTTCCGTACCATGCACAGCGTGTGCAGGCACTATCAGCAGTTGATTGGCCTCCACGGGTACACTTCTGCGAATGGTTCATCCAACAATGTGTCCATCCTCATTTCAGTGCAAATGTTCTCTTCACGGATCAGGCTTCATTCCAACGTGATCAAATTGTAAATTTCCACTATCAACATATGTGGGCTGACGAAAATCTGCACGCAATTGTGCAATCACGTCATCAACACAGACTTTCTGTGAACATTTGGGCAGGCATTGTTGGTGATGTCTTGATTGGGCCCCATGTTCTTCCACCTACGCTCAATGGAGCACGTTATCGTGATTTCATACGGGATACTCTTCCTGTGCTGCTATAACATGTGCCTTTACAAGTACGACACAATTAGTGGTTCATGCACGATGGAGCACCTGCACATTTCAGTCTAAGTGTTCGTACGCTTCTCAATAACAGATTCGGTGACCGATGAATTGGTAGAGGCGGACCAATTCCATGGCCTCCACGCTGTCCTGACCTCAACCCTCTTGACTTTCATTTATGGGGGCATTTGAAAGCTGTTGTCTATGCAACCCCGGTACCAAATGTAGAGACTCTTCGTGCTCGTATTGTGGACGGCTGTGATACAATACGCCATTCTCCAGGGCTGCATCAGCGCATCAGGGATTCCACGCGACGGAGGGTGGATGCATGTATCCCCGCTAACGGAGGACATTTTGAACATTTCCTGTAACAAAGTGTGTGAAGTCACGCTGGTACGTTCTGTTGCTGTGTGTTTCCATTCCATGATTAATGTGATTTGAAGTAATAAACTGAGCTCTAGCATGGAAAGTAAGCGTTTCCGGACACATGTCCACATAACATATTTTCTTTCGTTGTGTGTGAGGAATGTTTCCTAAAAGTTTGGCTGTAGCTTTTTGTAACACGCTGTAGTTTCAAATAGTTCAGACAGGTGACGACTCTATAAGCAGCGTTCAAAATGTTGTCTGTAACGGAGTTTCGTTGCAAGGAGAGAGCTGTCATTGAGTTTCTTTTGGTGGAAAACCAGAACATCTCAGAGAGTCCTAGGCGCTTGCAGAATGTCTGCGAGACTTATCAGTGAATAAAAGCACGTTTAGTTCTTGGGCGAGGCATCTGACGTCATCGCAATAAGGTCGCGCAAACTTGTGAGATCTCTGAAGCGCCAGCCGGCCTCAAACAGCTGTGACTCCAGGAGTGCTGGAACGTGCGGACCACGAATCAGAATCAAACGATTCGCTGCACAACTGAACCTCTTATGGTATCGATAGCTACGATGCCAAGGCGTAGGTGCAAGTTCTTAGGTTGGCACTGCGACACCGACACCGACGACAGCGCCCTCTAGCTGGCGCTGTGCAGCTCGACGAGCGCCGCTCCAGATTCAGCCCAGTTCATCAAGAGCAGACGACCAAGTAACTTAGCTTCTACTTCATGGGGGTCTATCCTTGACAGACTTAGCCTTTGTTACTTCAGTGATAGTTTTTCTAACTACTAGTAACTGTTAGCTTTGCACCTACGCAAAATTATGTAATATTATTATTTGTAAATTTTCATACACCAGTGAAAGAGCTTTAGCCTATACGCAGCACCGAAGTACTTCGACTTCTCCTGCTGCTACTCGCGTCCTACACTCTTGACCTATTTTACTTAAGCATTTCACAGGAGCAGATCCACGCGCCACCTATCCAGGCGGGATACAAAACCTCTCTGCTGGTATTGGTGACACACTCGTCCACAATATGGGCTACTCAAAGGTGCGTTCCCACTGGATTACTCGCCGCCAGCTGTTTGGCCTTACTTGCGCGTTACGAAGCTGATCGCTACAGTTTTTTCTCGGACATTGTCACAGGGGACGAAACATGTGTTCATTACATCGAAGCGAAAACAAAGAGACAATCCAAGGAATGGCAACACACTGCCTCTCCCCCGAAGAAAACGTTAAAAGCCGCACACTCAGTCGGTAAGAGCATGGTGACGGTCTTCTGGAACTCTGAAAGACTTATTCTGTTTAATATCCTGCTTTGTGGCTCATGGATCAGCTCGAATTGTAATGTGCTACCCTCATCAACATGAAGAAACGATTTCGTGACCACAATAACGCAAACGAGCTTCTGCTTCTCCATGACAACGGAAGGCCTCACATAAGTCTGCGCATCCGAGAGCAGCTCACAAGCCTTCATTGGACTTTTCTTCCTCATCCACCTTACCGACTCTCACACCTTCCGACCTCCACATCTTTGGACGCCCTCACTGGGGAGCAGTACGTGGGTGGCTGGGAGGTTACTGATACAGTAAGACATAGGCTCTGACGTCGATACGCAGAGTCATACCGTGCAAGCATACAGGGCCTGCCTATAAGGTGTGTGACACTTACTCCGGTCGCACTGTTTAATTGTTATGTTAAGAATAGACTGGGAAACAACATGGTGTATCGGAATCCTGATTAAAACAAATCTGCTTTCAGGAATAGAAATGTGTTACATTGCTTATTGAACGACTCTCGTACATCAGAAACTGGAACGTGAGCATATTGCTAGGAAAATTAATTTGATTATTTAATTATGGTTAATATATTATAAATAATAGGGCGTTTAAATAACAGTATATCATATTCTTTCACGAAATGCGTGAGGAGAAATCACAATGAGAGCGCCGCAGGGCTCGATAGTTTCCACACAACTGTTTTTGCGTTACAGGAAAGATGTCATTTTAATGAAGCAGGAGATGAAATTAGTCCTTTTCATAGATGATAGAAGCAATATTGTGAAGCCAATCTGAGAAACTTCAAAAGGGAAATAATAAATGATGTTTCTGTAATGGTTACGAACTAGTTATGCACAAATGAACCAACTTTAAACAATGGGACTACACAGATTATTCAGCTTTGTACTTTCAAAAATAGCACGCATGCTACTAACCTGGCACACCAGGAAGAAGTGTTGAATAATGTAGAAAGTTCTACTGTCATACTTCGGCATACTGGTGAAAATTTAAACGAAAAATGATATGGCAGACGTACTAAGACATTTACATTTACCGTAGGATAACTGCGATCATTGTAGACGGAGCAGTCAAAAAGTTAAAATATTTTGCATCTTTAAATTCACTAATGTGTTATGGTACTATATTGATGGGCAAACTACTTGCTTGGGCAAAAAATATTCATTGCACCTACAAGAGTAATTAGAATTTTGTGCAGGGTTCACATAAATACATGTTACAGGCGTCTGTTTAAACTGCTGGAAACATTAACCATACCCTACCTCTACACAACATTTATTCACTTGTGAAATTTTCTGTCAGTAATCCATCTGAGTCTGAGAGCAATAGCGATATGCCTAGCACTAGTAGGAAAAATGATCTGCTATAACTTTTGAAGAACCTAAACTTGCACAAAAAGGATGGGATAACAGCTAGAGAACTCTTTGTGATCGCACAAGTGAAAAAGAAAGTCTAACAGATACCAGAATTGTCTTTACATGTACAAGGGCTATTCAGAAAGTAAGGCCCAATAGGTCGCGAAAATAAAATGAGAGTGAAAATCCAGTGAAGCTTTGCACAGGTGTGGTGAACTATCGCTTCAGTGTGTCTGTTGACCGTGTCAAGTCGCTCGTTCCAGTTCTGAGCACACAGTGAACACATAAAGATGCCTAGAGCACTAGTGTCTGCCGCCAAGTATCAGTGCCCTCTGCGAGATTGCGCCTGATTTCAAGCAACCCTACATAACGTTCGTGTCCTGCATGTCCATTATGACAATTATCCTCTGCACACTGCAGGGGCAATGTGGACGCACTTGCAGCGTTTTAGATGGAAAGTCTTTCATCCACCATGCAGTGCCGTCTTGTCTCCCACTGACGTTCGTCTGGACTCATATGAACTACTGGCTATGAAGATAACATTTTGTCGCAGAACATGAAGTGAGGATCAGCGTAGTGAAGTGGGGGAAAGCACAGGTGGCTACCTTCTGTGACATGGGTACAACGCTATGATAAATGTTGGAGCAGTGACCATTTAGAGAAGTCGTATACAAAACCGTCATCCACCAACGCTATGGAGTATCTCTTTCAAAGGAGACTATGCACTTCTACGAACCAGCCAGCTCTGTCTTCTCCACTGGCGATCGATGCAAACATTACCACACGTTCCGCCCACCGTCCGTCAGCGTACTGTCACAATTTCTGCCGCAGGGGTGACGTAGTGGCATGTGCAGGTGTCTATAACTTCGAGCTCTGGAGCATCGTTGCATGACCATTCTGGGCACGGTTTCGTATCCTCCGCTTACTACTCAGGACACCCTCCACAATCCCTCGAAGGTTGTCGCAGCATTTCCCTCACACCCTGTATACACATGTACCCTGTATTCGTATAAGGACCCGAAACAAAGTTCCCGTTTGTGGGTGTTGCTGCAGCGTATATGCAACCCAGCGCGACTCCGATGCAGATATATAAGCGATAGCTAAGGCGTTATTATCGCCTCCGAAGGGAAGCACTTTGATTGCCCCTATCTTTTTATGCAACGAGCAATTGTATATCTGGCCTTCAAAATCCAAGCGAGAGATTTTCATATTTTCTTGCTCGCTGCCCACAAACTATTAGTCCTACCAAAAATATGAACAGGACCTTTGTAACATTTCTAGCTTTGCAGCCATCATGTTAGGCTTCAAGAAGCTCTTCTTATAACAGTTGAGAAGACAGCAATGGCAATATGACGTAATGTGGTGTGAGGTGCCGATGGCAGATGGCTTGTTAGGTACTGGTGTGAGTAGGCTGTTTAGGTTTTTTTATTGGTAACGCCACCTCTGTATGAAAATCACTGGCTGTGCTGTGTGCAGTCTGTGGCTGCTTTGCATTGATGTAATACTCGCCATTGTAGTGTTAGGCAGCTGGCTGTGAACAGCGCGTAGCGTTGCGACTGAGAAATAATTATATTGAAAGAAATATGAATAGAATACAGAAAGCAAGTATAGATAGGACTTTTTGGGGATAATGATGAATGAAGGAAGATCTCCAAGAAGTAAAGAAAGTTTTGTTTGCAAAATACTGCAGTAAAACAAACTCTGTCCTTTCCTTGTATTATTCCGCTATATGTTTGTGTACCCTAGGGTATTTATGTTTTTCCTGTATTTATATGTTTATCTGATAAGACTTATATTGTAGAATTTTTCTAATACTAAGCTACATTCACTATGATGAGGAATACTGTTATCCTCAAATATAATTTGCATTAATAATATGTTATTTACCTTGTAAATATGCTTAGACATTATTTATTCTGTTTTGTTTTAATGCTCATGTGTAAAGTTGATGTTCCAAAGTTATTCTTATATTTTATGTATCTACTTATCTCATAATTCCTGTAACATTGATAAATATGTCTATTTCTATTCTTTTGTAAAGCCTGTTTTACTACAAATGTTATCTGTATTGTTATGTTCTTTAATGATGTATTCTGTACCTTTGTTATTGTATTCTCATGTTATAAAATTGTAATTGTCACCAGTTCATGATATTATTAACTTGTTAGTTACATTTCACTGCACACGTTTCTGTTGGTCATAGTATATGGACAATATGTGAGAAGTTGGGACTGTTAGTGTTTGCACGTGTGTTACTAATTCAGCAAGGGACTGGATAACAGCATTGCTGGTTCTAAGGACAATTCCAAAAACCTTGTGAGTGCACAAGTGGTAGTTTATGGACTTGCTGTATTCTCCGCAAGACTCTTCGATGGTGATTGTGCACCTGCACAGTCGCAACAGATGGCTGCTGGCCGTCTCTACAAGGACTACAGTAGGTCTGCATCTTTGGTGGCCCACCAATACCATTATTTCTACAAGGACTGCAGTGGGTCTGCACCTCTGGTGGCCCACCAATACCGTAATCTCTACCAGGACTACAGTGGGTCTGCTCTGTGATGACCTACCTACCAATACTCTTCAAAATTTCGACTGACTCTGCTGTGGGTTTGCTCTGTTGTGGACCAATACCTGTCTCCATGTCAAGAGTCAGCACTGTCTTTTCGTTGGAAGGAAAACACTACTTCTTCAAGACAGCATGGAAATCCACTACTTCTGTGTGCATTTTCTTTTACTGTTCAGACTTTGAAAAAAAAAGAAAAACACTACTATTTTACTGTGAGCACTGTCTTTATGGACTGTGAGAAAATTTTAGCTGTTGACCAACATTGTATCAATAAGTGTGTGCATTTGATTTCTTTGTTACTGTAATTATGAAAAATTTTTTCAAATCTGTATTGGCCACTGCCCAAACCAATTTGTAAAATTTTTTTGTGGGGAGCATGAGGGCTATGTAAGTAGGCTGTTTAGGTTTTTTTATTGGTAACGCCACCTCTGTATGAAAATCACTGGCTGTGCTGTGTGCAGTCTGTGGCTGCTTTGCATTGATGTAATACTCGCCATTGTAGTGTTAGGCAGCTGGCTGTGAACAGCGCGTAGCGTTGCGCAGTTGGAGGTGAGCCGCCAGCAGTGGTGGATGTGGGGAGAGAGATGGCGGAGTTTTGAAATTTATCATGAACTGCTATATTTATATATGATGATATCAAGGTAAATACATTGTTTGTTCTCTATTAATATCTCTCATTTGCTAACTATCCCTATCAGTAGTTAGTGCCTTCAGTAGTTTGAATCTTTTATTTAGCTGGCAGTAGTGGCGCTTGCTGTATTGCAGTAGCTTGAGTAGCGAAGATTTTTGTGAGGTAAGTGATTTGTGAAAGGTATAGTTTACTGTTAGTCAGGGCCCATTCTTTTGTAGGGATTATTGAAAGTCAGATTGCGTTGCGCTAACAAAATATTGTGTGTCAGTTTAAGCACAGTCATTTGTAATTGTTCAAAAGGGGACGTTTCACGGGTATCGTCAAAAAGACGTGCTGCGTTCGGAAGCTGCGCGCCAAAATGATAATCTTCTGTTATTAATATTAGAAAAACTAAACAGCGTTTTTACTTACATTTCAAATTAAAATACGAGTAAAAATAAACAGCGTATCTACTTGCATTTCAAATTAAAGCATCTTTAAATGGCGTGCGATCATTCCATTATTTCACAAGTATTAATAACCGTAACAATAATAAACAACTGCTAAATGAAAAGGCAGACGAAGCTCTTCCGTGATCTTTGGATCGCGTCTGAGTTGGATGGCGGGCGAAGTTGTTGGGCTGTAAGATCATAGATGGTTCGGCAGTCTCGGGGGACAGAAATATTGTGTGCCGCGGTCAGCATGTGGTCAAGACTTTATTAACAAAGCAGGGTTACATGGGCATGTGGTTGAGATCGGTGTGATAGTAGTTACGGAAATACGCGGTTCATTATCTACAGAAGAATGCAAATTGTTTGTGACTCTAAAGTGAAATGTAGTTGTGCAGTTTCTGGTGTTCTGCCAATAAAAATCCCATACAAGCAAACTAACTAGAAATTTAATTATTCACATAATATCAGTTCCTCGCTAAGAGTTTCTTACAGCCTCAAGATTACCTACGTACAGTTTTCTGCACAGGGGACAACATCTGTAAAAGACTGCTAGTTTATGAACATATATTAGAACTTATGCATTCCACTGATGGTTGTGGAAGCAAATAGGCCTCGCGGTACTGGAACCTTAGTACAAAAGAGATCAGTGACATGTTCTCTATGGTAACACAGAAGAGGAACGAAAGAGAGAAATTTTAGAGAGGAAGAGTTTGTACTACACATGTATATGCTACACCCTCTCGCTCCCTCATCTTTTTTTCAATTTGGCCTACCTTCTAGCAGGAAATTTAATGTAGCTAATTTTGTATTGTATTGGCCAATAAAAATCCCATACAAGCAAACTAACTAGAAATTTAATTATTCACATAATATCAGTTCCTCGCTAAGAGTTTCTTACAGCCTCAAGATTACCTACGTACAGTTTTCTGCACAGGGGACAACATCTGTAAAAGACTGCTAGTTTATGAACATATATTAGAACTTATGCATTCCACTGATGGTTGTGGAAGCAAATAGGCCTCGCGGTACTGGAACCTTAGTACAAAAGAGATCAGTGACATGTTCTCTATGGTAACACAGAAGAGGAACGAAAGAGAGAAATTTTAGAGAGGAAGAGTTTGTACTACACATGTATATGCTACACCCTCTCGCTCCCTCTTTCTTTTTTTCAATTTGGCCTACCTTCTAGCAGGAAATTTAATGTAGCTAATTTTGTATTGTATTGGCCAATAAAAATCCCATACAAGCAAACTAACTAGAAATTTAATTATTCACATAATATCAGTTCCTCGCTAAGAGTTTCTTACAGCCTCAAGATTACCTACGTACAGTTTTCTGCACAGGGGACAACATCTGTAAAAGACTGCTAGTTTATGAACATATATTAGAACTTATGCATTCCACTGATGGTTGTGGAAGCAAATAGGCCTCGCGGTACTGGAACCTTAGTACAAAAGAGATCAGTGACATGTTCTCTATGGTAACACAGAAGAGGAACGAAAGAGAGAAATTTTAGAGAGGAAGAGTTTGTACTACACATGTATATGCTACACCCTCTCGCTCCCTCTTTCTTTTTTTCAATTTGGCCTACCTTCTAGCAGGAAATTTAATGTAGCTAATTTTGTATTGGTGTGCGCTTTCGCTGGAGGCCACGATTTTCGAGTTATTCAACAAAAATCTTTGAGTACTACACTCCCACACTTATCTCTCACCAGTCACGTTTTCTCCTGTCACTGTACAAAAATTTCCGATTTTTTTTCCCTTTTCTGCTCTCTATAGATTGGGCTATTTCACCACAAGGAAAGTCAGCTCTTTCGTTAAAATTATTAATTTAAACGTGCCCACAAGTATAATAAAAGAGAAAAGAGTTTTGTAAACGTTACGCTAAAATTAATTTCGATGACAATTCGATTCAAACTTAATCCTTAGAAGCATAATAGTTTCGTTGTCAGAAGGCCTGACGGATACAACCATGTAATTCTTTATTTTGTACTGTTAAAATTCACAAAATTATTAGGGAGAAGTCACACAAATGTCAATTTTACAATTTGTAAGTGCTCGGCTAAGCATGTGGCGTAATAAATCCAGTCAATGAAGACCAAACAAGCTCGAATGTCAAAAATAATTCGCGCAGTCGCAAATATTTGTATAGCGGTAGGAAGCAGAGCCATGATCATTATACTAGAAATCCTAACCAGTGGGTGCTGAGTGTTGGATTGGGGGTGAGTTTGAAGGTAAAGTTTGTACGTTTATAAGTGAATAAATCGAAACATTGTACCAAGAACCGCTGAAGTCGTCAGTCAATGAAATAACACTAAAACTTCGCCTTTAGCAAAATGTATAGCAGTACAAAATTTGAGTACATTAAATCCCCTGTAAAAACTGTTAATTTTTTTCCCTGTAGGTCTAATAGTCTACGATATTTTCCCGTATACTTTGCGGAGCGTTATTCCATTTTATTAAAGAGATGGCGTTTTCCTTTAGACGTAAGTCCTTTGTGCGATTTTCAACGGTGCATCGTGCATGCTTGCATCAGAGGCGGCTGCAGCAGTGTTACTCGTGAGAGTGTGAAAATCTAGCGCTAGGTCAGATACAGAAACGCGGGTGTATAAGACAAGTAATGCCAGCTAAATCACCCTCTCTGTGTCTGTGCCTGTCTGTTTTTTCCAAGCTAGTTCCGTTGGTACTTTCCACATTCTAAGGATTATTGGAAGTAGTACCTGAAAAAACAAGTAACTATCAACAGTAAAACTGAAAACGAGTAACACCGCCCTTTCAACATACAACTCTTTAGTTGGTGGATTTTATTAAATAGTGAATAATTAGAGTAATTAAAGCGTAACAGGACTTTGATACCAGAAATAACGTAAAACTTAAATTTATTTTTGAGCGTTCAACTATTTAATTAGTTTTATGTGATGGCAAAGAAGAGATACTCAGTAGCAAGTTACACAGAGATTTTCCCGTATACTTTGCGGAGCGTTATTCCATTTTATTAAAGAGATGGCGTTTTCCTTTAGACGTAAGCCCTTTGTGGGATTTTCAACGGTGCATCGTGCATGCTTGCATCAGAGGCGGCTGCAGCAGTTCGAAGAGGGCAGTGTCTGGCAAACTAAACGGCGCGCGTAGCTTTGTCACATACTGTGGAAAAGAACACCAGTTGATTGTAAAAAGTAGTCCATCCCTCTACGGTCGACTATTCTCGTTGAATGTAGAGGTCTTAGATTGCAGCAAAGCTTCATCATATATCAATATCGTGGATGATTATCTACAGTCGCCGTCCAGGTTTAGTAGAGTCAACCTCCAGGCCACTTGGACCTGCAGCCAAGAGGCTAAGTTGCAGTATTCTACCTGAATGCCTAAGGCCTCAGAACATTTCGCAAACCTGTCGCTTTTGTCGAGTACAAGGTTTCATTCCGTGGCTCCTGAGGAGCCATGATATTCCATACATCGGAATTACGATGAAAACTTGCAGATGCACAGCATCCGACTCACCAACGTTTCTCCTTTACGCTCTATCGCCGTGTTTGTGTGATGTGTTTGTATGTTTGTGTGTGTGTGTGTGTGTGTGTGTGTGTGTGTGTGTGTGTGTGTGTCTGAGAGCGCTCGCCTTCAATCTTTTCCTTATTGAAAAAATGTTATCTGCCAGCGGCATAACCTTTGACTATCAACAATAACAACAACTTTTCCTCTCACTTCTGTCCTTTCTAATTGCTTTGATGCGACAGCATTCCTTGAATTGCAGGGACAATAAATGTGTTTTAGTTGCGGTCGAGTCTTATTTAAATAAAGTTATGTTATTCCAAACCTGTCCTTAATTTTCATCGCCCTTGACCACGATGACCATATTGAAGCATGAGGTCAAAATGAATTAATCTTGCAATAGGAGCAGAGTTTGATAGTTTTGGTAGTGGTATGGACTGCTAGTTGCGGGTGCCATACCGGCCAGGAGCGCAGAACCAGTTTTCACAATATGTGTGGAAATAAATAGTCATTGAGATATGGGCCATTTTACTTACGTCCAGTGAGGTCTGTCTTGTTATTTTCTTAGTGGTAGCTTTGTCTCTGTGTTTACAAACAACTGATACAAAATTTTAATTATCACCTCGACGCGGTGTTAACTAACATATATTTTTTTACTTTTTTGTAAGTACAATTCTGCAGTCCTGGCACATTCTTAAATTTCGCAGTACTGTGGCACACCGCTAACAGAGCGCAAACAGAAAGATGCATTCTACTGATTAAATTCTCTGACACTGGTTCTGTCGTCATGCACAGTAGTTACAAGTTTTTCCTGCGTCGGCCATTACGTATGTATCGATATGAAGTTGCGCTGTCATCGGATCGAGGTGATATGGGGCAGCTTGAATAACGTAACAGAGAAATTAACCCTTAAAGAGGAGATTGTATGTCAAACTAGAGGATATTTGACATTATCTTGTATACGCTGCCAGAGTTGAACAATCATATCTTGGACACCATACCGTCTATAAGACTATGAATTGTCTTGTTACGATACTACCGTTACGTCTCAAAAAGTTCGCATTACAAATAAACAAATCATTCCTTCGTTTCTGGGACTAGTTTTCATGAAAATAGTGTGCTAGGCAGCAACATCTATCGTGTTCTTGCGTATACTGCTCTTTTGTCTTCTAACAGTCCTTAATGACTGAGTGATCGAATCATCGTCCAGCCCAAGCCGCTAAGGATAGAAACTTAAAAACTGAAAAAGCTGTTTGTCTTATAGTACAGGCGCCGTTTAACAAGGCATTTACCAAAATTCCAACCTCAAGGGCCTGGAAAAGGGAACGAAAGGCTTTTTTATTAACCAATTTTGGAGCTAGACCTACGAAAATTGATATTTGGTTTCTCCGTCACAAATAAAGAAATACATATTTCAACATTGGAAATTTAACTCTATGGGTGTGAAATTGTAAGTGAAACCCTCTTCGTGAAAAATTACTGAAGTATTTTAAGGCTATTTTTATGAACACTGGTATTTGACTCCTCGGTTACAAAAATACGTGTTTAAGTGTTTTCGGAAACTGAACCTCTAAGCGATGAAATAGGGGATGAGATTTTTTTAAAATTATTTTATTATGAATGATTTTCAGAACTAAATATATGAAAATTTAAATTTGGCTTCTCAGTTAGAAATAAAAGAATATTTGTTTTACTGTTTTCGAATATTCAGCCCCTATGGGGGTGAAACAGGGTATGAAAATTTATATGGAAATATTTCATTGTGCAAGCATTTTTCAGTCTAAATCTATGAACGTTTGTACTTCGTTTCTCTGTTAGAAGTAAAACATACACATGTCATTTTCTTGGAAATGATCCTCTAATGGGGAAAAGAGGGAGTGATACAGTATATGAAAATATTTCATTGCAAAAACATTTTTAAAGCCAAATCTTTAAGGATTGGTGTTTGGCTTCTTGATTAGAGATGAAGAAAGTACGTGTATTTCTGTTTTTGGAAATTAAACCATTAAGACCGTGAAATATGGTCAGACTAATTCATCAACCAATCATCGCTCAGCCACAACAGCTTAGGATAGGAACTTCAAGGTTGGAGAATGTGTGGATCTTATACTGCAGGCATCGTTTAAGAAAGGATGGTCGGAAATTCCAGTCCTAGGGATGTGAAATAAGGCCTTATTGAAAGCATGTCACTATTAAGGGAATTTTGAACCTAGAACTACGAGATCTGGTATTTGCTTGCTGAGCCAGAAAACCAAAAGTGCTTATTTCAGCGTTTTTGGAAATTTAACAACTAAGGGGATAAAATAGTTGATGAAAATTTTTTTACAAAATAAATAATTGCTAAAGAACTACTAAAAGATTTTTAAGGCTAAATCTGTGACAACTGGTATTTGACTACACGGTTAGAAATTTAAAAAAAAATACATGTTTTAGTGTTTCTGGAAATTCAATCTCTCAGGGAGTGCAATATGAGATGAAAATTTTTAAGAAAATATTTCGTTGCATTAAAATAAATTTTTAAAGCTAAATTGATGAAAATTGGTATTTCACTTCTCGGTTAGGATAAAGAAATATTTGTTAGGGGATGAAACTTGCTATGGAAGTACCTGCACAACAATGTAAGAATGATTAACAAAAACTTTGGACTCCAGCTACCATACTTGCTTTCTGGTCAGAAGAAGATTCGGTACATACCATGTTTATATGGCCTTAATTAATGTGAAAAGCTTAGAAACTGCTGCAACTTGTGAACATAAAATTTAGATTCATTAAAATACAGTCTATGCGAGGAAAGCAGTGGGTGCTAAGCTAATACATATATAAAATGACTAAGTGTAAAGCGTGTTATGAAATACAAATTTGTGGGTAAACGGATTTTTCAGATGCGAATTTGTTTCTGAAGTAGAAAACACATGTGTAAACAGCGAAGGAAGTGTAAAGAACGGGAATAATGTGTCTGAAGTGACCACACCCCATAGTGCTTGGTGTTAAGTATGGGCAACCTGAATGTGATTCTTCGGTTAAATGGACTGAAAAGGAGAGTTAAATACTTTGCATTAGCAGTTAATGATGAAAACGTAAGGTTCTTAGCAAATCTCTACATCACCCCAGGCTGTCATACTATAAAGAGGTTGAAGTTATTATCAAAAGGAAAGTTACCGAGGCAAAACGAGCAGCAAGTTCACCATCATAGAAGCAAGCTCAGCCTGAAGGCACAAGCTTTTAGAGAAGGCTAGTGGCAAAGAATATGATGCTGACTATGATGCTGGTTGATTTTGAGCCGTAATTTAAAAATATGAATAACTTTTCATCACGTTAAACTTTAAACGCGATTTCCTCCAAATGACATTTTTATACATGATATAGTTACATATCAAAAAGTCTTGTGATTCTTACATGAATATTTGTCACCTGTTCTAGTATAACATGCTTACCTACTGAAACACAATTATAAGACTAGTTTTAACAGGTGTTAATTTAAAACTCAAATGTACAAATGTTCACAACAAATTCATGAGAATATTCTTTTTCTCTCAATAGTACTACAAGAAAATGCTTGTTTTCCTCATGAGATGCGATTCGTCTTATTCAAGTAAAGCATCGTCAGTGGCGAAAAGCCAAGCAGAAATTACCACAAGTAAAAAACGAACAATTTGCTAACGAACTGTTCTTCGATCAAAAATCAAATTGTAAATATGTTTAATTACAGACCTCTAATGATACTGCAGTTCAATAAAGCGAAATACCTTTGGTGAGAACACACGAATTTTCCTGTAGTTGTTATGATGGAAAAAAACACCTTCAGGAATTTTAAAGCAACTATAGGCAATATGGCCACAGAGATGAAGAATTTACAATAAAAAAAGGCATAATATTAAAAAAAGGATGTCCTAAGAAGCGATGGAAAGACTGGAAAGACCTGCTGAAGTCTACTTGAAAGTAGAACAGGCAGGGATGAATAAACCCAACTACATATGATGATGATCATGATAATAATGTATCACTCTCACGATAGCACACGAGAGTGGAAATGAATTGCAACAGAGTCAGCTGCAGGCAGGCAAGAATGTTATACGTTGTGGAGTAAAACACGACTGACAGGCATTGTGAAGTACAGCCAGCTGGGCACGGTACAGCAACGGCCAATGCTGCAATATGCCAGCGAAAATATGGAAGCCTTTCCTCATTTGCCAACAGAGTACATCTTTAAGCCCTAAATGAACATAGGGTGGAGCATGTAGATATTTATTCTCGTCTCAGTACAACAGCCTGTGACACATGGTGCAACATCCTGCAATGTTGTATGGGGTCTGGTGTTCGACTTTGGGACAGGGCAGCCAGCCCTGGATCACAAGAGAGCTGCCACTAGAGCAGGGAATTGCCTGCTTGCTGGAGGGATGTCACGACCATCGATAGCTTCGCCGCTGCAGTGTCATCATAGTTACAGTCGGAGACGTCGCTGACAGCAGCATTCGAGCGATTCCACAGTCAGCCCCGCTCTTTGCGCTGTCAGCGTCAATTGTTTTGCACGAGAGGCAACCTGATGCTTCCACCTAGCCGTTCCTGATGTACTACAGCTATGCGCGATATTTGAATACATGACTTTCGACGTCCCATAACTCTAGTCGTAGATGAATCAAATTTGTGAAATTCACAATTGTTTGTCATTTGTACAGTTCTCTAACAAAGCAGATGAATATATGTACGAGCGTAGACTTTCGAACAAAAATTATGAACTGTTTTATTACCTCAGGCACGTAAATGCTGCACAGCCGGTGAGAAATGTGAGAAATACAAGTGGCTGCCAGAGGAAATGATTAACATTGAAGGTCAGAGATCGATATTGCCCTGAAGTATAAGCGACGATCAAATGTGTTCCGTTCCAAAGCCACACTAAAATCTTGCTTACATTTCGGTGCTTATGGAGGTATGCCCACATCGAAATCCAGCTGGATTGCATATCCGCTGCAGTAACGCTCTCAAACGGAAATCCTTGGTCACCCCTTACAAAAAATGATTCAAATAGCTCTGAGCACTATGGGACTTAACATCTATGTTCATTAGTCCCCTAGTACTTAGAACTACTTAAACCTAACTAACCTAAGGACATCACACAACACCCAGTCATCACGAGGCAGAGAAAATCCCTGACCCCGCCGGGAATCGAACCCGGGACACCCCCTACACGAAATATTCTCTACCCTGATGGACAACAGCAGCAACCCTTCGGCAGCACGTCGGCGATTACTTACAAAAGCCTGCAGCATCATCAACAATGCCCGTCAGTATCTACGATCTGTACTGCAGCAACGCAGCTACTGCGATAGAATACAGCCTCAAAATACCGCGTGAATGCATCTTTAGAGCAAAAGACCACCACGCAACATTACAGTTCTACTAGCACATTCTGAGGCGTGGTGCGGGTGCAGTAAACCATTTGCACTTTCTTCGCCGTGGCTTATACTTTGCCTTACCTTATACTTTATCGCACAGATTACCTACGCTGGTGGATAACGCTACCTTTGTAGAAAGACAACGGATAAGGTTCGAGCGACAGTGCAACTTTCCTATGTCCCGTATGACAGTACCTAACAAAGACGTTTAATGCACGATCAGTTGGTCGATAGGGGTGTATGTGCTCGACCTGACCTTTCATATTACCTTAGCCCCACTGATTTCTGATTATGGGGTCACTTATAGGCACTGTTGTATTCTACACCCACCGATAACGTGCATAGTGTTCAGCAGCGTATGTTTATGTACGTATCCAATCCTGAGAACAGGTAGGTATGTTCAGAGGAATTCGTGATGCCCGCTACGGTCGCAGGTTCGAATCCTGTCTCGGGCATGGACGTGTGTGATGTCCTGAGGTTAGTTACATTTAACTAGTTCTTAGTTTTAGGGGTCTCATGACCTCAGATGTTAAGTCCCATAGTGCTCAGAGCCATTTCAACCATTTTTGAATTCGTGATGCTTTGAGGTGAACTGAAGGATGTACATGAGTACGTGGTATCACACGGGGCAACGTCTGTACTGTCAACAGACGGATGGCTACCTGTTCACAAGAAGAGTAAAAGAAATTGAGCCGTGCTGTGGCTCGTGTTGGTGCTGTTTGTAGGTTTCCGTCTTCTGTTGGAGGACAGAGTGTATCGTTTAGTTGACATGGTTGCGGTTGTTTGTCTTCTTCTCATGTTGACTAGCGCCAGTTAGTTTTGCAAGCGTTGCCTGTCCGCTAGTGGCAGCAGCGGTGGTTATCGATATGTAGTAACTGTGGCCGTATCTTTGGGGCGACGATGTTGTTCTTCCAGGTAGGGTCAGAGTGCAGTTCGGTAGGGGGACTCATGAGGAGCCAGGTCCGCACACTGTGTAAACACGCCGGGACTGCTGGCGGCGTGCATGGACTGCTGGATCGAAGGCCTGTGGTCACGAGGGTGCTCGACCTCGTCGTAAACCGAATCCTGCAAGCTTAAGTTGAGTGCATTTGGATTCAAGTAGAGAAACCTCCACCATTGTGAGATCTTGGGATTTTCCAGAGACTTGGGTTTGCGTTACTGCTTGTAGTGTTCCTGAAGCAAAGAACAGCGAGTGGAGTACTTGGGGAAGGCAGATATGATTAGCTTTCCTGGACTTCTAATTACTATATATTGCGTTTCAGTTTCTTACTATTTGTTAAGCTCAACCAGCGGTATTTTTCCTGCCTCGTGGCCACTAACGCCCCAGTTACCTATTAGTGTATGTAACGGCAGTGTACGTTTCCTCGCAGATGCTGTCCGGTGAGGCGTGTAGTTTTGACAGCTTTCTTGATTGTAGCTTGGATGTCGGTTCTTCTACATTGATGGTACTGATTCTTTTCTCGTTCTAGGCGCTATAAGCACAGTTCTCTGGTGACGGAGTCCAGACCGTGTGCTCCAGCTTTGGTGTATTTTTACATCTTTGCGTTTGGTTTATTGGACGTTGGACGTCAGGTAACCCCAGCAAGATTATTATTAGTCATTCGTTAGACTGCCACTAGTCTGAGCTACCATTTTGTGAAGTGAATGCATCTCTTGGCTGCCTCATCGCTCGCGAAAGTGTTTTTTGCCAGACCCACTCAGAAGTCGATTCCTGGTGCACCATCTGTGACTAGCTCTTGTGTTTTATTATATTATTTGCTGTTTTATTGTATATTTCAAAACTTTTTTATATAATTGCCATTCCTGGCGTTATAGCACGTTTAAATGGCTGTGCTACCAATCTTACTACGATTTTGTATCTCTTGTTTTGTGATCAGTTGCCGGTATTTATAAATTAACCTATGCTATTGCATTGCTGTTTTACAGTATGTTTATTAATTACTTTTTTTATAATTGCCGTTCTTGGTGTTAAAGGCCAAGAGCCGTGACTGTGGTTACTTTCATTAAAATTCTAACTGGGATCACATTGGCTTCTTCTTAAAACATTATTTACTGTGTCTGTGTTTTATGCTCATTTGGTAAATTGTAACACACTGAAAGCACTATTAATTACATAGTTGTTAATTCCTTCGTTAATAACGGGTGATATCTTCATTTACTGCTGAGTTTGGAATTACCGTTTTAAAATAAATGTGTGTAATTGTAAAAGGCAACCAATAGTAACTGATTACGGCCCCGTCCACAACCGTAACCGTATCCTGCCTTCCTTGATTACCAGGTTTCAGAAAGGACCCGCACAATTACAGACCAATGTCCTTAACATCGGTGTGTTGCAGAATCCTTGGATACATCGTCAGTTCGAATACAATAAATTTCCGTGTGAGGGAAAAGCTTCACAAATCAGTACGGTTTTAGAAATCATCGCTAGTGGGAATCTGTTTGCACTTTTCTCACATGCTATCTGAGAACTGCTAATGAACTGCAACATTCAGGTTCCTTATTGCTAGATTTTGGTAAGCCATTTAATACGGTACCACACTGCCGGCTGTTAACGAAGCTACGAGTATACGAAACAGGTTCCCAGATACGTGAGTGGCTCGAAGCCTTCTTAAGTAATAGAATCCAGTATGTTGTCCTCGACGACGAGTCTTCATCAGAGACAAGGGTACCATCAGGAGTGCCCCAGGGATGTGTGATAGGACCGCTGTTGTTTTCTCCATACATAAACGATCTTGTGGACAGGGTGGGTAGCAATCTGCGATTGTTTGCTGATGATTCTGTGGTGTACGGGAGACTGTCGGCGTTGGATGAAAAAAATACAGAAAAAATGAAAGTTAATTGGACGAGTAGAAAATGAAACCATAATTTTCGAATACAGCGTTAGTAGTACTGTGCTTGACACACTCGCGTCGATTAAGTATGTAGTGAAACGTTGCAAAGAGATATGATCCGTTGCGGCTGGCGCTAGTTATCCTCCACTTGCGTCACTGATATCGACACTCGTCTGGTCTTGTATCTCTGACTGTTCCGCCTTTGGTTTTCCGGCTTGGCCTGTGGCCGGCGTCTCTCTCCGGTCGGCGTTCAACGAGCCAACATGTTCTGAAGGCAAGCCCTCGTCTCTATCCGCTGTGCCTGGGCCTCGCCGTCCTCGCCGTTTTGCCGCGCGCCGGGTGTACGGTGCTGATGATTAGTCGACGCGTTTGCGTGCGAAACGGTGGCGGCTCCGTCATGTCATGCTGCACATCTTCTCATCGCCTAACTGGAAGCATGAACTTACGTATGATTCATATGCTGCTGTTAACCTGTGAAGATGTGTGAAACTTAAGGTGGCATGTTGTATCTACCGAAGACCAGTTAAGGATGGTCCTGAATAACAGAGTACTATACGGAACTTACGGTGTCTAAGGCTTCGAAGTGTTGGCTCTGAGCACTATGGGACTTAACAGCCATGGTCGTCAGTCCCCTAGAACTTAGAACTACTTAAACCTAACTAACCTAAGGACAGCACACAGCACCCAGTCATGACGAGGCAGAGAAAATCCCTGACCCCGCCGGGAATCGAACCCGGGAACCCGGGCGCGGGAAGCGAGAACGCTACCGCACGACCACGAGCTGCGGACTTTTGAAGTGTTGTCTAATTATTTCGGCAAATGCAAAAGGGAATTGAGTTTTACTGCTTGTTTTAAAGGTTCCTTGGAGTGTTAATTTGATGTATGTTAATTAGAGTAATGTTCGCCCAGTTTTGGTTTTAGACTTTTTTTAAAAATATTGTTGAGAGGTACTTAAGATAGGTGAATAAATTAGTGAAATCGATGTGGAGTGAAGTAGAAATTAGAAAATAAATGAAATACTTGTTTAGTTTAGAAGAATTACACACTGGGAAACAGCGGACAAAGCAGCAGTGGCAACAGCCGGCGCTTGCAAGTCAGCATAGCACGTTCAGGAGAAGCTGTCGATTCAGCCGTCGGGGCATCGCCCAACCGACGTTAAGAAGATTCTTCGAGAAGCTTTTCAACGTGACAGAACAGGCAATGACCGTGAAGTCGTTCACCTCCAGTAAACTGAAGTGAATAAATACGCGAGACGCAGTGGGCCCGACAGAGAAGAATAGCAGTAGTTTTCAGTCGGTTTCGGTGCTGAAGACCGTCATGCAAGAAGAGACTACATCATACACAGACCCACCAAGTCCGCCGCTGTAATGGAATAGCAAGCAGCAGCCTTGGCGCCAGAAGACAGAAGTTAAAAGGTATTTGAAGACTGATTTTTACGTACCCGGGTGACTCGTGAGGACGGGAAGGAGACGGCCTCACATCATCAGTCATCTGACTCGCACCATTAGCTGGAAGTAAGAGTGATCCTGTGAATTACAACAAGTATCATTGACATCGGTTTGCAGCAGGATTTTGGAACATATACTGTGTTCGAACATTATGAATTACCTTAAATATAACGCCGTATTAACACAGACTCAGACCATATTCACGGTATGTCGTTGTTGTGAAACAGCACTAGCTCTTAGCTCTCAAAAACGAATGAGTGCTATCGAAGGCGGATCTCAATCTGGTTCCCTATTTCTAGATTTCCATAATACTTCTGAGCTCATTCCTCACACAAGATCTCTACACAAAACGGGTTCCTGTGTAGTATCGCTTCATTTGTGCTACTGTAATATTTATTTCCTGTCAGAAAGGTCACTGTACGTCGTAATCGATGGAAAATCAACGAGGGAAACTGAAGTATTACCCGGCGTTCCCATGGAATTGTTACAGGCCCTCTATTGTACGTAGCCTATATGAACGATATAGGAGACAATCTGAGCAGCCCTCTCAGGTTCTTTACAAATGATGCACTCATTTTTCGTATTGTAAAGTCATCAGAAGATCAAAACCAACTGCAAAATGATTTAGAAAAAATATATGATGCAAAGAGTGTTAGTTGTCTCTGAATAAGGAGAAGTGTGAAGTCACCGACAGGGCTACGAAATAAAATCCGTTAAGTTTCGGCTACACGATAAATCACACAATTTTAAAGGATATAAACTCAGATAAATATCTAGGAATTACAATCACGAACTCTTAAATTGGAAAGATCACGTAGATAATATTATGAGGGAAGCAAACTAAAGACTGCGTTTTATTGGCAGAACATTTACAAAATGCAACGGGTCTACTGAAGTGACAGAGTACACTACGCTTGTCCCTCTTCTACCAGAGTACTGCCGTGCGGTATGAGATCCTTAGCTGATACACTTGAGAGAGCATCGAAACAGACAGACAGTTCGTTTTGTGTTTTCGCGAAATAGGGAAGACAGCGTCACGGATATGATAAATGAGATGGGGTGGCAATCATTAAAACAAAGGAGTTTCTCGTTGCGGCGACATCTTTTCACGAAATTTCAATCACAATCTTTCTCTTCTGAATGAGAAAACATTTCACTGTCTCCAACCTACAGAGGGAGAAATTATCATAATAAAATAATATAACAAAGGTCGTACACAATGATTTAAATATTCATTTTTCCCCAATCGCTGTGTAGCGTCTCCTGGCAAACACATATTATATGTGATAAAAAAATAGAAAAAAGTAATTGATCTGGATGATTGTAATTTTATTTCTGCCTGGACCATGATTGTGGGAACTTTATGTAATAAAGAGAAACAATTATGTGTCATGTTTTATACTTTTATAGAATTATGTATCGATTTTTTAAAGATAATATATGTGTCGGCAAGTACTGGAACCACCACAGACGATACTTATTAACTATCAAACAAAGATGTAAATGCATTAAACCGAGTATAAAAAGTAGTGACCAGGCATTAATTTCTCCGTCGTCTTTTTGGAGTTACGGGAACAGGAAGAGCCCGTGGCGCTATATTATATGCTTGTGTAGCATTATTTTGTAAAGTTTGAGAGAAGGACGCCATTAGGCATTGATTTGTAAAGGTGTGTAAGAATTTAATCTGTCTAAATGTTTTGAATAGAGTTACTTAGTGAAAACTTGCATTATGATTTGTAATAAGCTTGCCTGGTATTTTATCCCATCCTTTTAAGACATTTTCAGCTATTTAAATATTATTCGTGGTGCAGAGCCGCGCTACGAATGAACGAGCCACAGCCGCGGCGCATTCAAACTGCATTAAATGAAACCAGTCATACCGCAAACAAGCGGACAAGTAATAGTGAACTAAACTTATTTCTTTCAGCTTTCAGGATTGCAAGGCAGAACAGCAGATTTTATGATGTGTTTTACAGGTGGACGCGGGCTGCGGATGATGTTATATTATTAACAGTCAATGAACCATGGACCTTGCCGTTGGTGGGGAGGCTTGCGTGCCTCAGCGATACAGATGGCCGTGCCGTAGGTGCAACCACAACGGAAGCGTGTCTGTTGAGAGGCCAGACAAACGTGTGGTTCCTGAAGAAGGGCAGTAGCCTTTTCAGTAGCAGGGGCAACAGTTTGACTGATCTGGCCTTGTAACACTAACCAAAACGGCCTTGCTGTGCTGGTGCTGCGAACGGCTGAAAGCAAGGGGAAACTACCGCCGTAATTTTTCGCCAGGGCATGCAACTTTACTGTATGGTTAATGATGATGGCGTCCTCTTGGGTAAAATATTCCGGAGGTAAAATAGTCCATCATTCGGATGTCCGGGCGGGGACTACTCAGGAGGACGCCGTTATTAGGAGAAAGAAGACTGGCGTTCTACGGATCGGAGCATGGAATGTCAGATCCCTTAATCGGGCAGGTAGGTTAGAAAATTTAAAAAGGGAAATGTATAGGTTAAAAATAGATATAATGGGAATTAGTGAAGTTCGGTGTCAGGTAGAACAAGTCTTATGCTCAGGTGAATACAGGGTATAAATACAAAATCAAATAGGGGTAATGCAGGAATAGGTTTAATAATGAATAAAAAATAGGAGTGCGGGTAAGCTACTACAAACAGCATGGTGAACGCATTATTGTGGCCAAGATAGACACGAAGCCCATGCCTACTACAGTAGTACAAGTTTATATGCCAACTAGCTCTGCAGATGATGAAGAAATTGATGAAATGTATGATGAGATAAAAGAAATTATTCAGGTAGTGAAGGGAGACGAAAATTTTATTGTCATAGGTGACTGCAATTCGAGAGTAGGAGAAGGGAAAGAAGGAAACACAGTAGGTGAATATGGATTGGGGGTAAGAAATGAAAGAGGAAGCTCTCTGGTAGAATTTTGCACAGAGCATAAATTAATCATAGCTAACACTTGGTTCAAGAATCATGAAAGAAGGTTATATACGGGGAAGAACCCTGGAGATACTAAAAGGTATCATATGGATTATATAATGGTAAGACAGATATTTAGGTACCAGGTTTTAAATTGTAAGACATTGCCAGGAGCAGATGTGGACTGGTTATGAACTGTAAACTAAAACAGAAAAACTGCAAAAGGATGGGAATTTAAGGAGATGAGACCTTGATAAACTGGCTATACCAGAAGTTGTAGAGAGTTTCAGGAAGAGCATAAGGGAACATTTGACAGGAATGGGGGAAAGAAATACAGTAGAAGACGAATTGGTAGCTCTGAGAGATGAAGTAGTGAAGGCAGCAGATGATCAAGTAGGTAAAAAGACGAGGGCTGGTAGAAGTCTTTGGGTAACAGAAGAAATATTGAATTTAGTTGATGAAAGGAGAAAATACAAAAATGCAGTAAATGAAGCAGGCAAAAAGGAATACAAACGTCTAAAAAATCAGATCGACAGGAAGTGCAAAACTGCTAATCAGGGATGGCTAGAGGACAAATGTAAGGACGTAGAGGCTTATCTCACTAGGGGTAAGATAGATACTGTCTACAGGAAAATTAAGGAGACCTTCGGAGAAAAGAGAACCACTTGTATGAATATCAAGAGCTAAGATGGCAACCCAGTTCTAAGCAAAGAAGGGAAGGCAGAAAGGTGGAAGGAGTATATAGAGGGTTTATTCAAGGGCGATGCGCTTGAGGACAATGTTATGGAAATGGAAGAGGATGTAGATGAAGATGAAATGGGAGAAACGATACTGGGTTAAGAGTTTGACAGAGCACTGAAAGACCTGAGTCGAAACAAGGCCCCGGGAGTAGACAACATTCCATTAGAACTACTGACGGCCTTGGGAGAGCCAGTCATGACAAAACTCTACCACCTGGTGAGCAAGATGTACAAGACAGGCGAAATACTGTCAGACTTCAAGAAGAATATAATAATTCCAATTCCAAAGAAAACAGGTGTTGACAGGTGTGAAAATTACCGAACTATCAGTTTAAAAAGTCACAGCTCCAAAATACTAATGCGAATTCTTTACAGACGAATGGAAAAACTGGTAGATGTCGACCTCTGGGAAGATCAGTTTGCATTCCGTAGAAACGTTGGAACACGTGAGGCAATACTGACCCTACGACTTGTCTTAGAAGAAAGATTACGGAAAGGCAAACCTACATTTCTAGCATTTTTAGACTTAGAGAAAGCTTTTGACAATGTTGACTGGAATACTCTCTTACAAATTCTGTGGGTGGCAGGGGTAAAATACAGGGAGCGAAAGGCTATTTACAATTTGTACAGAAACCAGATGGCAGTTATTAGAGTCGAGGGACATGAAAGGGAAGCAGTTGTTGGGAAGGGAGCAAGACAGGGTTGTAGCCTCTCCCAGATGTTTTTTTATCTGTATATTGAGCAAGCACTGAAGGAAACAATAAAAATATTCGGACTAGGTATTAAAATCCGTGGAGAAGAAATTAAAATTTTGAGGTTCGCCGATGACATTGTAATTCTGTCAGAGACAGCAGAGGACTTGGAAGAGCCGTTGAACGGAATGGATAGTGTCTTGAAAGGAGGTTATAAGATGGACATCAACAAAAGCAAAACGAGGATAATGGAATGTAGTCGAAATAAGTCGGGTGATGCTGAGGGAATTAGATTAGGAAATGAGACACTTAAAGTAGTAAAGGAGTTTTGCTATTTGGGGAGCAAAATAACTGATGATGGTCGAAGTAGAGAGGATATAAAATGTAGACTGGCAATGGGAAGGAAAGCGTTTCTGAAGATGAGAAATTTGCTAACATCGAGTATAGATTTATATGTCATGAAGTCGTTTCTGAAAGTATTTGTATGGAGTGTAGCCATGTACGGAAGTGAAACATGGACGACAAATAGTTTGGACAAGAAGAGAATAGAAGCTTTTGAAATGTGGTGCTACAGAAGAATGCTGAAGATTAGATGGGTAGATCACATAACTAATGAGGAGGTATTGAATAGAATAGGGGAGAAGAGGAGTTTGTGGCACAACTTGACTAGAAGAAGGGATCGGTTGGTAGGACATGTCCCGAGGCATCAAGGGATCACAAATTTAGCATTGGAGGGCAGCGTGGAGGGTAAAAATCGTAGAGGGAGACCAAGAGATGAATACACTAAACAGATTCAGAAGGATGTAGGTTGCAGTAAGTACTGGAAGATGTAGAAGCTTGCACAGGGTAGAGTAGCACGGAAAGTTGCATCAAACCAGTCTCAGGACTGAAGACAACAACAACAACAACAACAAGATAATTTACCTTCATGAAATAAAAGAAGTGTTGCTGTGCGTAGTTCTGGTCTGGCAATGCTTATAGTAAAAACATTTTTTTCTCTGATAATATTCTCATGCTCTCGTTTTAGTCGTGGTAATTATTGGTGTTTTAATGGTAACAAAAGTACACTGCAAAATTTTAATTTTGAACAAACATTGAGTACTGAAACATCAGTATTGTTGTTGTTGTTGTGGTCTTCAGTCCTGAGACTGGTTTGATGCAGCTCTCCATGCTACTCTATCCTGTGCAAGCTTCTTCATCCCCCAGTACTTATTGCAACCTACATGCTTCTGAGTCTGCTTAGTGTATTCATATCTGGGTCTCCCTCCACATTGCCCTCCAATGATAAATTTGTGATCCCTTGATGCCTCAGTACATGTCCTACCAACCGGTCCCTTCTTCTTGTCAAGTTGTGCCACAAACTCCTCTTCTCCCTTATTCTATTCAATACCTCCTCATTAGTTATGTGATCTACCCAACTAATCTTCAGTATTCCTCTGTAGCACCACATTTCGAAAGCCTCTATTCTCCTCCTGTCCAATCTGTTTATCGTCCATGTTTCACTTCCATACCTGGCCACATTCCATACAAATACTTTCAGAAACGACTTCCTGACACAAATTTCTCTTCTTCAGATACGTTTTCCTTACCATTGCCAGTCTGTATTTTATACCCTCTCTACTTCGACCATCATCAGTTATTCTCTAAGTAGCAAAACTCCTTTACTACTTTAAGTGTCACATTTCCTAATCTAATTCCCTCAGCATCACCCGACTTAATTCGACTACATTCCATTATCCTTGTTTTGCTTTTGTTGATGTTCATCTCATACCCTCCTTTCAAGACACTGTCCATTCCGTTCGACTGCTCTTCCAAGTCCTTTGCTGTCTCTGACAGAATTACAATGTCATCGGCGAACTCAAAGTTTTAATTTCTTCTCATGGATTTTGACACCTACTCCGAATTGTTCTTTTGTTTCGTTTACTGCTTGCTCAATATACAGATTGAATAACATCGGGGAGAGGCTACAACCCTTTCTTACTCCCTTCCCAACCACCTTTCATGTCCCTCGACTCTTATAACTGCCATCTGGTTTCTATACAAATTGTAAATAGCCTTTCGCTCCCTGTATTTTACCCCTGCCACCTACAGAATTCCACTCAACATTGTCAAACGCTTTCTCTAAGTGTACAAATGTAGAAACGTAGGTTTGCCTTTCCGTAGTCTTTCTTCTAAGATAAGTTGTAGAGTCAATATTGCCTCACGTGTTCCAATATTTCTATGGAATCCAAACTGATCTTCCCCGAGGTCGGCTTCTACGTATTGATAACGAAATAATTTTTAGTAACCTTTTCAATAACTATAAAGTATGAAAGGTATGCTGAACTTTATAGCGAGTTACAGCAATAAAAAAGAGCGAAAGCTGTTAGAGAATGGAATGGTAGGGAATAAGTAAGAATGTGAAGCTTCCTGGCAGATTAGAACTGTGTGCCGGACCGAGACTCGAACTCGGAACCTTTGCCTTTCGCGGGCAAGTGCTCTACCTACTGAGCTACCCAAGCACGACTCCACGCCCCGTCCTCACAGCTTTAATTCCGCCAGTACCTCGTCTCCTAACTTCCAAACTTCACAGAAGCTATCCTTTCTTCCAGGAGTGCTAGTTCTGCTAGGTTCGCAGGAGAGCTTCTGTGAAGTTTGGAAGGTAGGAGACGAGGTACTGGCGGAATTAAGGCTGTGAGGACGGGGCGTGATTCATGATTGGGTAGCTCAGTCTGTAGAGCACTTGCCCGCGAAAGGCAAAGGTCCCGAGTTCGAGTCTCGGTCCGACGCACAGTTTTAATCTGCCAGGAAGTTTCATATCAGCGCACACTCCGTGTAGAGTGAAAATTTCATTCTAAGTATGAAAGTGGTTCAGAGAACCCTCTGCACTTCAGTACGAATTGCAAAGTAACCATGTAGATCATTTGAATAGAGCTGACTGAGCCTATTCCACCATAGAATAGAGGTAGGCGAAAGAAGCACAGCGGAGCTTTCCTTCGAAGCTGGTCAGCTCGTCACGTTCGGCCGTCGGTCTCTTAAGCAGTATTCCGCCCACGTGCTGAGACACGGCCGGCAAGTTTTCGGTAGCCGAAGCGGACTGATGGCCGGCGAGCCTGTTCTCAAAAGCTGTCGCCCATGATTGCCGCGACGGCCTTCGGCCGCGGCAGCCTCCAGCCAAGACGACCCTGTACCCATTTAAGTGTCGTTTATCCTCAGAGGACGCGCTCCGAGGTGAAAGTCCCAACTGGGCTCGACGAATGGTCGCCTACGGCAGGAAAGGCTTGTGTCCACCCAGATGGCACCTACACGTTCGCCTCCACCGTGAATGACACCGGCATTTTTTCTGTTGCTTAGTACCTCTTACACCAAACAGGACGTTCCTTAATTGAAAACAGGAACCAAGGACGCCCGTAATTGCGTATTCACATGCAGTTAGAGACGATCGAAAAGCTATAGCCGCTGAAGAAGAGCAAATGAGACTGGGGAACTAGGGAACTGACTTTCAATGTACATTAAAGTACTTAAACAATGTTAAGACCCCATTTGTCTCAACCAAAGACGATATAACTCTGGTACCTTTTCTGAGCCATCCGTCTTCTGATTGGTTTGATGTTGCCCACCACGAACTCCTTTCCTGTGCCAACCTCGTGATCTCAGAGCAGGACTTGCAATCCACGTCATCATTTATTTGCTGGCTTTACTCCAATCTCTGTCTTCCTCTACCGTTTTTACTCTCTACAGCTACCTATAGTCCCTGACGTCATAACAGATGTCCTATCGTCCAGTTTCTTCTTCTTGTCGGTATTTTCCAAGTATTACTTTTCTCACCCATACTGCGCAGAGCCTTCTCCTTCTTTACGTTTATTTAATTTTCTACATCTCTCTGTAGCACCAAATTTCAAATACTTCAATTTTGTCCCAGTTTTTCCCACTACCATACATACAATGCTGTGTTCTAAACGTACATTCTGTGAAGTCTCTTCCTCAAATTAAAACCTATGCCATTTTAACCAGCGCTTCTCTGCTTTTTACTATACTCCTTAGGTAGTAGAATTCTTAACTTCGTTTAGTTCGTGATCCCCAATTCCGGCGTTAAGTGTGTCGCTGTTCTCATTTCTGCTACTTCATATTACTGACGTCATTTTCGATTTATTCTCAATTCATATTCTGTACGCATTAAATTGTTCATTCTATTCAGCATATCGTGTTGTTATTTTTCATTTCTACTCATGATAGCAATGTCATCAGCCAATTATATAACTGATAACCTTTCACGTTGAATTTTAATTCCTCTCCTGAACTTTTCTTTTATTTCCATCATCGCTTGTTCGATGTACACACTGAATAGTGGGGGGGGGGGGGGGGGGGGGGGGGGGCGGGGGGGGGGGGGGGGGGAAGATTGTATCCCTGTCTTACACTTTTTTGAACCCGAGCACTTTTTTCTTGGGTGTACACTCTCATTATTCCCTCTTGGCTCTTGTACATATTGTATATTACCCGTTTCTCTCTACAACTTACTCCTATTTTTCACAGAATTTCGAACATCTTCACCATTTTACACTGTTGAATCCTATGAACGTATCTTGATTTTTCTTTCATCTTGCTTCCATTATCAACTGCAACGTTAGAACTGCCTCTCTCGTGGCTTCACCTTTTCTAAAGGCAAACTGATCGTCATCTAGCACATCATCAATTTTCTTCTTCATTCTTCCGAATGTTATTCTTGTCAACAACTTGGATGCATAGGCTGATAAGCTGATTGTGCGATAATTCTCGCACTTGTCACCTCTTACAGCCTTCGGAATTTTGTGGACGAACTTTTTCCGAAAGTCAGATGGTATGTCGCCACACACATATATTCTACACACCAACATAAATAGTCGTTTTGTTGCCATTTCTCCTCGTGATTTTAGAAATTCTGATGGAATGTTATATATCCCTTCTACCTTCTTTAACCTTAAGTCCTCCAAAGCTTACTCAAATTCTGATTCTAATACTGGACCCTGTATACTAAATCGAACCACAGCAAATCTTCCCTCTCATAGGGGCCTTCATTGTACTATTTCAACTTCTCTAAAAGTGGAATACCAGCCTTTCTTTTAATTTCACCGAAAGTTAATTTGACTTTATTCTATGCTGTCAGTCCTTCCGACAATCATTTCATTTTCGATATCTTCAGCTTTTTCACGCAGCCGTTTCGTCTTAGCTTCCCTGCAATTTCTATTTATTTATTTCCTCAGGGACTTGTATGTCTGTATTCCTGAATTTCCCTGAACGTTTTTGTACTTCCTTCTTCACCGATCAACAGAGGTATTTGTTCTGTTACCCATGCTTTCTTCGCCGTTACCTTATTTGTACCTGTGTCTTCCTTTCCAACTTTTGTGATTGCCCTTTTCAGGTACGTCCATTTCTCTTCATTTCTATTGCCTATTGAGTTATTCCTTACTACTGTATCTGTAGCCTCAGAGAACTTCAAACGGATCTTGTCATTCCTCAGTACTTCCGTATCCCAATTCTTTCGGTGTTGGTCCTTCCTGACTAATCTCTTAAACTTCAGCCTACTCTTCATCACTACTACATTGTGATCTGAGTCTATATCTGCTCCTGGGTACGCCGTACATCCCAGTTTCTGACTTAGTAATCTCTGTCTGAACATGATGTTATCTTACTGAAATCTTCCGTATCACCTGGCCCTGACTGACCATGATGTTATCTAACTGAAATATTCGGTATCACCCGACCTTTTCCAGTATACCGCCTCCTTTTGTGATTGTATGTATTGTATGTTAACCAGGGACATAGAAACGACGGAGAGGCTTCGTCCCCGCCACAGCCGAAGTGGTCCACAACCCCACGACGACTACCGCAGTCCACTTCACCCCTCCGCCCCTCCACACCGAACCCAGGGTTATTGTGCGGTTCGGCCCCAGGTGGACACCCGGACGCCCCCCCCCCCCCCCCCCCACCCGGGAACGTCTCACACCAGACGAGTGTAACACCTATGTTTGCGTGGTTGAGTAACGGTTGTGTACGCGTACGTGGAGAACTTGTTTGCGCAGCAATCGGCGACATAGTGTAACTGAGGCGGTATAAGGGAAGCAGCCCGCATTCGCCGAGACAGATGGAAAAGCGCCTAAAAACCGTCACCAGACCTCGACACAAATCCACCGGGCGGATTCGTGCGGGTGACCAGGCGCACCTTCCCGCCCGGGAAGCCATGCCCTAGACCGCACGGCCAACCGAGCGGGCTCCTTTTGTGATTACTGAACTGTGTATTCGCTATTACTAGTAGAAATTTATTACAGAACATAGTCTTTCTACCCTCTCAATCCCGGTCCCAAGCACATGTTCTCCTGTAAACTTTTCTTCTACTCCTTCCACTACAACTGCATTCCAGTCTCCCATGACTAATGCATTTTCAGCTCTCTGTATTTACTGTATTAGCCATTTAATATATTTATATACTTTCTTTCTCTCTTCATTTTCAGCTTGCGACATCGGCATGTATACCTAAACTATTGTTGTCGCTGTTAGTTTGCTGTCGAATCTGACAAAAACAAACCTGTCACTGAACTGTTCAATGTAACACACTCTTTGACCTACATTTCCATTCATAACTAATCCTACTCCCATAATACCATTTTCCACTGTTCTTGATATTACACTATATTGATCTGATCAGAAATCGTTATCCTCTTTCCATTTTACTTCACGGGTTCCTGTCTAGATTGAGCCTTTGCATTTCCCTTTTCAGATTTTCTAGCTCCCTTACCACGATTAAGTTTCTTATGTTCCACACTCCGGCTCGTAGAACGTTATCCTTTCGATGGTTATTCAACATTTTTCTCATGGTCACCTAACCCTTGGCAGTCCGTTCCGGGAGATCCGAATGGGGAACTATTCCGGAAAATTTTGCCAATGGAGAGATCATCATGACACTTTTCTAACAACAGGGCACATGTCCCACTGATACACGTTATGTATTGTTAATGCATCCTCGTGCCGTTGATCATTGCTCTCTTTGACAAGGTCACTGGCAGAATGATGCTGACTCCTTATGCCGGAAGTGCTGGGCCGCCATGCTGATTATTATTCAAAATTTAAACGCTGGCGGGTTTTGTACCCAGGACCGAAGACGTTTTGATTATTCCACAAAGACGCTGTCCCTAGACCAGGTGTTCATCATCTAGATATTTCCGAAGTTATTAAGAACAGATAAATGCGAAAACTGTCGTACTTACAGCTTCACATCTCATAGATGCAGGAGTAATATTCAGAAGGATAGAAAAGAAAATTGAGGATCTGTTGGGTAAAGATCAGTTTGGCTTTCGGAAATGTAACGAAATTTGCCCCCCCATGAACCATGGACCTTGCCGTTGGTGGGGAGGCTTGCGTGCCTCAGCGATACAGATGGCCGTACCGTAGGTGCAACGACAACGGAGGGGTATCTGTTGAGAGGCCAGACAAACATGTGGTTCCTGAAGAGGGGCAGCAGCCTTTTCAGTAGTTTCAGGGGCAACAGTCTGGATGATTGACTGATCTGGCCGTGTAACATTAACCAAAACGGCCTTGCTGTGCTGGTACTGCGAACGGCTTAAACCAAGGGGAAACTACAGCCGTAATTTTTCCCGAGGACATGCAGCTTTACTGTATGATTAAATTATGATGGCGTCCTCTTGGGTAAAATATTCCGGAGGTAAAATAGTCCCCCATTCGGACTCTGGGCGGGGACTACTCAAGAGGACGTCGTTATCAGGAGAAAGAAAACTGGCGTTCTACGGATCGGAGTGTGGAATGTCGGATCCCTTAATCGGGCAGGTAGGTTAGAAAATTTAAAAAGGGAAATGGATAAGTTAAAGTTAGATATAGTGGGAATTAGTGAAGTTCGGTGGCAGGAGGAACAAGACTTTTGGTCAGGTGATTACAGGGTTATAAATACAAAATCAAATAGGGGTAATGCAGGAGCAGGTTTAATAATGAATAAAAAAATAGGAGTGCGGGTTAGCTACTACAAACAGCATAGTGAACGCATTATTGTGGCCAAGATAGACACAAAGCACATGCCTACTACAGTAGTAAAAGTTTACATGCCAACTAGCTCTGCAGATGATGAAGAAATTGATGAAATGTATGACGAGATAAAAGAAATTATTCAGGTAGTGAAGGGAGACGAAAATTTAATAGCCATGGGTGACTGGAATTCGTCAGTAGGAAAAGCGAGAGAAGGAAACATAGTGGGTGAATATGGATTGGGGGGAAGGAATGAAAGAGGAAGCCGCCTTGTAGAATTTTGCACAGAGCATAACTTAATCATAGCTAACACTTGGTTCAAGAATCATGATAGAAGGTTGTATACCCGGAAGAATCCTGGAGATACTAAAAGGTATCAGATAGATTATATAATGGTAAGACAGAGATTTAGGAACCAGGTTTTAAATTGTAAGACATTTCCTCGGGCAGATGTGGATTCTGACCACAATCTATTGGTTATGACCTGCAGATTGAAACTGAAGAAACTGCAAAAAGGGGGGAATTTAAGGAGATGGAACCTGGATAAACTGAAAGAACCAGATGTTGTAGAGAGTTTCAGGGAGAGCATAAGGGAACAACTGACAGGAATGGGGGAAGACAATCAAGTAGGTAAAAAGGCGAGGGCTAATAGAAATCCTTGGGTAACAGAAGAAATATTGAATTCAATTGATGAAAGGAGAAAATATAAAAATGCAGTAAATGAAGCAGGCAAAAAGGAATACAAACGTCTCAAAAATGAGATCGACAGGAAGTGCAAAATGGCTAACCAGGGATGGCTAGAGGACAAATGTAAGGATGTAGAGGCTTGTCTCACTAGGGGTAAGATAGATACTGCCTACAGGAAAATTAAAGAGACCTTTGGAGAGAAGAGAACCACTTGTATGAATATCAAGAGCTAAGATGGCAACCCAGTTCTAAGCAAAGAAGGGAAGGCAGAAAGGTGGAAGGAGTATATAGAGGGTTTATTCAAGGGCGATGCGCTTGAGGACAATGTTATGGAAATGGAAGAGGATGTAGATGAAGACGAAATGGAAGATAAGATACTGCGTGAAGAGTTTGACAGAGCACTGAAAGACCTGAGTCGAAACAAGGCCCCGGGAGTAGACAACATTCCATTAGAACTACTGATGGCCTTGGGAAAGCCAGTCATGACAGAACTCTACCATCTGGTGAGCAAGATGTATGAGACAGGCGAAATACCCTCAAACTTCAAGAAGAATATAATAATTCCAATCCCAAGGAAAGCAGGTGTTGACAGATGTGAAAATTACAGAACTATCAGTTTAATAAGTCACAGCTGCAAAATACTAACGCGAATTCTTTACAGACGAATGGAAAAACTGGTAGAAGCGGACCTCGGGGAAGATCAGTTTGGATTCCGTAGAAATGTTGGAACACGTGAGGCAATACTAACCTTACGACTTATCTTAGAAGAAAGATTAAGAAAAGGCAAACCTACGTTTCTAGCATTTTTAGACTTAGAGAAAGCTTTTGACAATGTTAACTGGAATACTCTCTTTCAAATTCTGAAGGTGGCAGGTATTAAATACAGGGAGCGAAAGGTTATTTACAATTTGTACAGAAATCAGATGGCAGTTATAAGAGTCGAGGGGCATGAAAGGGAAGCAGTGGTTGGGAAAGGAGTGAGACAGGGTTGTAGCCTCTCCCCGATGTTATTCAATCTGTATATTGAGCAAGCAGTAAAGGAAACAAAAGAAAAATTCGGAGTAGGTATTAAAATTCATGGAGAAGTAAAAACTTTGAGGTTCGCCGATGACATTGTAATTCTGTCAGAGACAGCAAAGGACTTGGAAGAGCAGTTGAACGGAATGGACAGTGTCTTGAAAGGAGGATATAAGATGAACATCAACAAAGTAAAACGAGGATAATGGAATGTAGTCGAATTAAGTCGGGTGATGCTGAGGGAATTAGATTAGGAAATGAGACACTTAAAGTAGTAAAGAAGTTTTGCTATTTAGGGAGTAAAATGACTGATGATGGTCGAAGTAGAGAGGATATAAAATGTAGACTGGTAATGGCAAGGAAATCGTTTCTGAAGATGAGAAATTTGTTAACATCGAGTATAGATTTAAGTGTCAGGAAGTCGTTTCTGAAAGTATTTGTATGGAGTGTAGCCATGTATGGAAGTGAAACATGGACGATAACAAGTTTGGACAAGAAGAGAATAGAAGCTTTCGAAATGTGGTGCTACAGAAGAATCCTGAAGATAAGGTGGGTAGATCACGTAACTAATGAGGAGGTATTGAATAGGATTGGGGAGAAGAGAAGTTTGTGGCACAACTTGACTAGAAGAAGGGATCGGTTGGTAGGACATGTTCTGAGGCATCAAGGGATCACCAATTTAGTATTGGAGGGCAGCGTGGCGGGTAAAAATTGTAAAGGGAGACCGAGAGATGAATACACTAAACAGATTCAGAAGGAGGTAGGTTGCAGTAGGTACTGGGAGATGAAGAAGCTTGCACAGGATAGAGTAGCATGGAGAGCTGCATCAAATCTGTCTCAGGACTGAAGACCATAACAACAACAACAACAAGGAAATTTGAGAGTTAATTTCAACTTTCCGTTTGATAGTGGAAGCATGACGCCAGATAAATCATGACACCCTCATAGAATCTGTATTCAGAAAGTGTCCTATATTGTAAAATGATCGAAATTTCCAGAAAAGTTGGTGTAAGCTAAAGGGAAACGCGAGTAATACTACATCAAAAAACCAAGAAGGGATAATAGGAATGGTAGATCATGAACAAAGTGGTCGGATTAAAATGGGTACAACACAAAGACGCATTTATTCGGCCTTACTGATAAACCTGTACATCAACGATGCAATAACGGAAGTAAAGGAAAGGTTCAAGAATAGGACTGATATTTACAGTGAAAGGATGTCGAAGATAAGTTTCACTGACCACTTTACTCCCCCAAGGGGAAGTGAAGAAGAATAACAGGCTATACTGAATGGAATGAACAGTCTACTGAGCACAGTATACAGATTTAGAGTAAACCAAAGAAAGGCGAAAATAATGAAGAGAAGCAATAGTGACAGTAGTGATAAAATTAACATGAAAATTAAGAATCAAGAAGTATATGATGTCAATGAATTCAGTTTGCTAGCAGCAAAATAACACGAGGCGGATGAAGAAAGAGGACATAAGGTGCAGCCTAGTATCACACATCGGCCTTAATTTGGTGAAGGAATTTATGAGAATGTGCATCTGGAGAACTGCGTTATATGGAGGCGAATCATCGTAAAAGAGACTCGAAGTGTTTTAGATGTCGTACTATAGAAGGATGTTGAAGATCAGGTGATTTGATAAGTTAAGAAAGAAGGAGGTTCTCGGTAAAATCGGCGAGGAAAGGAACATCTGGAGAACACTAACAAGAAGAAGGAACAGGACGATAGAACATGTGTGAAGACCCAGGGAATAACATCCATGCTACCAGATGGAGCCGTAGAGGGAAGAAAAGTATAGGGGAAGACAGAGATTGGAACACAATCAACAAATAAGTGAGGATGAAGAATACAAGTGCTGCCCTGAGATGAATAGTGTGGCACAGAAGACATATTATTGGCGGCGCGCTTCCAACCAGTCAGAAGACTGACCACTCAAAAAGAAATATAACCTGAATATTCATTCACGCCGGACTGTGAACAGTACTTACTGTGCCATATTTGGTGCTACCTCTGACTGCAAACTCCTGTCAATATCCCAACATATTTTAACGTACTGAAAAGGATAGAGTATACGATAATGGAGTTTCAATCGCTGATTTTTGTTTTCAGCAAGAATCCAGATCCTCCCTCTCTTTAGGAAAAATTGGTCATTTGTATAATCTGGTTAGGGACTGCATCAGCTTACCTTGTCCATATCGTAGCGTGGAGATCGTTGCTGCAGGCCATTAACCGATAGACGAGGCAGTAACTGGTCTCTTCAGGAAGGCTACAAATATTACTGTATATAGTGTGCTGAGTTCATAACCAGTGGTGAAGGTTGATCTTCAGACAGCAGTGTGGCGAGATGGGTAAGCAATGGACTACAGCACTAGAATGTAATAGGATGGTAGCTGTGATACTGCACAGCTTTTTCTTAACCTATTTAAATGACCGGCGATCTAACGACAAACAGTGCTTAGTGAGAATTAGAAGGGTCACGAGAAGTAAGCACTGTAAGGAAAACCACACCGTTCAACAGTTGGTGGCTGGGGGGGGGGGGGGGGGGGGAGGGACTTACTTGCAAATACATGACATTTGTTGTTACAGAATGAAGGTAGAAGTAAAATGAATTAAGCATGACATCAAACTGAAATTATGGAAAACAACAACAAAAAAGTACGCTAACGTTTTAAATAAGTCATTTGTCTTCCCAGTATTAAAATAGGACGAGATTTTATAGAAGCTAAGACGAAAGCTATTCTTGGTAATAAGCCAGACCCATTATATTTCTCTGTCTATTTTAGTGAAGTGAGGGTTTGACGTTCTTCAGATCAAATAGTGTTACCCAAGGTTCCACTCGCATGTTCTTGTGAGAAGGATCTAAACAAAAGTAGCTTGTTATTTGACTCATTTCATTTGTTTTCTGCCACTATGTGGCTAGGTACGTCAGTCCTAGCTAAATTCTCTTGCCTTGGGAGCGACCCCTTTTCTCTATCTCTAATACAGTGGCACGAGACAAGCAATGCCATGCGATGGAACTTTGACCTTTCCTGAAGCTACAAACCTGTCAAAGGTACTTCGACAGCAGCACGGCTCAATAAAGGGTCACATGTGGAAGATTACATAACAAGGTAATTCGTTGCCTCTAGAATTTTCAGTACGTTTCTGCGTAACAATGTATCTTGTCATCTGATTTCCATATCCACATTATTTCTTCAGGCGCAGCCGGCCGTTGTGGCCGAGCGGTTCTAGGCTCTACAGTCTGGAACCGCGCGACCGCTACGGTCGCAGGTTCGAATCCTGCCTCTGGCATGGATGTGTGTAATGTCCTTAGGTTAGTTAGGTTTAAGTAGTTCTAAGTTCTAGGGGACTGATGGCCTCAGCAGTTAAGTCCCATAGTGCTCAGAGCCATTTGAACCATTTTTTTCTTCAGGCGCACACGTTCACAGTAATCCTTTGAAAAATGCATGCATCCCTGAGGGCATTACGTACTTACAGTACACTTTGTGCGAATACATATACAGGACAGTGTACCTTGGAACACTTAAATTCGTTCATCATATTCGATGTTTCTGAAATCACACATACAAAGATTACTAAACATATTCATGTAAACAAATACACTTGAAAATGAGAATAAATTCTTCAGATGTGTTCTGATAATAATCAAAAAATAGATATCTGCTGCAGATTTCATCATTTAAATCTCTTGGAAAACTTTTTATACTTTTGCCTCCAGTCGGCCCTGCAGTGGAAGTTTAATGTACACACATCAATAAAAGTTTTGCATCACTCCGGTTCTCAGAACTCCTGAAGATAGACGTTGACTGTAGATATTGTATCATAGACACAGTTCTTTTGACTGTTCATAGATGTCAGTAAATCCACCCAAAGATGTAAACAACCATGCATGAGCAACGCCTATTAGACGGAGGGGGTCCGACAACCGATCAGTTCCAGTCATTTCACCAGGAAGGAGGTACATGGCTCGTGTTGTCTGCAGTTCAACCATGCCTAGACGGTCAATACCGCGGTTCGATCACGTCCACATTGTTACTTTCAGCAACGAAGAGCTCTCAACAATGGAAGTGTCCTGGAGTCTCGTAGTGAAACAAAGCGATGTTGTTCGGACATTGAGGAGATACAGAAAGACAGGAACTGATGATGACATGCCTCGCTCAGGCCTCACAAGGACTACTACTGCAGTGGATGACCGCTACATACGGATTATGGCTCGGAGGAACGCTTACAGCAACGCCACCATGTTGGTAATAGTTTTTGTGCAGCCACAGGAGGTCGTGTTACGACTCAATCTGTGCGCAATAGGCTTCATGATGCGCAACTTCACTCCCGACGTCCATGGGGAAGTCCATCTTTGCAATCACACCATGTAGCGCGGTATAGGTGGGCCCAACAACATGTCGAATGGACCGTCCACGATTGGCATCACATTCTCTTCAGCGATGAGTGTCGCGTATGCCTTCAACCGGACAATCGTCGAAGCCGTGTTTGGAGGCAACCCTGTCAGGCGGAACGCCTTAGACACTCTGTCCAGCGAGTGCAGCAAGGTTGAGGTTCCCTGCTCTTTTGGGGTGGCATTATGTGGTGCCGACGTACGCCACAGCTGGGCATGGAAGGCGCCGTAACGGCTGTACGATACATGAGTGCCATACTCCGGCCGATAGTGCAAGCATATCGGCAGCTTATTGGCGAGGCCTTCGTCTTCTTGGATGAAAATTCGCTCCCCTTCGTGCACTTCTTGTGAATGAATGCATTCAGGATAACGACATCGCTCGACTAGAGTGGCCAGCATGTTGTCCAGACTTAAACCCTGTCGAACATGCCCGGAATAGATTGAAATGGGCTGTTTATGGACGACATGACCCACCAACCACTCTGAGTAATCTACGCGGAATCTCCATTGAGGAGTGGGACAATCTAGACCAACAGTGCCTTGATGAACTTGTGGATAGTATGCCACGACGAATATAGGCATGCATCAACGCAAGAGGACGCGCTACTTGGTATTAGAGGTACCGGTGTCTACAGCAATGTGGACCACGACCTCTGAAGGTCTCGCTGTGTAGCGGTACAACATCCAATGTGTGGTTTACATGAGCAATAAAAAGGGAGAAAATGAAGTTTACGTTGACCTCTATGCCAATTTTCTGTACACTTTCTGCAACTCTCGGAACCGAAATGAGGAAAAACTTTTTTGATGTGTGTGTTTTCTTAGTTCAGTTTTAAATCATAACAGTCTCATTTTGTGAGTTACATGCTTTTCTTTTGAATTTACGAAAACGACTCGAGAAAAGCAGGGAGAAAAGTATTTCGAAGATAGAGTATGGGCATGCACCCAGGAAGATATATTCTGTTTGAATTTAAAGGTATTGCAGCCAAGAAAACTTTGTTTAGAAATCTATCTGTTATATTATTACTCGGCTAACACTAATAACCGGTAAGTGAAATCAAATCAAGTAAGTGTTACCAAAATCCAGTTCCAAGTAAAACATATTTTGGATTAGAAACTACTGGAGAGTAACACAGATTTCCATGTTCAAGGCAGGTAAAGTTGTTTCGCTATTAAATAAATTCAGTTATTTAGCAAATACCTCATTTTCCATGGTGGAATATCTTCTTTCGTTACAAGCCATAATGGTGCACTCCTAACGATGTATGGCACATTATTATGTACATTATATAACTAGTCTGAAAAGTATAGAACTTTATTCAGCATAAAATGATATAACTGCAGAATTAACAATAACTTTCATATAGTAGTAATAACCGTCTTTATCGGCAACGGGGGAAAGCGATGGTACAGAATTTTCCAAAACTGATTGCGACTAACTTTCAAACTTGTTTGCCACTCATGTAAAGGGAAAGTTTGATTGCTATATACGGTTTATATAATAATTTTTATCGCACCTTGCACTCAGTTTTACCACAGTTCTGGATCGACCTGTTCAATACGCTCCTTTACTTCGCATAATGCACTTTTAACTTACATCGTGTATTTTTTATGAAATTTTTTCTTTTTTCTTCACTTTAAATGTAAACCACTAAATTCAAATTGTGAAAGGCCGGGTTAGTGGCCTCGTGTTCTTCTCTCCGTCAATAGATGGCAGCACTTTCGCCACTTTGGTTTACCAATTTGCCTCCTCGTTCGCATCCGCTACTGCCTGTTCTACGCTTATAGGCAGCACACCGCGCCTGCTACATGCTGCGCTTGGGGGCCACAGCTCAGCGTGGCAGTCGTCAGCAGTACTGTCTGGCGTCACTTGCACATTGACATAGGTTTCATAGCACTTAGCCCTACCGGCGGTTTCGAAATTTTTTTGAAAGTTTTTAAAACTTAGAAAAAATAGATTTTTATGTATGTTGTGGCGTGTGAAAATTATCTCCCGTCTTTTGCTATTTCCAGTACGACACCTGAGGATGGGCAGTCCCAAACCGGCCGTGTGAAAATAAAGTAATTTACAAGCGGTATTTCCAACCTCTGCTAAAAAAAAAAAAAAAAAAAAAAAAAGTGTAACAGCCTAGATCGCAAATAATATCCAATGTTAAAATTTGATAACTACTTTCAGTTCTTCATACAAACATCTTCAGATCAATTATAGTGAACTGCTGTGCCAGCAAATAGAATATGGACGGACCACTGTGTATAATTTGGTGCATGCTCATATGAGAGTCAACTTCAATAAAATACTAGCTATACCAACATGAGAAAAGCCTGATGCTAAATCATGTTTAATAACACTGCAATAACGTATAAAATATTTTATGCTTCGAATCAGATTGTGCGATCCATACAGATAGCTCAGTTATTCGATCCGTACTCACGAAGGACAATACCCGTAGTCCATGTACTACGTCCACCCATGTTTTTAACATCGAACATACACTGAGGTGAGAGAAGTCATGGGATACTTCCTAAAATCGTCTCCGACTTCGTTTCCCCCGGCGTAGTGTTGCAGCTCGACGTGGCATGGACTTACCGAGTCTTTAGAAGTCCCCTGCAGAAATATCGACCCATGCTTTCTCTATAGTCGTCCATAATTGCGAATGTGTAGTCGGTTCAGGATTTTGTGCACGTTCTGACCCCTCAACTACGTACCATAAATGTTCGATGGGATTCATGTCGGGCAATCTGAGTGCCAAATCAATCGCTCGAATTGTTCAGAATGTTCTTCTAATCAACAGCGACCAACTGTGGCCCGCTGGCATCGTTGTTTGGGAAAATGATGTCCATGAATGGCTGCAGATAGTCTCTAATTAGATGAACATAACCATATCCAATAAGTGAGCGATTCAGTTGAATGAGAGAGGACCCAGTACATTCCATATAAACACAGCTCACACCACTACGGAGCCACCACCAGCTTGCGCCGTCCATAATTGACAACTTGCGTCCGCGGCTTCGTGCACCACACTCGAGCCCTACCATCAGCTCATACCAAGTGAAACCGCGACTCATCAGACCAGAACATGATTTTCGAGTCGTATGGGGTCCGACCAATACGGTTACAATCAACTGCTGCCATAATCCACTGATAGCAAATTTCGCTGCACTGTCCTGACGGATATGTTCGTCTATGTCCTGCATTGATTTCTGCAGTTACTTCACTCAGTGTTACTTGTCTGTTAGTACTGACAACTGTACTCAAACGCCGTTGGTCTCGGTCGTTAAGTGAAGGCCGTCGACTACTGCATTGTCCGTGGTGACAGGTAATGCCTGAAATTTGGTACTCTCGGCACACGCTTGACACCGTGGATCTTGGAATACCGACTTTCCCAACGATTTCCGAAATGGAATGTCCCATGAGTCTACCTCCAAGTACCATTCCGTGATTAATGGCTTTTAATTCCCGTCGAGCGGCTATAACCTCGTCGGAAACCTTGAACTTCGCTATCCCATGACTTTTTTCACCTCAGTGTAAGTTCCTCTTAGCACGCACTTCTCTAACGACTAAGAACTAGAAAACTAAGATGTCTCTTGTTTCCCGTTAGTACCTTTCCATCTTCACAGATTATCAGCAACATTTCAAGCTCAGTATGGCACCTAGTGAGAGACCACGGTGAAGGTTCCATGTTAACATCTGTAGCGATGCAAATTGTCTAAACCAGAGCTATTAACTGTAGTCGTGCAGATTATCAGTCACACCTTTTTGTAGCTCTTAATATAATAATGCATCGACACGTACATGAAAATATTTACTAGATTGTATGTATTGTATGACTACGACAATGTGTAAGTGTTGGAAATAACAGCCGGTGGCAATGGACGCTGCAGCGGGATGTTAAGTCCCATAGTGCTCAGAGCCATTTGAACCATTTTGTGAGAGTGTTGCTTAGTCAAGTGATAAGTCCAAGGGAAACAAGAAAGTCGCCGTCTCTTAGAGCTTCTCAACACCATTAAAATGTGTTTGGCAACGAACTGACACAGTGGATTACTCGATTCTAACCGCTACATAGTTGATTCATCGGGCTCACTTTGAACATTTGGGTCAAAATGGCTCTGAGCACTGAGGTCATTAGTCCCCTAGGACTTAGAACTACTAAAACCTAGCCAACCTAAGGACATCACACACATCCATGCCCGAGGCAGGATTTGAACCTGCGACCGTAGCAGTCACGCGATTCCGGACTGAAGCGCCTAGAACCGCTCGTCCACCGCGGCCGGCTTGAACATTTGGAGACTCTCGGATGACCACGTTAATCTGCCCGTTTTTCAGCAAACCTAGCCGATTGGCGAGATGTAATGTTCTATCAAAGATCGAGTCTTTCCCCTCTAACGAAGACATTGCCCAGAATATAAAGATGCCCTTGCTCTATTTGAAATGCCTGGGCTAGCGGGACAGAGCGGGTTAGGTTGTGGAAACGGGCCACAACAGGTTGCTATCAGTTGCACTCAACATACAATCTTTATTTGTCCACACACCATATTACACAAGAATGCCAACACTCAAAACCTTAATCGACCTCCTATAACTAACTTTAGATCGGCTGAAGGCCGCACTCAAAATGTAAGACGCAAGACCTAAGCACAAAATTAAAATACAACGTTCTTCTGGAGGTTTGATCGTAAATATTTTCTAAATCGTTAATCTAAACAGGCTGAAGGCCTTTGCACTTTGATTTAAACGGAACTCAGCTGGGGACCGCATGTTAAGCAACGAGAAGTATTTTTATCAAACGGCAGAAAGCCTTATCTTAAAATATTTCAAGCAAATTTGGCTGAAGGCCCCATAAGAAAGCATCACAATCTTAGGAACATCAGTTTGACATTAAACCCGGCTGAAGGCCACACTTCAATAATTTAACGGCTTGAAGCCTTAAAAGCTTTCATGTAAAATTCGGGAGAAAGCCCCAAAAAAAAAAATAAGAATCTTCTTCCTTAAGGGCAAAACAAGAACATTAATTCAGGATATATTAAAACTCGGATTCAGGCCACACATTAACCAAAATACTAAAACTCAAACAGAGAAGTTACTATGTAACAGACACGGAACGGCGCTCAGAAGTTTCGAAGGGTCGGCCTGAAAAAGTATCACTAACGCCCGTTTAGGGGAGACAGGCAGCCTGACCAACAATCTCTTAATCGGAAGGCAACCCAACCGCCAGACAGCCGATGAACCAACCAACTACCTGATTTCGGTCACCAGACCAACGCCACTACAACCAAAATGCCAGCAAGGCGAAGAAACCAATAACACTCATATTCAAATATTGGTGTGTTGGTAAGCCAAGGCACAATAGCCAATGACAAATATAAACATCGCAACGACTGTGGAACTAGACGCCGTGGCGGACAGCACCAACACGGTACGAAAACACTCACTCGCTGCTCTGTTGCAACCGACCAATTGGCTACTGCAGTACGCAGACAGCATTACAGCATTTAGAGCATTGCTCACTCGAACTGACACAGGGTACACAGTGTTGCACCAAACACTGCCACAAGAAACACGAACACTCGTAAAACGAAGCACTGATGAACAACTAGAACAAATCACAGGTGCACACACACACCAAACTGAAAGACGGTTGGTGACGAAACACATATCGTCTGACCAGATGACCGACCAACAACCGACCAAGGTCGTTGCCACTCAAACCATGTGTGTCTGCAACGGTCAGGCGAGTCTAGACTAGCCGGAGCTCACTGCAGCTCCAACCCGACTCAACTCGATATCCGTGTGAAACTGGGAGACACGGCGATCCGGGCACACTGGCTCGGACCCAATCGTGCAGAGGTAACTCTTGCCCATTGGCCACGACGTCTCCGCACAAGAAAGAACCGAGCCACGTCCAGCAACATGACACAGTGACGAGACCCAGAAGCTGTCAAAAGACCAAAGACCAAACACACGTCGCCCGAAGAGGCGACCAACTGAACGATAGACCAACGGTCGAACCCGCTGCCATCTCCGTCCGTCGGACAGTTCATTCTGTGTCGCGAGCGGTCGGCGAGTTCTGGCTGTCAGCGCCTCCCTAGGGCTCCGTCCCCGACTGCTGCTAAATCCCGCGTTCCAACTCAACGACTGCTAGGTGCGATCTTCCCTTCACGACACACGACGACCGGGAAATAATAGCCGTCCAGCAAAGATAATACGGCAGGGCTAATATCGCTACGCGCTGCTGCCGCCACTCTCAAGCAGGCAAGACAGCAGTTCAGTGACACCAGTGATTGAAATTTAAAATGACGATGCGGGCGTACGGTAAAACAAGATATTACATAATAGATGGCACAAACATGAGCCACTCAACGCTCACTATTGTCCTATAGGAACTAAGTCTGCACAGCGTTCGTTGCGCGGAGTCTCCTGCCAGACACGAATAAGTGCTTCCTTCCTAAGACTTCCTACTAACGGTAAAACATAGAATGAGGTGCCCTCTTACATTTTTCCTAGTTAACGTACCTTATACACTCCTGGAAATTGAAATAAGAACACCGTGAATTCATTGTCCCAGGAAGGGGATACTTTATTGACACATTCCTGGGGTCAGATACATCACATGATCACACTGACAGAACCACAGGCACATAGACACAGGCAACAGAGCATGCACAATGTCGGCACTAGTACAGTGTATATCCACCTTTCGCAGCAATGCAGGCTGCTATTCTCCCATGGAGACGATCGTAGAGATGCTGGATGTAGTCCTGTGGAACGGCTTGCCATGCCATTTCCACCTGGCGCCTCAGTTGGACCAGCGTTCGTGCTGGACGTGCAGACCGCATGAGACGACGCTTCATCCAGTCCCAAACATGCTCAATGGGGGACAGATCCGGAGATCTTGCTGGCCAGGGTAGTTGACTTACACCTTCTAGAGCACGTTGGATGGCACGGGATACATGAGGACTTGCATTGTCCTGTTGGAACAGCAAGTTCCCTTGCCGGTCTAGGAATGGTAGAACGATGGGTTCGATGACGGTTTGGATGTACCGTGCACTATTCAGTGTCCCCTCGACGATCACCAGTGGTGTACGGCCAGTGTAGGAGATCGCTCCCCACACCATGATGCCGGGTGTTGGCCCTGTGTGCCTCGGTCGTATGCAGTCCTGATTGTGGCGCTCACCTGCACGGCGCCAAACACGCATACGACCATCATTGGCACCAAGGCAGAAGCGACTCTCATCGCTGAAGACGACACGTCTCCATTCGTCCCTCCATTCACGCCTGTCGCGACACCACTGGAGGCGGGCTGCACGATGTTGGGGCGTGAGCGGAAGACGGCCTAACGGTGTGCGGGACCGTAGCCCAGCTTCATGGAGACGGTTGCGAATGGTCCTCGCCGATACCCCAGGAGCAACAGTGTCCCTAATTTGCTGGGAAGTGGCGGTGCGGTCCCCTACGGCACTGCGTAGGATCCTACGGTCTTGGCGTGCATCCGTGCGTCGCTGCGGTCCGGTCCCAGGTCGACGGGCACGTGCACCTTCTGCCGACCACTGGCGACAACATCGATGTACTGTGGAGACCTCACGCCCCACGTGTTGAACAATTCGGCGGTACGTCCACCCGGCCTCCCGCATGCCCACTATACGCCCTCGCTCAAAGTCCGTCAACTGCACATACGGTTCACGTCCACGCTGTCGCGGCATGCTACCAGCGTTAAAGACTGCAATGGAGCTCCGTATGCCAAGGCAAACTGGCTGACACTGACGGCGGCGGTGCACAAATGCTGCGCAGCTAGCGCCATTCGACGGCCAACACCGCGGTTCCTGGTGTGTCCGCTGTGCCGTGCGTGTGATCATTGCTTGTACAGCCCTCTCGCAGTGTCCGGAGCAAGTATGGTGGGTCTGACACACCGGTGTCAATGTGTTCTTTTTTCCATTTCCAGGAGTGTATTATGATATATGCCCATTCGATAAATAAGAGCATAGGTTGTATAGAAAATACCTAACTGTGACAAAGTTTCTGCTTCCTTGTTATTTTTCGGTGGTGTCCCAGAAATGGCGGAAGTTGTCTGAGTCGAACGCAAGTGTAAGAGTGGGCAGCTAAGCTCAAACGGAGTGTTACAAGTGTTGAAGATTCACCAAACCTGGGACGCTCTGTCTATGCAGTCACGCAGAACAACATTGCTATAGTTGATGAGTTGAAACGGACCTTTTGTTGAATGACCCTACCATAAAATAATCGTTGGATACTTGCTTATGGGTCTTTTAAGGTACAATTATATTTTTATAACGAAAAGTGGCTTATTCGTGGCTCAGTGAGTTAAGCCTTTCGTGACTGACAGGATAGATGTGTCTCATTACAGTAATATGCGGTTTTCAGCATTGGGACGTCTACATCTCATATCTGTCCAGTGCTGTCATGCAGCGAGATGCTATCGGGAATTGGAGAAAAAAACTACGGACCATGGGGTGAAAGTGCAGATGCCTGTCAGTGATCAGGTGGGGTGGTGTGTGTTTGTAGTGTGACTGTTTCATGAAAATTAGATCAAATCACCAACTTCTCCTTCCCAAGAATGTCTGAAGTAATTAATTACTTTGCTTTGAAACATTACTAGATGCCTCAGAAATTCAGCCTGTTTGTACATAATTTGTAAGTAGCGTGACATATATTCCCCAGAAAATTTCATAGAATATAGTGAACATTGATGTACAGGATCCAAAGCTATCTTCAAATGTTATGCTGAAAAACTGTATTCGATATTGCACGTTTTTTATTATCAGTAGAACAATATGTCCTGGTTGTCATTTGTTATACTTTTTCCATAATGTCTATCTCCATAAAATCATTAAAAAGTTAAATATTTTTAGTACTGAAGATCATAGGTTCGCAGGGAAACATGAATCTAGTTAGGTCCATGGGGCTCATATGTCCCGCTCCACCGATTTTCAAAATCGTTCAGCTTAATGTTTTTTTGTTAGTGAAAGTGCATTCTTTATCTGCAAAGGAAGACAGTTTTTGACCTTTTTGATCACGAACGGGTTAAATATGGAGCGAACGTAGACGTGAACTTGCCTAGAGATAAATCTTTTACGATAACTTCCTTTGAGGACTTATGTTCAAAGGATTCGTAACCAATTAATGCATTTTCATATTTTCGCAGTGTATTAACTAATACGTTAGATTTCGAGTGAGCCGTGCTCTCGCGAGCGAAATCTAATGGTTCATACAAATAAATTGTAATTTTCCAATCTTCGCTGCATATCAGTTTGTCCCATTAATCAAGATATCAAGGAAGGTGGAGGGGGCAGGAGGCATATCACACTCGTTGCATCGCCAACAATCAACAGCAGGCCTCTTCCAATCCTGTAAAGGACACTGAGATTTTTTTTGTAAACACACAGCTGTTAGAAGCTGCGTGGGTATCCTAAACTTATTCATAAAATTGCCCAAACCATGGAAGGAAAAAAGTAACGTTCGCGTTTGGTTCGTGTTTAGCATAATAGAGAGAATACATGCGTAACTTTTATATAATTATACAGCGTAGAGATTACTAAATGTAGTACACCAATTAGCTACGTCTAGCAGCAGTAATAGTCCCGGGTAGGCATCAGGCGGAACCTAGTTTGAGAGACAGATTCAGATAAGTCATTCGGTATTTCTTAAACACTATGCCAGTGACGAATCAGTATCTTGGCAACCCGTCACCAAATGTCTTCTGTGGGTGAGGGATGTGGAGCTGATGTTGGCCAGAGCAATAGTCGAATACCCTCTGCATCTTGGTAAGTCAGGATAGTATGGACAATATGTGATCTCTGGTTAGAAACAACAGACAGCCTTAACATGTTAGAGAGATTCAAATTATCGGATATGCAACAAGCGCTGATGCGTTCTTTATGGGGTACGGGGACACATTTAGGGAAGTGGCACGTTTCTGTAGAGCAATTTTCTCCGGAACCGTCGTTGTTAGGGCGCTACCGACAATGGAAGATTGATACCATCTACTGGGAGCTCTCACAAACTTCGCGGCATCAGTTCAGTGAACGTCTTACAGTGAAGAACATAATTGTGTTTTTGTGTAAGACGAGTAAATTTTGTTCACCAAGTATCGAAACTCCTAGGGACCATACTTTTTTGGAATTGACAACGTATATTCCCCTGGAAGACGACGGATACCCGTCGGCATGATGAAGAAGGTATTAGGATTCATTAGACCGTGCGACACTCTACCACTGCGCCAACGTCCTGTGCTGATGGTCACCTGTCCGTTTCAGTCGTAGTAGCCAATGTGACGGTGCTAATGTGGTGTCACCGCCAGACACCACACTTGCTAGGTGGTAGCCTTTAAATCGGCCGCGGTCCGTTAGTGTACGTCGGACCCGCGAGTCGCCACTATCAGTGATTGCAGACCGAGCGCCGCCACACGGCAGGTCTAGAGAGACTTCCTAGCACTCGCCCAGTTGTACAGCCGACTTTGCTAGCGATGGTTCACTGACAAAATACGCTCTCATTTGCCGAGACGATAGTTAGCATAGCCTTCTGCTACGTCATTTGCTACGACCTAGCAAGGCGCCATTACCAGTTACTATTGATGCTGTAAAACATGTACCGTCAAGAGCGATGTTCACCAATTATGGATTAAAGTTAAGTATTCCAGCAGCTACGTACGTTTTTTGTTAGTCTCATTTCCTTGACCTGTTCCAGACCTCACGCCAGCCTGCGTGAGCTAAAACGCGTGCCTTTCGGCTTCCTCTCATAGTGGGTTGGCTGTCTTGTCAATCCACAACAGTTAACATTGGAATATTGTGGGTCATCAGCTACGGAGGCCCATCATTAGGATTGTTTAGTGCACTGTGTGTTCAGACACACTCATAATTTGCCCAGCATTAAAGTCTGATGCTAGTCTTGCAACAGTTCGCCGCTGTCCTATTTTACTTGTAGGCCTAGCATATGACATCCGATACCTGTAATGACGGGTGGCCTCCCAACCCCACGATGTCTCGACGTGGTTACACCCTGGTTTCGTGACGTATTGAAGACACTCACCACACCACTCCTTGAACAACGACAAGTCGTGCCGAGCCTCCGGGCCGTCATAATCCGCCCTCGGTTAAACTCAGATTACGCACCTTTTTTTTCTACACACGCTCACTGATACTACACTCATACTCATAAATTAAGGATATTTACAGAATGTGGTGCCACACAACGTGGCACTACAGAAAACTGGCGCTAATAGCATAGGCACATAGGGAACACACACGACACAGACCTGTAAGTCCACGGTATTGGTGATAAGTTGAGAAAACCGTCCCGAAACACATGTGCTACAAAACGCCACTGTTCCCTGCGCATGTACCCCGACATCAGTATGGGATAAGATCACAATGAACACGTACACAGGCCGCACAACGGGTTGATATACTCAGGATCAGGTGGTCGCGCAGCTGCTGGGGTATAGCCTCCCATTCTTGCACCAGTGCCTGTTGGAGCTCCTGAAGTGTCGTAGGGGTTTGAAGACGTGCAGCGTTACCTCGACCAAGAGCATCCCAGACGTGCTCGATGGGGTTTTGGTCTGAAGAACAGGCAGGCCACTCCATTCGCCTGATATATTCTGCGTCAGGGTACTCCTCCACTATGGCAGCTCGTTGGGGCCGTGCTTTATCACCCATCAGGAGGAAAGTGGGACCCACTGCACCCCTGACCATGCGGACATACTGGTGCAAAATGACGTCCCGATAGGCCTCACCTGTTACAGTTCCTCTGTCAAAGACATGCATGGGTGTACGTCCACTAATCATAATCACACCCCACACCATCAAACCACGACCTCCATACAGGTCTCTTTCAAGAACATTAGGGGATTGGTATCTGGTTCCTGGTTCACGCCGGCTGTTCAGACCATACGTGGACTCGTCCGTGAACAGAACATAACGTGGGACCACTGTTCCAATGACGATATACTGTGTTCTTGACACCATGCTTTACGGGCTCTTCTGTAACCAGGGGTCAGTGGAATGCACCTTGCAGGTCTCCGGGCGAATAAACGATGCCAGTTCAGTCGTCTGTACACTGTCTGGAGACAACTGTTCCAATGGCTGCGGTAAATTCCCGAGTGAGGCTACCAGCAGTACTGCGTGGCTGTCTGGGGGCACCGATGGTGAGATATCGGTCTTATTGTGGTGTTGTACACTGTGGACGTCCCGTACTGTAGCGCCTGGACTCGTTTCCTGTCTGCTGTAATCGTTGCCATAATATTGAGATCATACTTTGTGGCACACAGAGGGCCCGTGCTACGACCTGCTGTGTTTGACCAGCCTCCAGTCGCCCTAGTTTTCTACCCCTCACATTGTCATCAATATGTGTTCTTTGAGCCATTTTCAACACAGAGTCACCATTAGAACGTCTGAAAACGTCTGCACACTTACTCGCTGCAACGTACTCTGACATGCACCAACACAACTCTGCGTATGTGGACTGCTGCCAGTGCCACCGTGCGATGACTGCAGGTCAGATGCACTGAGTGGTCATACCCCGAGATGATTTAAACCTGCAAACTGCCCGCCAGAGCGTTGTTTCACCATGTATTAGCATTATCCTTAATTTGTGAGCATGAGTGTGCATGCACCTTCCACGTATCTGAATATCAGTCATTCCCCGTCAAGTGATGCTGCTATCAGCTGGACGGATTTATATCGATCGTAGATCGTTGGTCATATTGTTCTGGCTGATCAGTGCATCATACGAAAGAAACATGTAGCAACTTCAGCACAAATCTCTTCCACAGTTGACATAATAAATATAGAACACTAGTTGACAAACCCGTCATTTCCCAGGTATTCATTTTATCAGTTTTCTATTAGAAACATAACGAAGAAATGATATGTGTTTATAGTGAAGTAAGTAAAAAATTTCATCTGCACGTATTTGTTAAAACGTCTTTGAAGTAGTTGATCATATAAACGAATATGCATGTATAAGTGCAGCATACAGGTTACGACACATGATCCTGGACATTTCCTGTAAGCTGGGCGCAGCTACTTCGCGTGTCTACAGCCCGATTTTGTAAACGTCTCTATGGCAACGCTTCTTCGTATCTCTATAGCCGAATATCAGTTTCGGCTACAGCCGTTTCCCCTCTACGGATGAGTCCTGTCGAAAGCGCTGCCGCATGTCAGGGATTCCTTAAGTTGAATCGATTGTAGGAGTGTATAAGCAGTAAAGAATAAATTTACTGAATCCTCATGCATGAGGCGGTACTTTTTCACCCGTTTCAGTGTTTATGACGTCATATCCTTTGAACTATGTGTCGTACAATGATATATATATGTACGTACATTCAGCTGCATATGTAGACATTGCCTGCAAGACGCTTTGTGAACGTAGTAGGCAAGTAGTAATAAATTTAAACGTCATCCACAACGAGGCAGTTTTTCACGCATATAAGAACTTTCTGTGGTACCATGATATAAATTTGCAGGTGCAGTTAGCGGCCCGTGTAGATTCTGTCTGCGAAAATTTATTGCGAATAGAATTAGTGTTACAAAATTAAAACTTACGCATGCCGATGAAGTTTTTAAACCTTCCAATTGTTTACAACTCCGGGCTCGGAAACTGACATACGGGTGGGAGCGCGGTGTGCTGACCACATGCCCCTCAGGATCCAGTGACGCCTATGAGATGAGGATGACACAGCGGCACGTCAGTACCGTTGGGCCTTCATGGCCTGTTCGGGAGGAGTTTTTTATTGCTTACAACGTCATATGTCCTCGCATTTAAGTGGTTCTTACCCACGCAATAATTGTTGCCTTACAGTATGGCACATGTATACTACGTTTGGTTGAAATCAGACAGTGGTTTAAGGGGAGATGTGAAACACACACACACACACACACATATTAATTTTTATAATATCTATGGCTTATCAACAGGAATAATTCACGCTATGAATGGGCACAGCAAAATAATAATAGTAAAAAATGCATACTACAATCGGATACCTAAAAACCATAATCATACACTGCTCAGGTGAGACTGCACTTGTGCACCAACATAGAAATATCGAAATACCGGCCTGTAACAGCTTTATGAGCGGGAATCCAAATCAAATAGTATAACGAGGACGATGAACTGTTACAGAAGAAACATCTCTCTACCAGCAAAAACTTCCACCATTTACTTAACCAGTGCTAACAGACAACACTATACAGCGCTACCTGTCATAGATGAAACGAAAGAAGCACAACGTAAAATATGTATTGCTACGTGCAATGACTGAATCACGATTTCTGCACACATATAAAAAGCGTAATGCTCTAAAATATCACCAAGACCCCGCCTGTATTACAATGATTCACTTGACATACCTTGTTATGGCTTCGCCATCCTTGAAACACCATAACAGTACCAACTGGCTTCGCCACCTTCGGCACTCTCCGCATGATAATTTATTCTGACAAAACTTATCAGCTGACTACTAATAGGTGTGGACCGCGAAAGCACAACACTTGTTGCTCTGCACAGTACTTCAGTATCTAAACTCTTCCTCTTTGCTCATATTTAGCTATGGCTGCCGTCTTGTACTGGACACTGGGAAAAGACACAACCCCTTTCCCAAGAAGAAGATATCTGTGTACGGCTTTGTCACGATCCGCATAGACCGCTGTGATCCACCCTGTCAAGTTCCATGGCGCTCAACGTTCCAGTCTCTTGCTCGCTATCAATCAATTGTCTCTCCGGCCGCCGAGCTGACCGAGATCTGTCCAAGAGGTCTTAGCATACCATGTGGCCCCCATGGAAAGGGTCGCCACAAACCGCCAAAAATTTCGCCACCAGCAGCGGGAAGTACAAACGTGCTGCTTCACATGGCACGGTGTCTCCCGCCGAAACTCGTCATTCAACCCCCAGATCCTCCCACTTCATGGCAGAAGAAGTATAACGCTCATAGAGCTACAGTAAGAATACATACACGTAGTGGAAACAGAAACTTTACACCAACTATCCAAATACTATACATCGTTCTGATTATAGGCAGGTTTGAGCTCTGATATATGTGTCCTACATTCCTTTGCTGTCGCTGTAGCTTTAATAAACACGTTGACTGGAGTTACAAAAAAATGTTTCATATCGCCTCTTAAAGGATGGTAACAGTTTGCCCACTAAGTTTGCTATTCTTGGTAGTCAATATACACTCCCGGAAATGGAAAAAAGAACACATTGACACCGGTGTGTCCGACCCACCATACTTGCTCCGGACACTGCGAGAGGGCTGTACAAGCAATGATCACACGCACGGCACAGCGGACACACCAGGAACCGCGGTGTTGGCCGTCGAATGGCGCTAGCTGCGCAGCATTTGTGTACCGCTGCCGTCAGTGTCAGCCAGTTTGCCATGGCATACGGAGCTCCATCGCAGTCTTTAACACTGGTAGCATGCCGCGACAGCGTGGACGTGAACCGTATGTGCAGTTGACGGACTTTGAGCGAGGGCGTATAGTGGGCATGCGGGAGGCCGGGTGGACGTACCGCCGAATTGCTCAACACGTGGGGCGTGAGGTCTCCACAGTACATCGATGTTGTCGCCAGTGGTCGGCGGAAGGTGCACGTGCCCGTCGACCTGGGACCGGACCGCAGCGACGCACGGATGCACGCCAAGACCGTAGGATCCTACGCAGTGCCGTAGGGGACCGCACCGCCACTTCCCAGCAAATTAGGGACACTGTTGCTCCTGGGGTATCGGCGAGGACCATTCGCAACCGTCTCCATGAAGCTGGGCTACGGTCCCGCAAACCGTTAGGCCGTCTTCCGCTCACGCCCCAACATCGTGCAGCCCGCCTCCAGTGGCGTCGCGACAGGCGTGAATGGAGGGACGAATGGAGACGTGTCGTCTTCAGAGATGAGAGTCGCTTCTGCCTTGGTGCCAATGATGGTCGTATGCGTGTTTGGCGCCGTGCAGGTGAGCGCCACAATCAGGACTGCATACGACCGAGGCACACAGGGCCAACACCCGGCATCATGGTGTGGGGAGCGATCTCCTACACTGGCCGTACACCACTGGTGATCGTCGAGGGGACACTGAATAGTGCACGGTACATCCAAACCGTCATCGAACCCATCGTTCTACCATTCCTAGACCGGCAAGGGAACTTGCTGTTCCAACAGGACAATGCACGTCCGCATGTATCCCGTGCCACCCAACGTGCTCTAGAAGGTGTAAGTCAACTACCCTGGCCAGCAAGATCTCCGGATCTGTCCCCCATTGAGCATGTTTGGGACTGGATGAAGCGTCGTCTCACGCGGTCTGCACGTCCAGCACGAACGCTGGTCCAACTGAGGCGCCAGGTGGAAATGGCATGGCAAGCCGTTCCACAGGACTACATCCAGCATCTCTACGATCGTCTCCATGGGAGAATAGCAGCCTGCATTGCTGCGAAAGGTGGATATACACTGTACTAGTGCCGACATTGTGCATGCTCTGTTGCCTGTGTCTATGTGCCTCTGGTTCTGTCAGTGTGATCATGTGATGTATCTGACCCCAGGAATGTGTCAATAAAGTTTCCCCTTCCTGGGACAATGAATTCACGGTGTTGTTATTTCAATTTCCAGGAGTGTATTTTTCATAGCTCTTCGCTATTTTTCTCTAATCTCCCTGTTTGCTATTTTACTGAGCAATAGTTCTTCAATGGACATTAGTCAACTAGGAATTGGTCCTAAAGTCAAATATGAAGCCCACTATACTGGTTTGCTGTATTGAATGTGTACATCAGTTCCAAAGTCTCATCCCAAAAGGTGTGATTTAAACGGTAACAAGCAATCAAAGTAGATCGCAAATTACCGTTCGGCCTCTCAGCAGCAGCAGGTTGATGATTGACTTATTTCCAGCACACACCAATAATTCTTGCAAGTTTTGAAGATAAATGCAGCAGCGTTATGAGTGTCTCTTTAGCCAGTAGATAGCAGATTGTGCAGGCACGGTGAGAAAAGGAACCAACCAAGAAAACCTAGATAAGACATCAAGGTGCTCCATAGTGTACTTATGTCCCGTTTCCGACAGCGGAAATGGGCCTAGAAATTGAATATAAAGCTTCTCCATCTGTTTTTTCACTTGCTTCGATCTCAACATACATTGTTTGGTATCCGGAGGAGGTTATAGAATATTTCTTATGCACTCGCACCAATATCCTGATCTCCGCATCCTTTTCTTTCCAGGTAAATTCTTCTCGTACTCCCAAGTGTCCACCCACTGGCTGTTGATGATAATATGAAGATTACATGGGATCTAGTTCCGTGGGGACCACAAGCCCATTTTAAAGCTAGTATGGCATGACCGCCTCCTCTTTCGTTATGACAGTGCTGACGAAGTGCTTTAGAATTGGAACTTTTCATAGCATTAATGTTTGTATCTAGTCTGATCCACGTGTTATAATTTTGTCCAATACTGGATTTTTCTTCGTGAGGAAAGTTCGTGCTGTGTGAGATGGGAGTTTCAGATTTCCTAGTTAGTTCAAACGTTTTGATTCAACTTTCCTACCAGTCAAATTTATTCTTTTGTTGACCGTTGTCCTCCAGTTATTTTTGCTCAAGTAAATTCGGTGTTAGTCATGGTTTCTTAGAGATCTCTGCGCCAATGGTATTGATGAGTGTTTCACGGTCTATCACGTCTCCCTGTACACTTTATTGTCATTGCTTTCTTGCTATTAAACTGACCTCACTTTGTATTAAGTAACTCCACGGAGTTCCTTTCTGGATGTATTTTATGAACTTCCTTGGGTTCCTTTTTGCATCCGAAACACGTGGAGGGAGCTATATTCTGATAGAAATTAACATGTGGAGATTAGGTCGCTCTTACGGAGTCATTTTCAGAATTCTTGCCGTGTCTGCGGAGATTACTCTCACAAACTTGTAAACGATTTAATGTACAGTGTGATTTTTTGCTCTTCCGTTACGGCGTAAACGCGCCATGTTGGTTGCCTTATTACAGTACCGACAGCATGCTATTAACTCCTCTCGGATCGGTGTCCAGTATTCAGAGCATGATCGATAAAGTAATTTCTGTGTTGTAGACAAAAATAGATTCCGGAGGGAAATATTTAAGCCACGTTTCATTCCTTAACTCTGACGAGTGACTCACTGATTAAAATCTGATTTTTCGTATGCAGTTATGCTATTTAAATTCAAATATACATTAAATGCTATTTGTAAGTCTGAATTAAGCGTGTCTCTTATCAGATCTGTAATTAGTAATAATTCCCCTGATACTGATTTTCCAAGGCTGGCACCCATAATTCATATATTAGAGCCTCTTCCTCTTTTTGTTTAATTCATTGCACAAATTTAAACATGTAACTAAATACTCGAATGAGCGGGCAGCGTGCTGACAGCTGGGGAGTCCAGCCATCAGCGCCTATTCTCATACACGGCTCTTGCACAACATGGCGACCCCGCCTGAGGTATTACATGACCATGGAATCCACTGATATCAGGTAGAGAGGCTGCATAGGGTCCTGACCATTCTGTAAGATTTTGTGCCTGGAATTTTAGTGGAATCGTGTTAAATACATTAGTCGCTGGCGGCATAAATAATTTTGTTTCAGGTTGCGTGTTTATTTTAAAATGCTCATGTGTGTGCTGTTTCGTTGTGTGTATTTTCATTGTTTTTATGTTTCCTTTATTGTCTCGATTCGTTGTAATTCCATCGTTGTAAATGTAGTTGAGCATTTGTACATGTACCGTACCTGTTTTGAATGCATCTATACGTGTGGCATGTGAACTGTTAAGTGAACAAAGTGATGTAGTGCCCAACTAAGGCGTTCACTAGAATCACGTTTGCTTTCTTTCTTTTGTCGCCATGAAAATGTTAAAACTAAAATGGAAGGTGAACAGTCGACGAGTACATTTCACAAGCGTAGTCTTAAAAGATAGTTGATGGAGAACAAATGACAGGTATGGACTCGCGCTGCAATATGGCTGGTGGCTGGGGAACTGATGCCTCGCACAGTGTCAGGAGAAATTACTGAGAGCAGAACATTAATGGATAACAAAATACAGGCACCTCGTGAGATCTGTCAGAAAATCACAGGGGCGGATCTCTCGAAAAGTGAGACTGATGACTAAATAGGACAGTAAGGGATAAAGAGATATGTCCTGTAATCAACGTGATGCTTAAAAGAGGTGAGCAAGAACTGAAAGATAATCTGTACACTATCGAGGATAGAGTAACAGTGTTGAGAAATAAACGAAATTCTGAAGTTCTGAGCACAGCTATCACGTAGCAGCAACAAATACAACTGCATACCGGTACAACAGAAAACAGGAATGTTGTCAAGACAGCAGAAAAGGAGGTAGTGTGGAATATGATGCATAGAGAAGAATGAAACAACTGCAGTTTCGCAGCAAACGAGCTACATGGTTGCTCGCGCGAATGAAAAAGAAACCAGCAGATCGTCTGTAGTTGTAACGCTGATGATCTAAATTGAGTACTCAAATTTCTGCTCCGACACATAGGTGTGTCGTGAATAGAACTACACAGAGTTGCTCAGTACATGGTCCATTTTTAATTACTGAACATGTACGGGAGACAGCTTGTAGTGAAATAACTGCTGAACCTTTCGAAGAGAACTCGTCTGCAGACACCATTAACCAGGTAGATAACGTGGAGATTATGTAATTCCAGTAGAAGACGGTAGTGTAAGAGGGCATATACAGGCTCCAAATTTAAGGTCATGGTGTAAACTGTTAACCCGCCCTTGCCTCTGGGGCAACTGTATGTGGTACATTCAACGTCGCCTGGTACAAAGTTAGCTGTCACATAACAAGATAAACTCCTTTCACGGTCAACCACGACTCTCGGGCAATTGTAAGGCATAAATAAAATAGGAAAATGAAGGTCACCCACTCCTCTCTCTAGGTACTCCAATATCATAACTTAAATTGAATTCCCCTCACCCTTTTAGCACATCAGTCTCGTGATCCTCTTCATGCTTGGTCTTTTCACTATAGTGAAAGTATTGACACAGAGAATGATCACTGTCACCAGGCATAGCAAACATAACAGTGTTCTTAACGGCAACACAGACGGGTCTGCCCCATACCAGGCATTCCAGGTATCGCCAAGGAAGGTAGATGAGATGATGATCTCTGTAGCAGAACGAAACCGATCATTCACAAACAAAAAGTAACAACTTATACACGACCATGTATATATTATTAGATCGCTGATTCCTGGTACAATGTTCCAAAAATAGTAATAAAAAGAAACTGCATAGTTTAATGTATTATCATCCGTTCCCCTCGTTCTTAATTGTTATTTTGAGTTTTATTTAATTTGTTACAATACGCAATTACCACGAATAACAGTCTATAAATTACACACATTCCTTAAATTACAGACATATCCCATGTTTAACAAATACGACAGGGCTACATATAAAAAGAACACTATTCCCATCTCCCTGTACTCTGATGGTATATTTATATGTGTTTGTTAGTGGAAATTATTATAATTTTGTCAATTCCCTAAAAACACCAATTTCTCAATAAGAGATTCATAAATATGTGACTCTGAATGTTAAACGAATAGCATAGTGTGTCAGTCATACAAATATACTGATATGCCAAGCTAAAATTACACAATGAGATATATTAAACGAATACACCTATATCACATGTTAAACTATTAGCACGAGCGGTATTTTAAAAAATACACCAGTATCCTACATTGACAGCACACTGCAACAAAAGTGCTATTGCGTTGCAGTCTCCTTCGGAAAACTAATTTATTTGCCAAGATCGCCATGTGAACACAATGACTGGATTACTAGTTTCAGTTATATGTATTGCCATCCTCTGATCCGCAAAAGCAAAATATGTTGAGGTTAAAGGCTTACAGTCAAAACATAAATGTAGTAGGTTATACACAACAGCTCAGTGACAAAAAATTTCACATCCATGATTCCGAGCAAAGGTACCTACAGCACTCTGTCACATGAAGACTATACAACATGTTTTAAAGGAACAGTTCTCATAAAATTCTACTCATGTGGGGGCATACAATCAAAAATAAACTTACAATAATGAATTCCTCTAATAAGTAAAAATTTTTTAATAATAGTGTACCTTAAAAGAGTGGAGCCATTACAATGAAGTCCAAACTTTTCCCTTATGGTTGGTTAGTTGATTTAAAAAGGGACGGGGGAGGAAGGGAGCAGACTGCTTGGACATCGGTCCTTTTCCATTACGGTTATGTTCACGGTTTTCTAAGTAACTCGGGGAGATCATGTTACAAAAGTACACCCCTAAAATTACTTATCACCTCAGGTTCTGCTGTGCACCATCTGCACACACTGCGGGTTGTAAATATTGGACAATCAGTGCACTCCAGGCCTTGTATAATTTGAAAGAGACAAGATCACCGGTCATCAGATAACACTGCTCACTTCGCTCCAGCCAGTTTCAGTGTTGTTGGGGTCAATGAAGACGTACAGCTTAATGTGCAACTGTGACAGATGGACGACTGCGTTCGGAAACTGGCTGAGATGAACACACATTTACTGACAGGAGCCATCCTGGCGGATTTGATATCGTTTGCCATTGAAAAAGTGTGACACTCGTGTATGGTGCCTCTCGATTAAGATCACTTAACAACTGCTTTTACGGCATACCGCATGGCTGGGAGCGCTGAACCAGTCCTTGCACGCTCGTTGGATGGTCCACGCTGCTACACCAACAAATCAAGGAATTTTATTCATGAAGTGGTTATAGACATTGCCCCTTGAACATAAAGTATTATAGTACACCACACCCGAGTTGACACGATGCTCTCTAGTTCACAGTAAACAGCTGTTTAAAAGATGTACCAACAAACTTTCATTTCTTCGTAGCTGATCGCACCTATCTATAAGTGACGGAGTCACGTTGCCTCACTGTCATATGTCTCTTGTCGGCGTGTTTACATTGTTTACAGTATCATTCAGCTGCCCCTACCCATGTTGTTTTATGCAACCCGCAATTGTATATCTGGCCTTCATAGAGCAATCGTGATGTTTTCATATTCTCTTGTTCACTACGCGCTAACTGTCAGTCCTACAGAGAAAATGCGCAGGACCTTCTGGTAAGAAATTTCATGTAGTTACATTTTGTACGGGGATACGTTTTCGCTAGACGCCGTAGTTTTCGCGTTGTTCAAGAAAAACGTACAAAAATGTCCTTCAAACTTCCCCCACCAATCCCAAACAAAGTCCCATCGTCAGGATTTCTAGTATGTTGTTCGCGGTACTGCCTCCTACTACTGTACAAAAATTTTCAACTGCACCAATTATTCCCCACGTTAGATCACTTTTGGGTTTTCATTGACCGGCCTTATTACACCACCGGTTTGATCTGACATTTAAAAATCGTAAAACTGATGTTACTATAAATTATACCAAACAATTTTGTGGATTTTAACAGCATAAAATAAACAACTGCATCGTTATAGTCATCGGGTCTTGTGACTACGACACTACTGCGCTAGTAAGGCTTAACCTTGGGTCAAATTTTCGACGTAAGTAGTTTTAGAGTAAAGTTTACAAAAGTCGTTGAAATTAATAATGTTAACGACATAGCCGACTATGCTGGTGACGTAATAGCCAAGTCGATAGACACCAAAAGTGGTCGAATATCGGAAATAGGTCGTTTAGTCGAAAAATTTTGTATAGGGGTATAAAACAGTGCCACGGAGAACACACTAGAAACCCTGACTAGTGAGGGATGGGGGTGGGTTGGATGTGCGTCTGAGGGTCATTTTTGTACGTTTTTCTAGAATATCTCGAAAATCATGGCCTCCACCAAAAACATATCCCAGTGCAAAATTGAACTACATTATATTTCCTACAAAAAGATGGTGCGCATTTTTTTTCTGTAGAACTAATAGTCTGTGTGCTGCGAGCGAGAGTATGAAAATCTCGCGCGTCATTTATGAAAGCCAGCTATAGCATTGTCGGCTGCGTAAAACGATAGCGGGAGGGGCAACTGAATCGACCTGTATACACACAGTCTGTCCTAAACCATCCGAGATTGATTTTACTCCTGGCGTATAAGCGACGCCAGCGTTGTAACTGCAGAGGCAGCTTGAGATAACAACTGTAAACAACAGATGTGCATTCGAGCAGTCATTTGTAAGCAGTTTAGTAGTGGACGTATGTACAGGGTGTTTCAAAAATGACCGGTATATTTGAAACGGCAATAAAAACTAAACGAGCAGCGATAGAAATACACCGTTTGTTGCAATATGCTTGGGACAACAGTACATTTTCAGGCGGACAAACTTTCGAAATTACAGTAGTTACAATTTTCAACAACAGATGGCGCTGAAAGTGATGTGAAAGATATAGAAGACAACGCAGTCTGTGGGTGCGCCATTCTGTACGTCGTCTTTCTGCTGTAAGCGTGTGCTGTTCACAACGTGCAAGTGTGCTGTGGATAACATGGTTTATTCCTTAGAACAGAGGATTATTCTGGTGTTGGAATTCCACCGCCTAGAACAAAGTGTTGTTGCAACAAGACGAAGTTTTCAACGGAGGTTTAATGTAACCAAAGGACCGAAAAGCGATACAATAAAGGATCTGTTTGAAAAATTTCAATGGACTGGGAACGTGACGGATGAACGTGCTGGAAAGGTAGGGCGACCGCGTACGGCAACCACAGAGGGCAACGCGTAGCTAGTGCAGCAGGCGATCCAACAGCGGCCTCGGGTTTCCGTTCGCCGTGTTGCAGCTGCGGTCCAAATGACGCCAACGTCCACGTATCGTCTCATGCGCCAGAGTTTACACCTCTATCCATACAAAATTCAAACGTGGCAACCCCTCAGCGCCGCTACCATTGCTGCACGAGAGACATTCGCTAACGATATAGTGCACAGGATTGATGACGGCGATATGCATGTGGGCAGAATTTGGTTTACTGACGAAGCTTATTTTTACCTGGACGGCTTCGTCAATAAACAGAACTGGCGCATATGGGGAACCGAAAAGCCCCATGTTGCAGTCCCATCGTCCCTGCATCCTCAAAAAGTACTGGTCTGGGCCGCCATTTCTTCCAAAGGAATCATTGGCCCATTTTTCAGATCCGAAACGATTACTGCATCACGCTATCTGGACATTCTTCGTGAATTTGTGGCGGTACAAACTGCCTTAGACGACACTGCGAACACCTCGTGGTTTATGCAAGATGGTGCCCGGCCACATCGCACGGCCGACGTCTTTAATGTCCTGAATGAATATTTCGATGATCGTGTGATTTCTTTGGGCTATCCGAAACATACAGGAGGCGGCGTGGATTGGCCTCCCTATTCGCCAGACATGAACCCCTGTGACTTCTTTCTGTGGGGACACTTGAAAGACCAGGTGTACCGCCAGAATCCAGAAACAATTGAACAGCTGAAGCAGTACATCTCATCTGCATGTGAAGCCATTCCGCCAGACACGTTGTCAAAGGTTTCGGGTAATTTCATTCAGAGACTACGCCATATTATTGCTACGCATGGTGGATATGTGGAAAATATCGTACTATAGAGTTTCCCAGACCGCAGCGCCATCTGTTGTTGACAATTGTAACTACTGTAATTTCGAAAGTTTGTCTGCCCGAAAATGTACTGTTGTCCCAAGCATATTGCAACCAACGGTGTGTTTCTATCGCTGCTCGTTTAGTTTTTATTACCGTTTCAAATATACCGGTCATTTTTGAAACGCCCTGTATATATGCCACTACGAAAGTAATGTTATTTTAAAATGTTAACGAATATGTTTACGACGATGTAATAACAGAATGAAACTACTGTCGGACAATTTTCTTTTTATGAGAGGGTCATTAATAAAAGTAACATATCTAACGAAGCTGAACGTAACATTTTCAAGTAGGACCTTAAGCATAACGTAGAAACCACGTTAGATCAGGTTACAGATACTAAATTTATTGTTGACGTGAAACTTGGCATGGATTCTGTCAAGTTTGACAAACGTGAAAAAGCTGAGAGAGGTTGCACAGATAGTGAGCTTGTCACTAAACATATTCTTAATACCAGACATAAAAAGAACAGTTAAGCGTATCAGTAAGTGGCTTAGAGAACTCATCATTAAGATAGACAAACGCAACTCCTCTGCTGTCTGGTGTAAGGACTATGTTAACGAAATAACATTCATACCATTAGTAGGAACGTCACTACTAGTCTCTCTAACGAGCTTAAAGAAGCCTTTGAGTCTTGTAATACTTTCTTCTCTCCTAAAGGTGATGTGAATTACTCCACACCTCTTAGAGACTCTGTGAAATGCTCCCAAACGAAAATTAAATTTACTTACAAAATAGATAATTAGAGTTGAGAGCACAGTATCCACGACTTGAAATAATTGGGATTAGTAGATGGAAAAATTAGCTTTGACGTCTACATGAACTTCACTACGAGAGAGAACATTGTTCATATTTCTTTCTATGACTGTACAAGGCACCAAGTGGCATTTTTCGTGCAATGATTGACCGTATTTTTGAAATCCGTCAAAATATATTCCTTGGAGGATGTGTAAGGGATTCTCAGCGAAACTTCTGCAGCGTGTTCTAAAAAGCCTTGTTGGCCCACCTCCATACTGTCTCGATCTTTCCTTTTGCGATTTCCATGTTTTTGAAGCCCTGAAGAAAGACTTCTGTGTAACATTTTACGAGGTAGTGGCCAGTCTGAAACATAAGAACGTGGCACAAATATTGCAACTGAAACGGACAACAATGACTGTTATAATCTTCGTTGCCCACCAGGAGTGTACACCTGGGTACAACCACGGCTCCGTAAGCAAGCGGAAACATAAACAACGCGCTGCAAGTCACCTCGGCGGACAATAATATTTTGGATAAACATTCCCTCTCCCTTGTTCTGTCTGTTTCGAATCTAGTCAATGATGACGACCAACCAATAGCAGTAGCAAGAATTTTAACCAACAATCCTTCTCCAGCGTAAGTGTAGAATAGTGCCTCTCTATCCAATGACGATGGGCAGCCTATGGTATCCACAGGAGATTCGCCAACAACTCCCCTTCTTCTGCATCAGAGCGGGAATATTAGTCAATGTCTATGGCCCACCAATGGTAGCCATATGAATTTTAGCCAATACTATCACTTCTCCAGCACGAACTCAAGAAAACTCCCCTTTATAAGCGGAAGTGACATTCGTCTCTGACAGTGTTCTAACAGTAGTGAGCACCAGAAGATCCTGAGGAAGACCCCAGAAGAGGGGTCGAAACGTCGATCATTTTAGAAGAAATATGACGCGGCCTAATAACTCAGAAGATTTTAACTTCCTTAAGCGCAAACATTTTTCTACAAAGGTACTAACCGTCTTGTATCACATTGGGATAAACGTATTAGCTATTATGGCGATTGATTTTGATATAATTAAGAGTATAGTACTTTCTTCGATCTATTTGGTATTGATTTGACTGTCCGTTGAGTAGCTCTGTCAACAGCGGGCAGTCTTGTAGGAGAACTTCATAAAACTGAAACTAATAAGACAGTAACTCTTCTTTACTTAATAAAGGAGGTCAGCATGAAGAAACATTCACGGTTCCTTTCTTAGGTGACCTATCGGATTACTAAGATGTTTGGAATATATGACCTAAATGTGGCGTTCAGCACTAATTATGTCCCTAAGATACTTTTCATGCATAACATGAAGCCTACAACCGATAAATATCTGAAAACTGAGATATATAAAATTCAGTAGTTGAGTACTCACTCAACAAAGATGGTGAGAATTATTATAAGCCAAATTTCTCTGAACCTCTCGAAAATGAAAAACACGCACTCTTCCCTCCCTCTTTACTTGTCATGGAAATTTTGCCTGTAGTGGACAATGGGTAGAAAATGAATCCTTAGAAGACTTCGTAATTTATAAACATTTTTGTCTTAACTCTAAGGATTTGCTGAATAATTAGCTCACACGGAAGTATTGATAGTTTTGAATGTATAGCTTCTGTGTTGAACGACTTAAAGCAACCGACTTCACATCGAACTCTTGCTACATTAGATCGGGAGCTGGCTTCCACACATGTTTTTAATTGACTGTTTCTAGCCATTTTATTGCCATAATTCATATATCAGTGGCTCGTAATGCTACATGCATGTTTTATTATTTAACTGTGATTTCTTATCGTAGTGACGAGCTATAATTTGGTTTAGTGTGTAACGTAAGTAACTGTTACACGCTAACGTGTTAAAATGCCTACCATCCTATATTAGCTTTCAAGTGCTAGACTTTAGAAAGAATATTTGTGACCCACAGGTAAATGTTCTACACCTTAAATCAGCTTTTGAACATGCACTAACGTCTCTCGTACACTTTTCGGCTGTCTTCACTCTCTGACTCCGTAGCCTGAGTGAGCCCGCTTACTCGTATCTGGTTGCCAGTGTCGTCTCAGAGATACTGAGAAGTTCTACGAATCGCCACTTCTCCACTGGCCCTTGGCGCAACCACCATCTGGTTAAAAAACAGGATACTTTAGCCACGCGGGGTGGCCGTACGGTCTAGGGGGCCTTGCCACGGTTCGGGCGGCTCCCCCCGTCGCTAGTTCTAGTCCTCCCTTGGGCATGGGTGTGTATGTTGCCGTCAGTGTAAGTTAGTTTAAGTTACATTAAGTAGTGTGTAAGCCTAGGGACCGATGAACCATAGGAACTTACCACCAAAAGGATGCCTTCTCTTTCTTTGTTTAGCTCTCTTTACACGTAATGACATTTTTACATTTTTTTGTTTAGCACATGATCCAAGGTTTAATTTTCCTTAAACCTGAAAATAATATTTAATGTGTCATTCACTAGGTAAAGTGGCATCTGCTAGTAAGACTTAAATTATTGGGTAAAGTTAAATTGAAGCACTGAAGACATTTCTGAATTCCGGAAGGGAAATTCATTAGAAACAATAAGTTCGAAGTTTTTAGACATAAAAATGCGGGAACGAAACGTCCTTCCTCCCAAACTGGTACTGTGAGAGTTAATAAAATTACGCACAGTGGAAGCACTTGTACCACTGAACCTTATACAACCATATACAAAGTATGCTATACTTTGTATATAATTTTATAAGGTTCATTGGTACTATTGCTCCCACTTGGCATGCTTTTATTAATCCTCGCAGTGTCAATTATGGGGGGAGGGGGTCACGTAGACAGTTTTTTATGTTTTAAAACTTCGAAAAATATTTATTGTTCATAATGAATACTTCTGCCAGGTTCCAGCTATGTTTTATGTTCCAGGTAGACTTTACCCAAAAACTTTGTTCCAGATGTCACTTTTCCCAGTGACTTTCATAATAACTATATTCGTTATTTTATGTTTACACATCCATATTGCTTTCAGAAACGTATGTTCCGAATACAAGTCAGCAACAGTTAACGAAATTTGTATTTTAAAATATTTTCGTGGTGGTCATAATACAGTTAGTACGACATTTTATTTAATGCGTTTCGATATTGCTAAGAGTGTGTGAAATGATATTTTCAAGTTTTTGGGCGCTACTTACACATCAATACCTCTTCGAATGGCCTGTTGTTTTTAGTTTTTTACTGTGGGCATAAAATACCAGTCCCGCCTTGGTAATGTGCGTAATGCAAAATTCGGTGGTATTGCTAGGGTGAAGGGTCTATGACCACTAGTACTTAAACTTCGTATAAGGCCTTTATAAATTCTCTCCAAGTCATCAGTATATTCGTTGACAATCGTCTCACATGTATTATCACGGATTTGAGAGACTGTTGCTTGCTACTCTTCGGATAATATATTATACATCCTTTTACGATGTGACTTTGTTCATTGATCCTTTAACAACTATACGCTATGATTTTTATGCTCAATTATTTTGCAATTGTTTTAACAAACCTGTTATACTTCTGTCTTGTTCAGCTGTTGTCCCATTTGTCTTTATCATACTTTTTATGCATGTAATTTTTGTTGATTCTTTGTAGAACATTGTCGTCCGATCCTTATTTGACGGCGGTAACCTACGATTTGGGACCTGTTCAAACATTTGAAGATAGTTCAATCTGTTGGAACTGGTAAAGCGAATCTAAGAAAAATTTTGTGTAGCTGACGACTGATTCTTATCTTTCTTAAATGGATGTAAATTTACACCATCGCCCTCTCTGGGCGTAGAGCCCAGAGAGGGTGATGGTGTCAATTTACGATTACAGAAGTATGCACCTGAAAATGTCACATACTGCATAACAGCCAGGTTGAAAAATGGGATTGTCTTTCAATAAATTTCTGGATGAGGCATCAGGAATGAAAAAAGACGCACTGAAAAAGTCTAGAAAGTGCAAGAAGGAACCAGCAGCAATTTGGAAACAGCGCAGACACTCGACGCCTACGCAGCAAGTAGTAGGTGGGGCGAGCCGCCGCTGCACCGCCAGCTAATAAGTGGCCCGCCGCGGCGCCGGCTTACTGCCTCCCTACCATTCCGCCCACGGCTCTCACCGGGAAATGCGGGCAGGTATACCCTGCAGGCGGAGTTAAGGAGCGCGGGCGTTTCACGCCGCATTTTAACTCCGAACAGCGCCACGGCAAGTGGTTTAAATTTAGATGTTGGCCTCCGTGGGGACGCACAAGTCACTGGCGCCATGGACGTACCTCTGCTGTGCCACTCGCGCAAATTTTGGCATGCGTAACTTGTGCCATAAGCTCGTTGGGAACAGTGCTTCACAGTATCGAGTGATGGACTGCTGCAAAGAGCGCAAACGTAGAACACCTATTTGAAAATTACAAATTATTATATCCAATCACCTTTACTGATCACTTTTACTGTTTTTCCCAATATGCCTTCTGGAATGTTGTACTTCGATCATGAGGTGGTTATGCCTTTTTGAATTATGCAGATCAATCTGAAGAGGAATTTATCATCTTATGGTATGCGTCGTGGGAAGAAATGTGACGGATTTAGTAATCTGTATTTTCAAATTGCTATATACTGAGCCCACGATGAAGCCTAAAACACAGAGGTATTAAAAAGTACTGACAGATTGTCATTAAAAGTGTAATACTACATAAACACTGCCGTCTTGGCTGTTTTGTAATCAGTGCCATTTATCCCACGGTCAGCTAATATCGGCTGTTCGTCATTTTCACGTACGTACTCTTACACCCGTCAATTTACACCATCATAATTTGTTGGTGTATACAAATGTACATCTCTCATTTTAATATGTAACCACTATCATAGTAAACACTAGAGAGGACAAAATTCTGCTTTCGTCAACGCTTTAAAATAACGTTGCTGCTTAGTGGCATGCACATGTGCCCATAAAATCTCATAATACACTCCTGGAAATTGAAATAAGAACACCGTGAATTCATTGTCCCAGGAAGGGGAAACTTTATTGACACATTCCTGTGGTCAGATACATCACATGATCACACTGACAGAACCACAGGCACATAGACACAGGCAACAGAGCATGCACAATGTCGGCACTAGTACAGTGTATATCCACCTTTCGCAGCAATGCAGCCTGCTATTCTCCCATGGAGACGATCGTAGAGATGCTGGATGTAGTCCTGTGGAACGGCTTGCCATGCTATTTCCACCTGGCGCCACAGTTGGACCAGCGTTCGTGCTGGACGTGCAGACCGCGTGAGACGACGCTTCATCCAGTCCCAAACATGCTCAATGGGGGACAGATCCGGAGATCTTGCTGGCCAGGGTAGTTGACTTACACCTTCTAGAGCACGTTGGGTGGCACCGGATACATGCGGACGTGCATTGTCCTGTTGGAACAGCAAGTTCCCTTGCCGGTCTAGGAATGGTAGAACGATGGGTTCGATGACGGTTTGGATGTACCGTGCACTATTCAGTGTCCCCTCGACGATCACCAGTGGTGTACGGCCAGTGTAGGAGATCGCTCCCCACACCATGATTCCGGGTGTTGGCCCTGTGTGCCTCGGTCGTATGCAGTCCTGATTGTGGCGCTCACCTGCACGGCGCCAAATGCGCATACGACCATCATTGGCACCAAGGCAGAAGCGACTCTCATCGCTGAAGACGACACGTCTCCATTCGTCCCTCCATTCACGTCTGTCGCGACACCACTGGAGGCGGGCTGCACGATGTTGGGGCGTGAGCGGAAGACGGCCTAGCGGTGTGCGGGACCGTAGCCCAGCTTCATGGAGACGGTTGCGAATGGTCCTCGCCGATACCCCAGGAGCAACAGTGTCCCTAATTTGCTGGGAAGTGGCGGTGCGGTCCCCTACGGCACTGCGTAGGATCCTACGGTCTTGGCGTGCATCCGTGCGTCGCTGCGGTCCGGTCCCAGGTCGACGGGCACGTGCACCTTCCGCCGACCAATGGCGACAACATCGATGTACTGTGGAGACCTCACGCCCCACGTGTTGAGCAATTCGGCGGTACGTCCACCCGGCCTCCCGCATGCCCACTATACGCCCTCGCTCAAAGTCCGTCAACTGCACATACGGTTCACGTCCACGCTGTCGCGGCATGCTACCGGTGTTAAAGACTGCGATGGAGCTCCGTATGCCACGACAACTGGCTGACACTGACGGCGGCGGTGCACAAATGCTGCGCAGCTAGCGCCATTCGACGGCCAACACCGCGGTTCCTGGTGTGTCCGCTGTGCCGTGCGTGTGATCATTGCTTGTACAGCCCTCTCGCAGTGTCCGGAGCAAGTATGGTGGGTCTGACACACCGGTGTCAATGTGTTCTTTTTTCCATTTCCAGGAGTGTATATCGCACAGAACGTCGCTTTACCCGAGTTGATGCGAAACTGAACGTTTTTATAGCTCGTCTTTACTACGAGAGCAGCTACGTATTAAAATGACCCGTGTACATTCATCTACATCCATAAAGTGTTGCAGTGTAAGTTTACGACTATAGAAACACACACTTTAAAAACAGCGAACACCCGAAATCAGCTGTCTACAGGAGGGTGATTATAGAGCAATGAGATGAAAAAAATGTTGAAGTACTTTACTGTATTACGAGAAGACAGGAGCAAAGAGATATTCAGAACTGAATGCGTTATATTTAGTAGTGCGCATATGAGTTTCGTTTTCCATACAGAGAATACCCACGGATTAATGAATCTCTTGCGTTCAGATGCAAATGTATTCGAATTTCGATAATTGCCTTGCTTACATGGTATAAATGTATGAATAGCGAATCTCTTGTGTTCACATGCAAATGTATTAGACTTCCGATAATTGCCTTGCTTACAATGTACATCATTTTGGAAACAGGGTACTTTTAAAAATTAATGAATCGTTTTATAAACCCTCCATACAGGATGACTCACTTTATTGTAGAATTCTGTCGTTTACGAAATAACTTATTTTGAAAAATGCCCACACTAACACTTGTCCAATATCTATAGTACCACACACTAAGGAACAAGCGCATAGACTAGTTATGTTTTTTCAAAGAAGTAATGAGAGAACTAATCGTCACAGGTTGTGTCCAAATTACTACTGGCAGTGACAGTACACGCTTCCACTCTGGTACGGAACGACCGCTGAACACGAGCTAGTATTTCAACTGAGGTGTCCGAGCAGGCTGCCGTAATACGTCGTTGCATTACATCGGGTGTATTTGGTATGTCCTTGTTGACAGCGACTTTCAGATTTCCGCACGGAAAAAGTCTACGGCGTCGAATCCGGGAAACAGGCCGGCCAAGGTGCAGGTTTTCAGCGTCTAATACAATTCGTGTGGAGGCATGTTTTAGTACTTTTGCACTATAGGCTCGACAGCCATCGTGCTGGTACCACAGGTTTCTCCTAGTCTGCAGATGAACGTCTTCTAACATCCGTGGAAGATGGTCTGTTACGAGGCTTCAATACTTGTGCGACAGTTCTCTATACCGCACCATATGTTTACACTTCATGGATGCTGACGCTCCACCTGACGAGCCAACGTTGATTGTCAGCAGACCAATAGTACGTGTTTCGGTGATTTACCTGGCCATGGTGTCTACTTCTTCCTGGTCTTGAGTCACGGCAGCAACTAAATCACCGTCAGTAAGGCTCTCCACACATGCCCCATCCGCTGCCATCCACTCATCTACGTCTCCTTCACTAGCTTCATCACATCCAGGGATTGTCTGTATCTTTTGTAGTAGATTTTCCTCTTCATTTCCAACTAGGTTGTCTTGAAATTCAAGAGAAGTCCACAGTTTCTCCACGATTTTCTCAGAGTATTATCTAAAATATTCGGCCATGCATCGGCGGCCCAGTATAAAACATCCTTCACATTGGTCTTTTTATTTTGTCCACTAAAGGAATGCTATCATCTTCCATCAGCATTCTTAAAAATTGTTTGTTGTAAATCATTTTTAATGTTTGCAGTACGCCCTGGTCCATTGGCTGTAGAAATGGTGTAACATTCGGCGGAATATACTTCTCCACAATCTCTCCATAATATAATTCCTCAGCGCTAAGGTGAGATGGCGCGTTACCAATCAAAAGGATTGCACGGGAAACAAATGATTTTCCTTAGAAAACAGTCGAACACGGGTAACAAACTAGCCATGAAACCATTCTTTGAACAGCTTACCATCCATCCACGCTTTTTTTCTGGTTGAGACTTCATGTTGCAGTTCCTAAAAGCTCTGGGCCTAGCAGATTTGCCGATCAGCGTTAAACGCAGTTTGTGATTACCAGCAGCGTTGCTGCACGCTAAGAAAGTCACATGATCTTTGCACATTTTAAAACTAGGAGCATGGTCTTCTGCTTCTGTCCAGCCAACCCGTACTAGCACTAAAAGACTCATCACCATTCATTGACTTGTTCAGGTAAACAGCGTTCTCCTGAACCAGTGCTCCACTCAAAGGAGTTCCCCCTTTTCTTTCCTGCGTAAACCAAAGGAAAAGAGCTTCATCCACTGTATCGTACTGGGACTGCTTCAAAGCCTGCCGAATTTCGAGTGTTTTTCCCAAAGACGTTGCACACGACTGTTCAAGCTTCACTCGGTTCTTCTTCTAATCACAAATGGTTGCTTTACCAACACCCAGTTCCGTTGCCAGTTAGATACATTCTCATCATTGTGTACCCGCTTCTTTGAGAGTTAACGTTCTACCTACTCCGCAAGCCACCTGATGGTGTGTGGCGGAGGGTACTTTGTGTACCTCCATCGGTTCTCCCTTCTATTCCAGTCTCGCATTGTTCGTGGAAAGAAATATCGTCGGTATGCATCTGTGTGGCCTCTAATTTCTCTGAATTTATCCTCATGGTCTCTTCGCGAGATATTCGTAGGATGGAGCAATATACTGCTTGACTGCTCGGTGAACGTATATTCTCGAAACTTCAACAAAAGCCCGTACCGAGCTACTGAACGTCTCTCCTGCAAAGTCTTCCACTGGAGTTTATCTATCATCCCCGTAACGCTTTCGCGATTACTAAATGATCCTGTAACGAAGCGCGTTCCTCTACGCTGGATCTTCTATATCTCTTCTATTAACCCTATCTAGTAAGGATCCCACACTGTTGAGCAATATTCAAGCAGTGGGTGAACAAGTGTACTGTAACCTACTTCCTTTGTTTTCTGATTGCGTTTCCTTAGGATCCTTCCAATGAATCTCAGTCTGGCATATGCTTTACCGACGATCAACTTCATTTGATCATTCTATTTTAAATCACTCCTAATGCCCACTCCCAGTTGCTGACCTGCTATATAGTAGCTAAATGATAAAGGATCTTTCTTTCTATGTATTCGCAGCACATTACACTTGTCTACATTGAGATTCAATTGCCATTCCCTGCATCATGCGTCAATTCGTTGCAGTTCCTCCTGCATTTCAGTACAATTTTCCATTGTTCCAACCTCTCGATATACTACAGCATCATCCGCAAAAAGACTCAGTGAACGTCCGCTGTTATCCACAACCTCATTTATGTATATTGTGATTATCAACGGTCCTACGACACTCCCCTGCGGCACACCTGAAATCACTCTTACTTCGGAAGACTTGTACGTTTCCGTTCACTCATGACCAAAATACGTACACCACTACAGTTGAACGATACAATACAACTGTTACGCGTGCCAGCGCTTTTCGAGCCAACTGGCAGGGCTCTGACCTCAGACACTACAAAGGTCTCAACAATGCACAACAATGCTAGGGAGTGAGAGTGAGCCATTTTTCCCACACTTGTTCCCATTTGTACCTACTTATCTGCTCGGTATACTCCATTCTCGAAACTCGTCACCGTAATTCCAGCTAATCCGAACGAATGGGTAATCCGAATAAGGTCCGGTTTCAATTAGTTAGGATTAACGGAACTCTACTGTAACTGCCAAAGTGGGTAACGTCTATATCGATATCTTGCCGCATACAACGTACAAGAACGAGCTGCACTTTTCCCCATTCTCCATACACAGAGCACGTCGGCTTTTTCTGCATTTGTAAATCTCATCGTTCACTCACGACCGACTGATTGGACTATCATACACTAATTGACTAGCAAGTCGTAAAGCACTCAAGGAACATACAAGCACATTGAAACTACGCAGGTTGAATGGCACAAGTGTCGGTGTGGACGATTTTCAAAACATGATATCTCATAAACGACTGGCAGTAGAATCCTGCAACATACACAAGTGACGTTCTAATTTACCTTACTTTTAGTTTATTAAAGTGAGCAGGCATTGTTCCATTCTGAAAAAAGTTATGTTTGCACAAAAATCACTCTATCTAAGTATTATTACAATCTGTCTATTAGCTAACAATACGAGCCCCTTATTGCCAATCCACTGTCTGTAAACATCAATAGTACTTTCCGTTCCGCAATACTACGATGCAACTTTTAGATGGTTCCCACTCTACACTTCAATATGCGGAGGTGGAGAATAGGCTACACTTAAAGCAAAGTTTGTTATTTTGGTACATTCATGACAATTAACATGAAACCACTTGTATATATGATGGCTGTAGTTTTTCTGATTTTACTTCACCAGATCACTTTAAGCGTGAACAAAGAGGACAACGAAGCTCAGCTGCAGATATCACAAACATTGGTTTGAGGATAACTCCCCACCCCATTAATTATTCACTGGGTTGGGAAATGTTTGCGTGAGAAGAAATCTTTTATCACGTATGCATGAGTGAAAGCAATCGCCACTTAAATTATCTGCCAATTTCTATTAGGAAATTAGGATACTGAAACGTATACGAAAAGTATTTAAACCAATTTTAGACTGTTCATTTCTCGTTTAATCAGTCATCACAAAAGTCTTGTGATTCTTAACTACATGTAGGTAGTGATTTCACTGCACCAGTAAAATAGTTACCGTAATCATGGCCATAGTAATCATGACAGGTGATGCATCCTATACCTCTGATGACTCTGGTGTTTCTTCCTTACTTCTAGATTTCTTTTTCTTCTTCCTTCTGCTCAGAAAAGCACCTGTGTGCAGTTTTCCCATTTCTGTTCTTCCACCCAGCCTGTTCTTTCTGTTCATTTCTAATTCTCTCCTTCATTTCAGTTTCCTTTTCATGAGAGTGCCACGTTGTTTTCTTTCAGCGCACCATTACCGCAGCCTGCCAATACTTTCTTATGCCATCACATTCTGCCTAATATATTATATTCAGAAAGCAAATCTATGCAGGAATACAACAAATTACGCGTTTATATAACATATTCAGATGCAAGAAAACAATATTTATTAAATATACTCATTTATTTCGCGCTTTCTGAAAACTGCAAGTACGAGTAGTTGCCCTACCTTATTTATATGAGCTGCATTTCGCAGCTCAAATAGCACATTTCTCTTTGATGCAGTTCGTTACACACTGGAATTAGAAGCTTCCAACAGTAATTTGAAACTGCCAGTTTTACTGCGAGCTTTAAATATAGCGTCCTTACGATTACCCGATGAGCACAATGCTCTCTTAATGAAAATTTCCTGAAGTTTGTGAAAATTGGATCACACTAATGGAACAGAGTGAATGAATCCAAACTTTGGTAATAGAGAATAGTACTTCAGTAATAACTGATTAATTCTGCACGAAGATGGCTCACACGTGAGCCAAGGTCTAAGAGATAGTTCTGAGAGCTATTACTTACCTCACATTGCCAAAGTGAGAACCTGCTCTGTTAATAGATTAGCCGTTCAGAATAACAATAGTTACAGTGAAGTATCCGTTGCCATGTGATTTTGATTCAAGGCTATTACGGAGTCTTTCCACTTTTTAATAAATCAGTTTTTTAGAAAAGTGTGGTAAGATCTTATGGGACCAAACTGTTGAGGTCATCGGTCCCTAAGGTCATAACAACAGTTACAGCGAAGTATTAGTTGCCATGTAATTTAGATTCAAGGCTATTACGGAGTCTTTCCACTTTTTAATAAATCAGTTTTTTAGAAAAGTGTGGTAAGATCTTATGGGACCAAACTGTTGAGGTCATCGGTCCCTAAGGTTACAAACTACTTAATCTAACTTACGTTAAGAATAACACACACACCCATGCCCGAGGCGGGACTCTAATCTGCGACGGAGAAAGTAGCGCAGACCGTGACAAGGAGCCTCAGACTGTGCGATTACCCCACGTGTCAATAACTCTTTGTTTTAAGGCATCGTGAATTTTCGATCAGTTAGTTATGAAATAAGATAGATAAATGACCTCAGTTTGGAAAAACGACGTCCAAGTTTTCCTGTGTCATACCGTCCGACATTTATGGTGGAATTTGCTTGCCAAAAAGTATTCCGGGTCTCATAAGGGCAGCAGGTGGGCCATGGGTTACTGCGAGGGTGGTTCATCGGACGAGAGGCCATTTCTGACTCGTGCGCGGAGCAAGGCTGAAGCCATGGCTCAAACTCAGAGGCTATAAATTACACTCCTGGAAATTGAAATAAGAAGACCGTGAATTCATTGTCCCAGGAAGGGGAAACTTTATTGACACATTCCTGGGGTCAGGTACATCACATGATCACACTGACAGAACCACAGGCACATAGACACAGGCAACAGAGCATGCACGATGTCGGCACTAGTACAGTGTATATCCACCTTTCGCAGCAATGCAGGCTGCTATTCTCCCGTGGACACGATCGTAGAGATGCTGGATGTAGTCCTGTGGAACGGCTTGCCATGCCATTTCAACCTGGCGCCTCAGTTGGACCAGCGTTCGTGCTGGACGTGCAGACCGCATGAGACGACGCTTCATCCAGTCCCAAACATGCTCAATGGGGGACAGATCCGGAGATCTTGCTGGCCAGGGTAGTTGACTTACACCTTCTAGAGCACGTTGGGTTGCACGGGATACATGCGGACGTGCATTGTCCTGTTGGAACAGCAAGTTCCCTTGCCGGTCTAGGAATCGTAGAACGATGGGTTCGATGACGGTTTGGATGTACCGTGCACTATTCAGAGTCCCCTCGACGATCACGTGTACGGCCAGTGTAGGAGATCGCTCCCCACACCATGATGCCGGGTGTTGGCCCTGTGTGCCTCGGTCGTATGCAGTCCTGATTGTGGCGCTCACCTGCACGGCGCCAAACACGCATACGACCATCATTGGCACCAAGGCAGAAGCGACTCTCATCGCTGAAGACGACACGTCTCCATTCGTCCCTCCATTCACGCCTGTCGCGACACCACTGGAGGCGGGCTGCACGATGTTGGGGCGTGAGCGGAAGACGGCCTAACGGTGTGCGAGACCGTAGCCCAGCTTCATGGAGACGGTTGCGAATGGACCTCGCCGATACCCCAGGAGCAACAGTGTCCCTAATTTGCTGGGAAGTGGCGGTGCGGTCCCCTACGGCACTGCGTAGGATCCTACGGTCTTGGCGTGCATCCGTGCGTCGCTGCGGTCCGGTCCCAGGTCGACGGGCACGAGCACCTTCCGCCGACCACTGGCGACAACATCGATGTACTGTGGAGACCTCACGCCCCACGTGTTGAGCAATTCGGCGGTACGTCCACCCGGCTTCCCGCATGCCCACTATACACCCTCGCTCAAAGTCCGTCAACTGCACATACGGTTCACGTCCACGCTGTCGCGGCATGCTACCAGTGTTAAAGACTGCGATGGAGCTCCGTATGCCACGGCAAACTGGCTGACACTGACGGCGGCGGTGCACGAATGCTGCGCAGCTAGCGCCATTCGACGGCCAACACCGCGGTTCCTGGTGTGTCCGCTGTGCCGTGCGTGTGATCATTGCTTGTACAGCCCTCTCGCAGTGTCCGGAGCAAGTATGGTGGGTCTGACACACCGGTGTCAATGTGTTCTTTTTTCCATTTCCAGGAGTGTATTTCAAAGCCAACACGTAAGTAAAATACATATTAACAAAGATGATCAATAGATAATGGCACCTCATGAAAGAGATAAACGAGGTGAGGAAACGCGCATGAATACCCACTTTGTAGACGTAATTATACTTCGGGTAGTGACGACGAAACATGTGAAGCTCATTTAAAAATTGAGAGGCTCATGGAAACACAATGGTAGGCGCCAAAGCCGAGTATTTTGTGTTGTGGGCAATCAGTGCTAAATATGAGCAGCAGTATATAATACACCACCAGAAAGTTCTAATATCACGCAAGTCTGGACGATGCTTCATGGTAAACGACAATAACTGCCTGCTGCGGCAACACACTGCCCAGCAACAGGTAAAATAGCTGGAGCTACGAGGGACCGGAGTACGTTTCCAAAGATTATTGCCACATTTGACGAGTTACAAGTAAACGAAGATTTTCTTAATGAACTTGTTATATCCGATCAGGATCCTGAGTACATCTCCAGTGATTCAGATAGCTCAGAGGTATGCAAATTTGCTAATCTACTATACTTTGTATTTTTCACGAACATAATTTAAAATACATGTTCTATGATGATCAAAAGCACTCGAACTACACTCGTGCTCATAAATTAAGGATAATGCTGATACATGGTGAAAAAACGCTCTGGTGGGCGGTTTGCGGGTTTAAATCACCTCGCGGTACGACCAATGCGCTGCATTTGACCTGCAGTGGTCGCACGGTGGCGCTGGCAGCAGTCCAAACACGCAGAGATGTGTTGGTGCATGTCAGAGTACGGTGCAGACGGTTTCAGATGTGCTAATGGTGACTGTGTGTTGAGAACGGCTCAAAGAACACATATTGGTGACGATATGAGGGGTAGAATACTAGGGCGACTGGAGACTGGACAAAAACAGCAAGTCATAGCACGGGCCCTCCGTGAGCCACAAAGTGTGATCTCAAGATTATGGCGACTATTGCAGCAGACCGGAAACGTGTCCAGGCGCTACAGTACGGGACGTCCACAGTGTACAACACCTCAAGAAAACCGATATCTCATCATCAGTGCCCGCAGACGGGCACGAAGTACTGCAGGTAGCCTTGCTCGAGACCTTACCGCAGCCACTGGAACAGTTGTCTCCAGATACACAGTCAACAGACGACTAAACAGACATGGTTTATTCGCCCCGAGACCTGCAGGGTGCATTCCACTGACCCCTGGTCACAGGAGAGCCCGTAAAGCATAGTGTCAAGAACACAAAACATGGTCATTGGAACAGTGGTCCCAGGTTATGTTTGCTGACGAGCCCAGTTGTGTAGTCTGAACAGTGACTCTCGCCGGATTTTCATCTGGCGTGAACAAGGAACCAGATACCAACCACTCAATGTCATTGAAAGGTACCTGTGCAGAGGTTATGGTTTGATTGTGTAGGGTGGGATTATGATTGGTGCACGTACACTCGTGCACGTCTTTGACAGAGGAACTGTAACAGGTCAAGTGTATCGGGACATCATTTTGCACCAGTATGTCAGCCTTTTCAGGGGAGCATTGGGCCCCATCTTCCTTCTGATGGATGAGAATGCATGGCCCCACCAAGCTGCCATCGCGGAGGAGTACCTTGAAACAGTAGATATCAAGCGAATGGAGTGGCCTGCCTGTTCTCCAGTCCTGAGCCCCATGGAGCACGTCTGGGATGCTCTCGGTCAACGTATCACTGCACGTCTTCAAACCCCTAGGACACTGGTGCAAGAATGGGTGGCTATAGCCCAGCAGCTGCTCGATCGCCTGATCCAGAGTATGCCAACCCGTTGTGCGGCCTGTGTACGTGTGCATGGTGATCATATCCCATATTGATGTCGGGGTACATGGGCAGGAAACAGTGGCGTTTTGTAGCATATGTATTTCGGGACAGTTTTCTCAACTTACCACCAATACCGTGGACTTACAGATCTGTGTGTGTTCCCTATGTGCCTATGCTATTAGCGCCAGTTTTGTTGAGTGCCATGTTGTGTGGCACCACATTCTGCAATTATCCTTTATTTTTGAGCATTAGTGTAGTTATATACAGAAATTATACCTTTTTGGACATATGGGCATAAAACGACTGCTGTTTAGGCACGAACTAGAGGAAGTTTATTTGATAAGCGAAATTGTTTCGATGTGCCTAGTAACATGTTAGAAATTTAGGTGACCATGCACAGAAAAAGATGTGATCTCCCAAAAAAAGAACTTTCAAAATTTCATTTCTATTTTCGTTTTCACATTTACTCGTCGACTGTACTCGTAAAAACGAAACTTCATTCGTGTTCTCTGCACAATGTTGCATGTTATAATACATGACTTTTAGATTTCGTTGTTAATAATACTGCATCCCACAGTATCATATGTCGTCTGTCTCACTGCAGTGATGTTTCTTCAGTACAGTTTCTTATCGTTACAATTTATTAGCACTAGTATACTTTTAGCGTAGTTAATTTATTAGCCAAGCTTTACCCACTTAATCTCACAGAACCACGCTTAAGCTTAACCAGCCGTGTATAGCAATTTGCAATTTTTCTAGCTCTGATTGCTCAGCTGAAACCATTATCTTTAACTAATTTAATTAGTGTCTGCACTCCACATTGTAACAGGTATTACCTGGAGCCAAACTGTTCTAATTGCATACGCTTCAGTGCACGAGTAGTTGATTGTGGTTTTACGAACGTAGTTCCAAAATCTCAGTTCCGTGTCCTTACTGTTGTGATCAAACTACAATCGTGCGGCCATAACTGTGGGTGTGTCAATTGGCTGTGCGATGCCTCTTCTTAGCTACAACACATGAAATATTAGTTTACTTTGTTACGTGCTTGACAAACAGATATTCTTAATATTTAAAAACCTATATTTCCATCTGAGACCTGAAGAACTCTTTCGCCCTACTGAGTAATGACAGCGTCAGCTGACGTCACGAACTGGTGTGGAGTACTTTCATGCTCGGCTGTATACTGATCCCAGTGTTAGAGCGCTGCTACTTGACAGGGAGGGGGTAAGTCTTCTTCGTCCTCTCCTATCCGTAGTTAGACCACGCTAATGTCTGTGGTGTCATTGTCTGTTGCCTACTTTGGTGTGGCGCAGCGATCTTTGGACGATATCTCACTTACTATCTCCCGTACACTGATAAATATTATAAGGTTAGTTTGAAAATTGGCGATTTTGCTATTTTTAATATATGGACTGGTGTCTAATGCAACATAGTGAATATGATCTGAGAAGCGAGAACCACAGTCGAGCGAGGAAAGGATTGCAAGCCATTGAAACACAAAAGAGTACTGTAATAAAATATTACATCTGAAACGAATAAAAACACTTTTACTCATGAGTGACGTTCGCTTTCGACCTCATTAGAAACATTTTGGGGCCATAATGTGTAGGCTACAATATGATAAAATGTAACATGTAATGTAGAAAACATTACGTTAAACATAAATAACCAGTAAACAGTGGCGACGAGAGGAGACGATTGTGCAGGAACTGTGGATACCACTCACTGACGTCGATTGCTGACTGATAACCATTTCATAGCAATTGATCCCTGACTGGACACATCGCATGACGAACATGAACGTTACCTCGCCGGAACTGTGGAAATTTCTACTTCTAATTGATGTATGAATATTACGTTTTAGTTGAAAAGGAGACGGCATACGCGGTAATATTTAAGAGATAAAGTATTTTTCTTTTGGTGAGTGTGAAATTTGAGGAGTCATAGACGTCAGATGGCAATTATGAGAAAAATCTGATTTCAACACTTTAAAGATACAGCGATACTCAAATTCCAGACGAATTGTGGTTGCTTCCAAATTAGTCATTATGTCGTAATAATGGCGGGGATACATTGCTGCAGTTCGCCTAATGGTGATATATATTAAGAAGACGAAAAGTGTAAATTCAAGATCTATTTGCCTTTCACAGCTATGTTTTTACGCGCGTATATTTAGTTAAAACACTAATATCAAAAGTTTAATTTATACACGTCAAGAAAAGTTTTGCATCACCCCGGTTCCCAGAATTCCCGAAGACAGACGTTCACTGTAGATATTGTATCACAGACACAGTCCCTTTGACTGTTCAGAGATGTTACTAAACCATGAATGAGCAGTGCCTATTCGACGGAGGGGGTCCGACCGCCGATCAGTTCCAGTCATTCCACCAGTAAGGACGTACATAGCTCGTGTTGTTTGTAGGGTCAACCATGCCTCGACGGTCAATACCGCAGTTGATTGTGTTGTGGCAGTAACAAGCTTGCTACGCCACACTGGGAAGGGAGCCGAAAGAAAGGCACGCGTACACACACGCCGACTGGCGTCAAGTCTGGAACAGGATAACTATTGAATGGTAGCAAGAAAAGTACGTAGCTGCTTTATACTTAACTTTTATTCTTTGATGAATACAGCGTTCTTCTTGAGACATTTATACTATAACTCTCAAAGTAGGTAAGGCTAATGGCGCCTTGCTAGGTCGTAGCCATGGACTTAGCAGAAGGCTATTCTAACTGACTCTCAGCAAATGAGAGGAAGGCTTTGTCCTTATTGTCGCTAGCAATGTCGTCGTACAAATGGGGCGAGTGCTCTATCGTATATCGAGACCTTGTGGTGGCGCTAGGTCTGCGATCACACAGTGGCGACACGCGGGTCCGACATGTACTAATGGACCGCCGCCGATTTAAGCTACCACCTAGCAAGTGTGGTGTCTGGCGGTGACACCACATTCCTCCCCCGCAAATCGGCGAACGGTCGTGTGATAAGGCTTCCGCCCGCCGTGGGGAGGACCCCATGTTGACATATGCGATGAGGTGGGGAGCCTAAGAACAGGCGAGGCTGTGCCACCCGCACCCGGCCATTCGGTCCGAGGGGATCTAGGAAACGCCTGAAAACCTAGTCCAGGGTGCACGTCAACATGCGGTGTATGCGCCCGTAATGAGACAGGAGGGGCCGAAGGGTCGACCTCCATTGCGTCGGGGTACCCGAAGCGCGATGACGTCATGTGGTCCGGAGCGGGCAAGAGGTCCATGGCGGAGGACGGCTGGTCACGGAAAGCGATCGGCGGCGGGTGACCCAGGGAGGCGCTTGGCGGCGGCGGCGGCGGCGGCGGTCGCGGCTGCTGCGGCGGCGCGTCGCCATGGGGCAAAATGGAAGGCATCGTCGGTAACACCTGGGGATGAGGCGAGCCAGTAGATGGGTCCCCAGGGCGCTGACCGGACGGCACCGTCGCTGAAAGCAGACGGGGAGCGGCAGAACCCGTGCGACGACAGAGGCGCAGCTGATTGAGATGCCGACGCACCTCACCAGAGGCCCCCAAAACCAAATACATCGCGCGGCCGAGGCAGCGAAGAATGCGCCCTGCGAGCCAACGCCGTGAACCTCGATAGTTGCGATAAAATACAACGTCGCCTGGAGCAAAAGCAGGAGTCTGCCGCTGCATCTGAACCTGATGCGGCGGATGCAGCAAAGACATCAAGGTGCGATGAGGACGACCGTGGAGCAACTCAGCCGGCGAGCGACCATCTCGGGGCTGAGAGCGATACGAAGACAAAAAGAGCAACAATGCGTCCTCCCGAGAATGCGACTCTTTCAATTTCAACATCTGTGACTTGAAAGTCCGGACCAATCGTTCAGCGGCACCGTTTGACTGAAGCGAAAATGTCGCGGATGTCAGATGTTGAATACCATTGGCCTGGCAGAATGACTGAAATTCTGCGGACATGAAGTGTGGGCCATTGTCGGAAACAATAGTCTGCGGAAGACCTTCAATGCAAAAGATAGCAGACAACGCTTGGATGGTGGCGGAGGACGTCGTGGAAGACATCCGGACAACGAAAGGAAAATTACTGAAGGCATCGACCAGAACCAACAATCGAGCATTCCAGAATGGACCAGCAAAATCAATGTGCAAGCGTTGCCAAGGGGAAGTGGCTTTTGGCCATGCAAAGACTTTCCGCGGCGGTGCGGATTGTTCTTCGGCACATGCCATGCAAGAAGAACACATATTCGTAATCGCAGCATCGATTCCGAACCAAGTACAGTGCTGACGAGCAAGTTGTTTCATTCGCACTATACCCCAATGTCCTTGGTGGAGAGGCCGTAAAACAGAGGACTGGAACGAACGTGGGACCACGAATCTGGACTGATCATTATCAGAACGCAACAACAAAACACCACGTCGAACAAAAAGTCTCTCCTTGTGAGCAAAAATTCGGCGAACCAACGGATCCTCGATCCGCGACTGTGACAAAGGCCATTGCGTAGCAACAAAATGCAAAACGGTAGCAAGGACAGGGTCAGCAGCTGTGGCTGTAGCTACACGACGAAAATCAATCGGAAACGATTCGACCACTTCATCGGCTTCCTAATCAATGAACAGGCAAGCAAGTTCGGAAGAATCGAATGCTTTATCCTCAGCAACAGGCAAACGGGACAACGCATCGGCGTTTCCGTGCTTAGCAGTGGACCGATACAAGATATTGTAGCAGTACTGCGAGAGGAAAATAGACCAGCGAATGAATTTCTGCGCTGTACGTGGAGGTACAGGCTTGTTCGGATGAAAAAGCGATGTCAAAGGTTTGTGGTCTGTGATGATGGTAAAGTGACGACCATACAAGAAATCATGGAACTTAGTAACACCAAACACGAGAGCCAAAGCTTCTTTCTCTATCTGTGAGTAATTTCTTTGCGCAGACGAGAGCAATTTTGACGCAAAGGCAATAGGGCGATCATGCGAGCCAACTTTGTGCGCAAGCACAGCACCGATCCCGAAATTCGATGCATCTACCATCAACAAAAGGGGTTTCCGGGGTTTGAAAGGCGTAAGGCAAGTATTAGAAAGCAACGCCGATTTCAACTGGCGAAAGGCGCGTACGCATTCCGTCGTCCAGAGAAACGGAACACCTGTACGGCGCAAGCGATGAAGCGGAGCTGAAAGGGAAGAGGCATTGCGCACATCCACTCACACCTTGTGATTCTAGATCGTTTAATGTTCCGGCGACCTCATCACGCAATGCGTGGGGGAACATTGCGCGCTCTGAAAAATTGCGGTTGCGCGTTTACATTCAGTTCCAATTGTGCTTCATAGTTCGTAGCGCAACCAAGGCCCGGTGCAAAAATGTCTGCAAATTCTTCACAAACGCTAGAAACACTGTCTGGAGGCACAGTTTGATTCACTGATATGACATGATTTACAATAGACATGTTAAACAACTGAAATAAATCTAAACCAAACAAGTTTACTGCAGTAGAAGAACGAAGAACGAAAAACGACACAAGTTTTGTTTGTCCCTTGTATGTTGCAAGAAGGCTGCACTGTCCTAACACCGGTATATTCTGTCCTGAATAACTATGTAACTTAACATTTGCAGCACGCAATGGAGGTGTGCCCAGTTGTTTGTACGTGTCGTGTTTGAGCAAGGAAACTGCAGCTCCGGTATCGAGCTGGAATGGTATGACCTTGCCATTGAAGTCCAAATCGACAAAAAGTTTATTGTTCTGCTGACGACAAGAGCGACTGTTTTGTGCAATTGAACAGACACTTGTACAGAATCACTTGCTAATTGACGTGATTTCCAGCGACGTCGACGCACAGTTTTTGTGGTACGAACACGGTCACTGTTAGAGAAAGTGTCACTGGACGAAGTGGAATTAACTACATGAATGTCCATGGGCGAAGGTCCACAAGCCTGAGTGTCCTCGGTTCGATTCCGGCGTGAAGCAAAGGGCCTGGAATGATTAAGAGTGTCTGATCGGAGCTTTTTCTGGCAAACACTTTGAACATGTCCTTTCCTATTGCAGAAAAAGCAAATAGCTTGGCGTGATGGGCAATGTTTACGCGAATGTCGAGTAGCACACCGCGGGCATGATTTCACTGCATTTGTGTGCTGGCGCGGCACACGTGGCTTAGAGCGCGGCGGCAGCTGCGTCGACGTGCGCGAGGGCAATTTACCGGGCCGCGCAGCTCGCCCCGTGGGCCGGTTAATGTTACACACGGCTGGCGAAGTTTCAAAAGATTCCTGATCACAGTCAAGTGTGTCTTGTCTATCCAGTATGTCTATCACTTGTTGAAGGGAGGGATTAACTAGTTTCAAAATTTGCTCCCGTATGCGAACATCAGAAACGTTCTGTGCAATTGCATCACGTACCATTGTATCTGAATAAGAAAGGCCACAGTCACAGTCAAAGGCACAGTCCCTAGTAAGTCCTTGCAATGTTGCTACCCACTCCCTATTAGTTTGACCGGCCGCACGTTTTGTACAAAAAAACGTATACCGTTTGGCAACCACATTAACTGTTTCTTTGAAATAGGCATCTAAAGCAGACAAAATTTCATCGTAGGACAGAGTTGCTACGTCGCGTCGGGGAAACAATTTCACTATCACACGGTAGGTGGACACAGCGACACAAGAAAGCAAAAACGGCTGCCGCTCATTACCTTGAATTCTGTAGTCGGCTAGATGAAAGGCAAACTGGCGGGACCATTCCGTCCACGATTCGTGCGCCGGGTCGTAGCGCCTAAAAGGCGGTGCAACTGCGAGTTGTGGCTGCAGTAGCGGTGAAGCGGCGGCTGCCGCATCGGTGTGAATGGCACGTTGACCCTGGACGAGCTGTCCAAGGGCATCCAATAACGCCTGCGTCTGCTGATTCTGCAAGCGATAAAATTCGGACAGTACATCTGGAGATTGTGGCGAAGCCATGACACAAATAAATGTAAGCAATCAGAAAGAACAAGACCCTTTCGTCGCCAATCTGTTGTGGCGTAAGAAGCTTGCTACGCCACACTGGGAAGGGAGTCGAAAGAAAGGCACGTGTACACACACGCCGACTGGCGTCAAGTCTGGAACAGGATAACTATTGAATGGTAGCAAGAAAAGTACGAAGCTGCTTTATAAGTTTTATTCTTTGATGAATACAGCGTTCTTCTTGAGACATTTATACTATAACTCTCAAAGTAGGTAAGGGTAATGGCGCCTTGCTAGGTCGTAGCCATGGACTTAGCAGAAGGCTATTCTAACTGACTCTCAGCAAATGAGAGGAAGGCTTTGTCCTTATTGTCGCTAGCAATGCGTCGTACAACTGGGGCGAGTGCTCTATCGTATATCGAGACCTGCCTTGTGGTGGCGCTAGGTCTGCGATCACACAGTGGCGACACGCGGGTCCGACATGTACTAAATGGATCGCAGCCGATTTAAGCTACCACCTAGCAAGTGTGGTGTCTGGCGGTGACACCACAGATTGCGTCCGCATTGTTATTTTGTGCCAGGCGTGGCTCTCAGCAAGGAAAGTGTCCAGGCGTCTCGGAGTGAACAAAAGCGATGTTGTTCCGACATGGAGGAGATACAGAGAAACAGGAACTGTCGATGACATGTCTTGCTCAGGCCGCCCAAGGGCTACTACTGCAGTGGATGACCGGTACCTACGGATTATGGTTTGGAGGAACCCTGACAGCAACGCTGCTTTTCGAACAGCCACAGGATGCCGTGTTACGACTCAAACTGTGCACAATAGGCTGCATGATGCGCAACTTGGCTCCCGACGTACATGGCGTGGTTCATCTTTGCAACCTTAACACCACGTAGCGCGGTAAAGATGGGCCCACCAACATGCCGAATCGACCGTTCAGGATTGGCATCACGTTCTCTTCACCGATGAATGTCGCATGTGCCTTCAACCAGACAATCGTCGGAGATGTGTTCGGAGGCAACCTGCTCAGGCTGAACGCCTTAGTCACACTATCCAGCGAGTGCTGCAATGTTGAAGTTTCCTGATGTTCTGGGGTGGCATTATTTGCGGCCGATGTACGCCGCTGGTGGCCATGGAAGGCGCTGTAACGGCTGTAATATACGTGGATGCCATCCTCCGACCGATAGTGGAACCATATCGGCAATATGTTGACGAGGCATTCGTCTTCATGGACGACAATTCGCACCCCAGTCTTACACATGTTGTGGATGACTTCTTTCAGAATGATGTTATCGCTCGACTAGAGTGGCCACTACGTTGTCCAGACATGAGCCTTATCGACCATGCCTGAGATGGATGGAAAAGGGCTCTTTATGGACTAGGTGATCCATGAACCACTCTGAGAGATCTACGCCGAAGTGCCGTTGAGGAGTGGGACAGTTTGGACCAACAGTGCCTTGACGAACTTCTGGATAGTATGCCGCGACGAATACAGGTATGCCTCAATGCAACAAAACGTGCTACTGGGTATTAGAGGTATCGGTGTGTGCAGAAATCTGGATCACCACCCCTAAAGGTCTCCCTGTACGGTGATACAACATGCCAGATGTATCTCTCATGAGCAATAAAAAGGGCGGAAATGATGTTTACGTTGATCTCTATTCCAATTTACTGTACAGGTTCCGGAACGCCCGGAACCGAGGTGATGCAAAACTTTTTTTGATGTCTGTATTTGTTTTCAGTTTCTATGCGCTGCATATTAATGTGTGCTATGTTGCCAGATTTCTGAACAGTATTTCATTGTTACAGTATTCACATCGCGGCTTCCAGTCAGATAATAAACTGCCGTTCTCACAGTCATTGTGTATTCGTTTGAGACACTGCAAGTAACATAGTTGCCCTGTGCTTGTGTGAAACCACGCTTCATTTACGAAGTTGTGAAAAGTCTATGGTAATCAGTACGCGTGCTTACTTTGAGGCCGAAAAAGAATAGAGCGCGAGCAGTTCTGTATCACAGTCAGTGAACAGAATTCCAAATGTCTCGGTGTTGATGAAAGTACAGCGACGTGAATTTCGAAGGATGTAGGGAACCTTCATGTCTGGTATCATCTAAAAAGTGTTCTGGCAGGTGACAGAATCTTGTATAAGAAGAAAACTCCTTGATTTCTACGTGGAAAAGCAGTTTCCAGTGGTTTAGGAGTGGTTTAGGAAACAAATCTGCGGTTGTTTTAGATCAGGCTCCTTATCACACGATGATAAATCCTGTATCACGAAATGCAACTACGAAATTGCTAAAGGATTCTATTACTGAATGCATGCAAAGCGACAATGTAGAGCTTCAATCGAATGCCACATCATGTGAGGAATTTAGTAAAGCTGGGCTAGTGGGACGCGGGCAACCGCTCTTCAGGTCACAGGAATATTTTTTGGAAAGTATATTGCAATCAGTGGACAAGGAAATTAAACTTCTGTGTCGCCTGTAGTGCACTGCGAAATGGACGCAATTGAACTTATTCTGGCATTTGTCGCGAACATCGTAGCAAAGGTGTTCAAGAATTTTGAAACAGATGATACTTTACAGTTGTGTCGCTCCTTTCTGTAAAGTGTTCCACAAAGAGTATGGAGGAATTCAGTGAGTCGTGTATATAAACTTAGAACAGTTACGCACAAAGAGCCTGCTGTCCTGACATAGCAAGCAACCGTTGTTGATCCAAGAAGACGACTGCAATAGCAGCAGCGAGAGCTCAGCCAGCAGGGAAAGCGATTAAGCTAGATTTTATTTCAGCTATCATTCTTTAGTGCAAAATTTATTCGAGGTAATCGACTTTTCCGTTTGCTGTTGAAATGTGCAGTACAGATATTTAATTATTGTGAAGTTAACCTGGCAGTTAAGGGAGGCAGGATTCGCTTCCGATTGCGGACGGGGCCGTAATCAGTTATTATTGGTTGCCTTTTACAATTACACACGTTTATTTTTAAAACAGTTATTACAGACTCAACACTAAATAAAAAATACCACACGTTATTAAAACAACTGTGTAAATAATAGTGTTTTCGATGCGTTACAATTTAGTGAATCACCATACAGATATAAATAATGTTTTTTTAGAAAAAGAACAAGTCACTGTGATCATTGCTGAAGGCCTTACACGCCAAGAATGGCAATAAAGTAAGAATGTTTAAGAACTCGCTGCAACTTACAACTTACAGATATTGAAATATTTGAAGGTAAGTAGCCACAAACACAGCAGAAGGTAGCAGAGGCCAGGAATGGCACTAAATAACGTTTTAGGGCTTACTACTGAAATACAAATACCAAATTATTTTATAAAACAAATGACCACAATCACAGGTGAAGGCCCTACACGCTAGGAATGGCAATTACATATTTTTTTTTTTAAACCTGCTGTAAACAGCCAATACAATAGCAAAGGTTAATTTAAAAGGACAAGCAAGTCATACCGCGCGACCACTACGGTCGCAGGTTCGAATCCTGCATCGGGCATGGATGTGTGTGATTCCCTTAGGTTAGTTAGGTTTAAGTAGTTCTAAGTTATAGGGGACTGATGACCTCAGATGTTAAGTCCCATAGTGCTCAGAGTCATTTGAACCATTTTTGAAGCAAGTGATCACCAAACACATGAGGTAAAATGTTGGTAAACTTGGTAACACAACCATTTAAAAACCTGCTGTAACACCAAGAGTGGCAATTACATTAAAAATTTAAAACCCTGCTGTAAAACAGCAAATAAAATAGCAAATGTTAATTTTAAAATACAAGCAACTGATCACCACACTCCAGGAACGGCAATAATATTTTTAAAAAAAAACAGAAATCTGCTGTAAAACAGGAAATATAATGGCAAAGGTTAATTAATAAAGATCACCATGAGAGGGGGGGGAAATAAGAGAAAAGATATTCAAACACAAGAATCAAGGGGCCACAGAAGGTGCTCCAGAAATCGACCTCTGAGAGGATCTAGCAACAAACTTTTTCGCAAGCTATGAGATAGGCAGCCAAGAGTTCCATTCACTTCACAAGATCGAAACAGACTAGTGGCAGTCTACGAATGACTAATGATAATCTTACTGAGGCTACCTGACGTCTGATAAACCAAATGCAAAGATGTAAATATACGCCAAAGCACTCCACTCGCTGCTCCTCGCCTCGGCGACACTACGAGCAGCAACACGAACCAAAGTCACTGGAGAATCGCGAGATATCACAATAGTGGAGGTTTCTACACTTGGACTGAAATGCACTCATCTTAAAGCTTGCTGGATCCGGTTTACCACGAGGTCGTGCACCGTCGTGACCACAGCCCTTCCATGTGGCAGCCCACCCACACTACCAGTGGTCCCGGTGTGTTTCTCGCACTGCTCAGACCTGGCTCCTCCTGGGTCCCCAACCGAACTGCCACACTCACAAGACACGTACCAACAACGACGTCGCCCCAAAGATAGGGCAACAGCTACTACATATCGATAACCGCCGCTGCTGCCACTAGCGGACAGGCAACGCTCGTGAAACGAGTGGCGCCAGTCAACACGAGAAGAAGACAAACAATCGCAACCATACCAACTAAACGATACGGTCTGGACTCCAGCAGAGGGCGGAAACCTACCAACAGTATCAACGCGAGCCGCAGCTTGGCTCAGTGAGCTGCTTGCATATAGAGCATTTATTTGCAATATCCCATATTTATCCCTCTACTCGCAACAAAAACTGAACACGTCAATGGTGTACTGGAATGTGACTACGAATCTGGTGTTCTTCGGTGATGAACAGACGCCTATCTTGCTTTACTACAGTGGCGGCGAACTGATGTGACAACGACGCTCCACCACAGACAGCCTCACATATACTGCAGCTACTAAAACAATTGCGTTACACACTCTTAACAAACAAACACGAAGAGTGTTGAAACTTCCTGGCAGATTAAAACTGTGTGCTGGACCGAGACTCGAACTCGGGATCTTTGCCTTTCGCGAGCAAGTGCTCTACCAACTGAGCTACCCAAGCACGACTCATGCTCCGTCCTCACAGCTTTACTTCTGCCAGTACCTCATCTCCTACCTTCCAAACTTTACAGAAGCTCTCCTGTGTTGTATATTATTACGTGCATTTGTTGGGTTTATATTAGATTACGTTGTTTCTTGATTATTATTTCTTGATTGTACTTAGTAAGCACTCATTTCTTGATTGTGCTTAGTAAGCACAATCAAAAAATAACATAATCTAATATAAACGCAACAAATGCATACAGCATAACAATCTTAATTCTATCTTTGTTATATTGTAAATGTATGAATTACTGCTTTGTATAAATGTGTTATGTTAGTTTATTATCAATACTGCCTAAGTAACCAAAAAAAATTTGTATACAACGTATTTAGAATACTTCTTTCACCCAAGCCAATGTTTAGTAAACAGTAGCTTAGCTAGAACCTCAAAACTTTCGTAAAATATAACTCTGTCCATAGATAAACTGCTTGTATGTGAACAAAAACTGTCAGTCGACAACATGTCGGATAACGCAGTGCGCCTGTGTAAAATACGTGACAAAAAGTGTTTGTGCTGTTACAAAAAAGAAGAAAAGCCAAGAAAAAACAAGGAGAGGAGAATGTAAGTAAAATGAACAACTGATAGTGCGTAACTTTACACTCGCGAAATTGAAGTAAATGATTGGAATCGTTGGTTTTGCACCGGCCAGCTGCAGCATCCAAACTGCGGTCGATATTGTATCACTGTAGGAACTGAAGATACATGTAATTTGCCAGCTGAAGATGGGTGCAAACCCGAAATGAATATTGGCATAAGAAAACGCATTAAAAAAAGTGGCTGGTCGCCGTATTTTATAGTAAAATATCATTATTCACGTCCACGGAGCTCAACAGTCAAAATAAAATGGACAAATCGTTAGTGCAAAATAAATGTTTCTCCTAATTACGGTCAGATTTTTATGCGTCCCTAATGTTGACGCTAGTCGAAAGAAGCTAGAAAAAGCACGGTTCCTCTTAAACTTTATTGCGTATATCGCCTCCATTTTATCTAAGATATAACATTCATACACTGAATAAAAGTATTTCGACGATTCCGGCAAGATGTAACATATCGACGCTGGTAATGCATTGTGAGCAGAGTATGAGATCAAAGTCAGGGGTCAATCATTATGAAATGGATAATACGTGGCTGCGTCACAGTGTTAAACAGGAAACGCTCCGCAATTGGGATGCAATGTATGCGATTCATGTCATACAGAATAAACATAAACGTTAATACTACGCTGGGTAGTGTCGTAAATTATATTTAAGTAACAATTAAATGCTACGCAGTCAATATTTTACAAAATATGATGTTCAGTTTTATAACCGACCAGCTTTTCAATGGCATCATGTTACTAGACGCTCTCTGCAGGCCATTTTGTACAACAAAGAAGGGCTGTAGAAAGCTGCTGGTTAGCGACTTGGATGCCTTTCCGATAGGAATCAAAGATGCTACGCTTTTACCATATTGCATCTGGCTTATCTCCACAACATCGCCAAAACAGCAGACATCGGCAAGTTGTTCCGAATCTGTGCCATCTCTCCACACATCATCCACCACTGGTTATAACATCGTATTATTTGTGTTTAACTTAATGTTTATTACATTTTATCTTTCCCTCTGTTCTGTTGTATTCTAAATTACAGAGCGTGGTCTGAAGATGATCCACATCCTGTCCGCACCGGTTAGCAACTATGAATAAGAGTGTTCTCCTGCGATAAGGAGCATTCTCTATAACTTCTGTTTTCTAGGTCACTACGAACACTGCTGTTCTCAACATGCTACTAAGAATACCAAGAGTGTGCAGATACACTGACGCGTTGTGTCTGATGCTGGGAAGAAAATGGATACAACAGAAGGTTCACACTTGATGGCTTTAAGGGAAATATTTTGTTAGTCTTTCAAACAATTGTTTAAGCCAATTTGAAGTAAACTGCGAAAAAAAAGGCTTCCCACCAAACTCATTATTTCCATTGTTTCTGCATTTTTTAAATCGGGAATCTCTCTGTCAGTATTCATTTGACTACACAAAAACGATACATACAGCCTCCTGTGTAATGTAGATGGGAAGTAAACTAGCAAACTCAGTCTGGAACAATAAAGCAGGCTCTGTCTTCAGTCATGAGCGGGACAGCATGGTTGTGTGCGCTATTCAGTCTGTCGGCAAGCCTTGATGTGTCAATTCAAGCATAGACTGTGAGGACATTGTCACACTCCTCGAAATCGATGTGAGACGTACGACGACCATATCCGTTAGGGCAGTGCGCCGTTATCTGGCGCAGGGGTTGTGTGGCGTGGGCTGGGCGGTTTTTTAGGTTAGATGGCCTTGGGCAAGTACAGAAAGGGCAACAGCCTCAACGGGTACAGGGCAAAGTCAGGACATGCGGGGACCAAGCAGCAATCGGTATTGTAATTGTAAACTGTCGAAGCTGCGTTGGTAAAGTACCTGAACTTCAAGCGCTGATAGAAAGCACCGAAGCCGAAATCGTTATAGGTACAGTAAGCTGGTTGAAACCAGAGATAAATTCTGCCGAAATTTTTACAAAGGTACAGACGGTGTTTAGAAAGGATAGATTGCATGCAACCGGTGGTGCAGTGTTCGTCGCTGTTAGTAGTAGTTTATCCTGTAGTGAAATAGAAGTGGATAGTTCCTGTGAATTATTATGGGTGGAGGTTACACTCAACAACCGAGCTAGGTTAACACTTGGCTCCTTTTACCGACCTCCCGACTCAGCAGCATTAGTGGCAGAACAACTGAGAGAAAATTTGGAATACATTTCACATAAATTTTCTCAGCATGTTATAGTCTTAGGTGGAGATTTCAATTTACCAGATATAGACTGGGACACTCAAATGTTTAGGACGGGTGGTAGGGACAGAGCATCGAGTGACATTATACTGAGTGCACTATCCGAAAATTACCTCGAGCAATTAAACAGAGAACCGACTCGTGGAGATAACATCTTGGACCAACTGGTAACAAACAGACCCGAACTTTTCGACTCTGTATGTACAGAACAGGGAATCAGTGATCATAAGGCCGTTGCAGCATCCCTGGATATGGAAGTTAGTAGGAATATAAAAAAAGGGAGGAAGGTTTATCTGTTTAGCAAGAGTAATAGATTTCAGACTACCTAACAGATCAAAACGAAAATTTCTGTTCCGACACTGACAATGTTGAGTGTTTATGGAAAAAGTTCAAGCAAATCGTAAAAAGCGTTTTAGACAGTAAAACTGTGAGGGACGGGAAAAACCCACCGTGGTACAACAACAAAGTTAGGAAACTACTGCGAAAGCAAAGAGGACTTCACTCTAAGTTTAAACGCAGCCAAAACCTCTCAGACAAACAGAAGCTAAACGATGTCAAAGTTAGCGTAAGGAGGGCTATGCGTGAAGCGTTCAGTGAATTCGAAAGTAAAATTCTATGTACCGACCTGACAGAAAATTCTAGGAAGTTCTGGTCTTACGTTAAAACAGTAAGTGGCTCGAAACAGCATATCCAGACACTCCGGGACGATGATGGCATTGAAACAGAGGATGACACGCGTAAAGCTGAAATACTAAACACCTTTTTCCAAAGCTGTTTCACAGAGGAAGACCGCACTGCAGTTCCTTCTCTAAATCCTCGCACAAACGAAAAAATGGCTGACATCGAAATAAGTGTCCAAGGAATAGAAAAGCAACTGGAATCACTCAACAGAGGAAAGTCCACTGGACCTGACGGGACACCAATTTGATTCTATGCAGAGTACGCGAAAGAACTTGCCCCCCTTGTAACAGCCGTGTACCGCAAGTCTCTAGAGGAACGGAAGGTTCCATATGATTGGAAAAGAACACAGGTAGTCCTAGTCTTTAAGAAGGGTCGTCGAGCAGATGCGCAAAACTATAGACCTATATCTCTGACGTCGATCTGTTCTAGAATTTTAGAACATGTTTTTTGCTCGAGTATCATGTCGTTTCTGGAAACCCAGAATCTACTATGTAGGAATCAACATGGATTCCGGAAACAGCCATAGTGTGAGACCCAACTCTCTTTATTTGTTCATGAGACCCAGAAAATATTAGATACAGGCTCCCAGGTAGATACTATTTTTCTTGACTTCCGGAAGGCGTTCGATACAGTTCCGCACTGTCGCCTGATAAACAAAGTAGGAGCCTACGGAATATCAGACTAGCTGTGTGGCTGGATGAAGAGTTTTTAGCAAACAGAACACAGCATGTTGTTATCAATGGAGAGACGTCTACAGACGTGTTATGGGACCATTTCTTTTCACAATATATATAAATGACCTAGTAGATAGTGTCGGAAGTCCCATGCGGCTTTTCGTGGATGATGCTGTAGTATACAGAGAAGTTGCAGCATTAGAGAATTGTAGCGAAATGCAGGAAGATCTGCAGCGGATAGGCACTTGGTGCAGGGAGTGGCAACTGATCCTCAACATAGACAAATATAATGTATTGCGAATACATAGAAAGAAGGATCCTTTATTGTATGATTATATGATAGCGGAACAAACACTGGTAGCAGTTACTTCTGTAAAATATCTGGGAGTATGCGTGCGGAACGATTTGAAGTGGAACGATCATATAAAATTAATTGTTGGTAAGGCGGGTACCAGGTTGAGATTCATTGGGAGAGTCCTTAGAAAATGTAGTCCATCAACAAAGGAGGTGGCTTACAAAACACTCGTTCGACCTATACTTGAGTATTGCTCATCAGTGTGGGATCCGTACCAGATCGGGTTGACGGAGGAGATAGAGAAGATCCAAAGAAGAGCGGCGCGTTTCGTCACAGGGTTATTCGGTAACCGTGATAGCGTTACGGAGATGTTTAACAAACTCAAGTGGCAGACTCTGCAAGAGAGGCGCTCTGCATCACGGTGTAGCTTGCTCGCCAGGTTTCGAGAGGGTGCGTTTCTGGATGAGGTATCGAATATATTGCTTCCCCCTACTTATACCTCCCGAGGAGATCACGAACGTAAAATTAGAGAGATTAGAGCGCGCACGGAGGCTTTCAGACAGTCGTTCTTCCCGCGAACCATACGCGACTGGAACAGGATAGGGAGGTAATGACAGTGGCACGTAAAGTGCCCTCCGCCACACACCGTTGGGTGGCTTGCGGAGTGTAAATGTAGATGTGGATGTAGATGTAATGAACTATGGCCGCAGATGGCCGAAGTTAGGGACTTTGCTGACAGCACGACATTGCTTGCAGCGTCTCTCCTGGGCTCGTGACCATATCGGTTGAACCTGAGGTGACCGGAAAACCATGGAATGGTCAGATGAGTTCCGATTGGTAGGAGCCGATGGTAGAATTCGAGTGTGACACAGACCCCAAGATGCACAGACTCAACTTGTCAGCAAGGCACTGTGCAAGGTGGTGGGGGCTCCATAATCACATGAACTGTATTTACGTGTTATGGACTGGGTCTTCTGGTCCAACTGAACTGATTCTACTTGGAGACCATTAGCACCCATTCATGGACTTCATGTTCCAAAACAAAGATGGAATTTTATGGATGACAATGCTCTATGTAACTGAAACGTAACTGCCCATGATTGGTTTGAAGGACATTGTGGACAATTTTAATGGATGATTTGGCCACCCAGATGGTCCGACATTAAACGCATCGAAGATTTGTAGGACATAATCGAGAGAGTTCGTGTACAAAAACCTGCACCGGCAACACATTCGCAGTTATGGACGGTTATGGAGGTAGCATGGCTCGGTATTTCTGCAGGGGACTTTCAATGACTTGTTGGGTCCAAAGCACTTCGAGTTGCTGCGCTACACCAGAAAAAAGTCCGCCCCCGGTAGCTGAGTGGTCAGAGCGACAGACTGTCAAACGTAAGGGCCCGGGTTCGATTCGCAGCTGGGTTGGAGATTCGGGGACTGGGTGTTGTGTTGTCCTAATCATCATCATTTCATCCGTATCGATGGGCAAGTCGCCGACGGGCGTCAGATCGAAAGGGTTGCACCTGGCGAACCGTCTACCCAACGGGAGGCCCTAGTCAAACGACATTTACATTTATTTACCAGAAAAAGGAGGTCCGACACGATATTAGGAGGTATCCAATGACTTTTGTCACCTCAGTATAGTTTCGACCAATACTGCTTTCTGAAAAAATGTGTGGTCTTCTTACAACACCGTTTACGAGGACGAGATTTAACTAAATAGGTACAAAACTACTTTATTTGCAATAAATCTGCTATGGACAGCAAATGAATTGTGGCGAGATGGCATTCTCGGGGAGGGCTGGCAGCTCATATACGCAACACGCGACATTGCTGCGCTGGGTCAGACTGGCCACAATCAGCGCCATGATGGATTGCTGGCAAATGTGGCGGCCGGCCGCCGAGACCGCAGTCGCGGTCCGTCAGTGTGATTTACGGAAGGGCGCCTTCTCCCCCCGCCTCGCGAAGAAGTCCTTCCTCCTTTGATTTGTAGATGGCAGTTCCCATTACTCACAGATATTAGCCCTGACACGCACACGGCCGGATCGCATACCTCTGCCGCGGATACAAATGGCAACACTGGCGATGGCGGTAGCTTGGAATTGGGCACGCTCTGCTACACGGAATTACCTTCTGCCAAGTTGCCGCGCTGCGCTGAAACCTGGGAGGTACGCTCGGAAAGGAAAAGTTATTCTTTGTTGCGAAAAATTGGTGGAAACTTTACTGTACTCTATTTTCTCTGACTGCAAGACGGGGAGTATAATATATCATCCCAAATAAGTTCTCGAAAGGTTTTGTCTTGCCAGATGTCGGAATCTGTCTTAATCATATATAAGAAAACGAAGTACTAAGGAAGAGCCCTTTCATGTCTTACATTAATGTTCAAATCAGCACCGTAAGATATATATAAGATACAACTCCAAATGCTGTTCAGATATGCTTTAATTTGCACTGGCTGTCACATACAAGTGAGTGGTGTCTTGTTCAACAGTGTCGCATAATGCAAGATGTTCCAACTTCTGAGAAAAGCAGGAGTAAGCTGTAGAGAAAGACAGACAGTATACAGTATATACGAGATCCAAAAGGAGGGAATATATGATTGAAAGGCAAAGAACTAAGTGTTCGGATTAAAAGGGGTGTAAGACGGAAATGTAGTCTTTCGTCTCTGCTGTTCAGTCTATACATCGAAGCAGCAATGGGCAGAAATAGAAAAAGAGTTCAAGACTTGAATTAAAATTCAACGTTAAACGATATTAGTCACAATATTCGGCAGTGACACTGCTATCCTCAGTGAAATGTTCAAATGTGTGTGAAATCTTATGGGACTTAACTGCTAAGGTCATCAGTCCCTAAGCTTACACACTACGTAACCTAAATTATCCTATTGACAAACACACACACACCCATGCACGAGGGAGGACTCGAACCTCCGCCAGGACAAGCCGCACAGTCCATGACTGTATCCTCGGTGAAAGTCAAGAAGAATTACAGGATATGGTGAATGGAACGAACAATGGACTGGGTAGTCAATATGGGTTGAGTGTAAATCGAAGATTGACGAATTAAATGAGAAGTAATAGAAATGGGCTCAGCGAAAACTTAGCACCAGGATTGGTGATCACGAAGTACCTGAAGTAAAGGAATTATGCTACCTATGCAGCAAAACGACCATCACAGACAATTTTTTTTTTTTTTTGGTCGTCAGTCTACTGACTGGTTTTACGCGGCCCGCCACGAATTCCTTTCCTTTCCTGTGCTAGCCTCTTCATCTCAGAGTAGCACTTGCAACCTACGTCCTCAGTTATTTGCTTGACGTATTCCAATATCTGTCTTCCTCTACAGTTTTTGCCCTCTACAGCTCCCTCTAGTACCATGGAAGTCATTCCCTCATGTCTTAGCAGATGTCCTATCATCCTGTCCCTTTTCCTTATCAGTGTTTTCCACATATTCCTTTCCTCTCCGATTCTGCGTAGAAACTACTCATTCCCTACTTTATCAGTCCACCTAATTTTCAACATTCGTCTATAGCATATCAAATGCTTCGATTCTCTTCTGTTCCGGTTTTCCCACAGTCAATGTTTCACTACCATACAATGCTGTACTCCAGACGTACATCCTCAGAAATTTCTTCCTCAAATTAAGGCCGGTATTTGATATCAGTAGACTTCTCTTGGCCAGAAATGCCTCTTTTGCCATAGCGAGTCTGCTTTTGATGTCCTCCTTGCTCCGTCCGTCATTGGTTATTTTACTGCCTAGGTAGCAGAATTCCTTAACGTCATTGACTTCGCGACCATCAATCCTGAAGTTAAGTTTCTCTCTGTTCTCATTTCAACTACTTCTTATTACATTCGTCTTTCTCCGATTTACTCTCAAACCATACTGTGTACTCATTAGACTGTTCATTCCGTTCAGCAGATCATTTAATTCTTCTTCACTTTCACTCAGGATAGCAATGTCATCAGCGAATCGTATCATTGATATCCTTTCACCTTGTATTTTAATTCCACTCCTGAAGCTTTCTTTTATTTCCATCATTGCATCCTCGATGTACAGATTGAAGAGTAGGGGCGAAAGGCTACAGCCTTGTCTTACACCCTTCTTAATACGATCACTTCGTTCTTGATCGTCCATTCTTATTATTCCTCGTGGTTGTTGTACATATTGCATATGACCCATCTCTCCCTGTAGCTTACCCCTACATTTTTCAGAATCTCGAACAGCTTGCACCATTTTATATTGTCGAACGCTTTTTCCAGGTCGACAAATCCTATGAAAGTGTCTTGATTTTCCTTTAGCCTTGCTTCCATTATTAGCCGTAACGTCAGAATTGCCTCTCTCGACCCTTTACTTTTCCTAAAGCCAAACTGATCGTCACCTAGCGCAATCTCAATTTTCTTTTCCATTCTTCTGTATACTATTCTTGTAAGCAGCTTCTATGCATGAGCTGTTAAACTGATTGTGCGATAATTCTCGCACTTGTCAGCTCTTTCCGTCTTCGGAATTGTGTGGACGATGCTTTTCCGAAAGTCAGGTGGTATATCGCCAGACTCATATATCCTACACACCAACTTGAATACTCGTTTTGTTGCCACTCTCCCTCAATGATTTTAGAAATTCTGATGGAATGTTATCTATTCCTTCTGCCTTATTTGACTGTAAGTCCTCCAAAACTCTTTTAAATTCCGATTCTAATACTGGATCCCCTATCTCTTCTAAATCGACTCCTGTTTCTTCTTCTATGACATCAGACAAATCTTCACCCTCATAGAGGCTTTCAATGTATTCTTTCCACCTATCTGCTCTCTCCTCTGCATCTAACAGTGGAATTCCCGTTGCACTCTTAATGTTACCACCGTTGCTTTTAATGTCACCTCTGCATTTAACAGTGGAATTCCCGTTGCACTCTTAATGTTACCACCGTTGCTTTTAATGTCACCAAAGGTTGTTTTGACTTTCCTCTATGCTGAGTCTGTCCTTCCGACAATCATATCTTTTTCGATGTCTTCACATTCTTCCTGCAGCCATTTCGTCTTAGCTTGCCTGCACTTCCTATTTATTTCATTCCTCAGCGACTTGTATTTCTGTATTCCTGATTTTCCCGGAACATGTTTGTACTTCCTCCTTTCATCAATCAACTGAAGTATTTCTTCTGTTACCCATGGTTTCTTCGCAGCTACCTTCTTTGTTCCTATGTTTTCCTTCCAAACTTCTGTGATGGCCCGTTTTAGAGATGTCCATTCCTCTTCAACTGTACTGCCTACTGCGCTATTCCTTATTGCTGTATCTATAGCGTTAGAGAACTTCAAACGTATCTCGTCATTCCTTTGCACTTCCGTATCCCACTTCTTTGCGTATTGATTCTTCCTGACTAATGTCTTGAACTTCAGCCTACTCTTCATCACTACTATATTGTGATCTGAGTCTATATCTGCTCCCGGGTACGCCTTACAATCCAGTATCTGATTTCGGAATCTCTGTCTGACCATGATGTAATCTAATTGAAATCTTCCCGTATCTCCCGGCCTTTTCCAAGTATACCTCCTCCTCTTGTGATTTTTGAACCGGGTATTCGCTATTACTAGCTGAAACTTGTTACAGAACTCAGTTAGTCTTTCTCCTCTTTCATTCCTTGTCCCAAGCCCATATTCACCTGTAACCTTTTCTTCTACACCTTCCCTTACAACTGCATTCCAGTCGCCCATGACTATTAGATTTTCGTCCCCTTTACATACTGCATTACCCTTTCAATATCCTCATACTCTTTCTCTATCTGTTCATCTTCAGCTTGCGACGTCGGCATGTATACCTGAGCAATCGTTGTCGGTGTTGGTCTGCTGTCGATTCTGATTAGAACAACCCGGTCACTGAACTGTTCACAGTAACACACCCTCTGCCCTACCTTCCTATTCATAACGAATCCTACACCTGGTATACCATTTTCTGCTGCTGTTGATATTACCCGATACTCATCTGACCAGAAATCATTGTCTTCCTTCCACTTCACTTCACTGAACCCTACTATATCTAGATTGAGCCTTTTCATTTCCCTTTTCAGATTTTCTAGTTTTCCTACCACGTTCAAGCTTCTGACATTCCACGCCCCGACTCGTAGAACGTTAACCTTTCGTTGAATATTCAATCTTTTTCTCATGGTAACCTCCCCCTTGACAGTCCCCTCCCGGAGATCCGAATGGGGGACAATTCCGGAATCTTTTGCCGATGGCGAGATCATCATGACACTTCTTCAATTACAGGCCACAAGTCCCGTGGATACAAGTTACGTGTCTTTAATACAGTGGTTTCCATTGCCTTCTGCATCCTCATGTCGTTGATCATTGCTGATTCTTCCGCCTTTAGGGGCAATTTCCCACCCCTAGGACAAGAGAGTGCCCTGAACCTCTATCCGCTCCTCCGCCCTCTTTGACAAGGCCGTTGGCAGAATGAGGCTGACTTCTTATGCCGGAAGTCTTCGGCCGCCAATGCTGATTATTTCTCAAAATTTAGACAGTGGCGGGGATCGAACCCGGGACCGAGGACGTTTTGATTGTGAATCAAATACGCTACCCCTAGACTACGGGTACTTAGCTCGGACAAATACTGATCTCATATATAAGTCTTGGTTTGATGAGGAAACACTGAGAATGTACGTTTTCCGTATTGTTGGCCGCTGGGGGAGGAGTGAGGAGTAGGGGTGGGGCTGGGTGAATGGCGGGGGGGCGGGGGGGGAGGTGGACTGCACGTGCACTAACACTACCCGGGACATGTCCTGCGTGTTTAGTTAACAGCAACAGCAACCTTGTCATTGCTTCCCACTGGGATGAGACACTTTCTTCTTTCGGGTACCACACCAAGCTCACCCGTGTTTTCAACTTTCATTGTCTTTTTATTAAATCTTTTAATGACTCAGATCTCTGCTCAGACTTTCAGTCGAGGATACTCTCGCAATGGAGCACTGCAGTTACTGCCGTTCACATAAAACAGATCCCTATCCGCGCACGGTCTCTCTCAGCCATTCTTTTCACTAGTGGTATGGCTTGTCAAATGATTTTGAATTAATTTGTTTTCCAACGTGAATTGCTTCTGCAGTAACCCATTTCCATATCTTTTGAGTTTCGTTACAACCATCCATTATTTTGTTAATTAGATGACAGTACGAACAGTATCGATCGCCTTCCGGATGCCAAGGAATATGCTGTTAACTAGGGCATCGGTATCTACTGCCTTCTGGGTCTCGTGCAAGGACATTATGAACTGAGTTTCAGGTGATCGTTGCTCGCAGAATGCTTGTTGATTCCTATAGAACATAACACGCGAACATGCAGTACTGCGACACAAATTATTGCACTCTTACGAACTGGCGACGCTGGACTGATCCCCTTCAAGTTCTCAGAGGAGGAAGGTATCCTTCGTGGCAGCAGGAGCCGACTGCAGGCGCTATCAGCGGCAGTCACAATGGCAGTGACGTAACAGGCGTGTACCACCTCGGTTCGAAGACGGTCAGTGTTATCTGTTTAAACTTATTATACTGAAAGTGGATCTATAATGTTGATTCCGTTTTGAATGTTAAATTGCCTGTTAGACGCTAAGCTTTGGGCTTCCGGTTTTGAGTGGTGCCCACAGCACCACACCAGTTATTGAAGCTGACATCTTGCGTAACACTGTTGGTGACGCTGCATGCAGAGATCTAAGTGCGAGAATTCTAAGAAAATCATGCTCAGTATGAAACTTAGTGGTATCACCAAATCTGACAATTAACTCTGACGCAATACTGATTACTCTGAAACTGAAACAGGTCACTGGACGACGCTGTGCTAACTAATTCCCGTCTCGATAGCAGAGCTGCAAAATCTAGCTACTGAGACACGAAAGGGTGTAATGCATTCGCTAAAAAACATTGCTATCAATTGTGGTTCATAATTTTTGATAATGGTTGTATCTGAATTGAAATTTAATTGTGCCTTGGGATGTGGACAATGACTCTGGATTAAATGAACTCAATAGCAGTCTCATATCATTTGACTTAATGTCATTCTATGAAACTTAATAATAGTTAAGCTTTCTCTGAAATCACTTACCTATAATGAAACAATTACAAAAATTAAAGTTCACATGAATAATCTGTCCTTTAACAAAATTCCAAAATCTAATTCTTAAATCAATTTCACTTTCCTTTTGTTTTAGCTGAGATTTTTATCTTCACTTAAAACTTCCGGGCTGATAGGCCTTGGTCGAAGTATTTTTATGTTATATTTTCAGTTTTTTGTAATAATTTCGTTGTTCTCTATGATCTGTGATGTTTTCTTAGTGTTAAGTCTTTGTTGACTGCACTTCATGTTATTATCGCTGTTACTATCCATGTGTGTTGTTTAATGTCTCTGATTCATTACTTTACCAGTTTCCTTGCTTTATAGTGTGAATAAAGTTTTACACGGTCTTTCTGCGTTTTAGGGCGGTTTGTTCATTCAGTAAATTTGTGGGGTTGATGTATCCATGTGAATATAACACCGTTCCCTCAAGGATTTTCATGATTGCTCCCTTTTGGGTAATACGGAGAATTTCTAGTCGTTCGTTTACGAGTTTCACGTCTTGTTTTTCTGTTTAGCTCGGCACATCAAGATCGGTTGAACCTTTGAAATCAAAGTTTAAAGTCCATGTAGGCATCGCGCAGGTATTACGATAAAGTCGATACATCTTGTGTCGACTGCTTGTTGCCTGTAATTTGACACCTGGCAGCTATGTTTGCTCACTGGAAAGCGTCTCCAATGTAGGCTTACGGAGCGCTATCCGATTAAATCAGCGGCGTTTCATGTTTGTGCATATAGGCGGCCAAAAATCAAAACGAGTGCGCGCCGGAGGCGCAGCAAATTTTCGACGGCGTTGGTCGGCGTTAATTAACGTGACCTAGTTCCGCCGCCGCCGGCGTCGCCGCCACAAACAGTTTGCGCTGCTCAAACACGCAGCCAATTACGGCTATTACAAGTACCGTGTTCACGCCCCGGCCAGCGTCGGCGTCAGTGACGTCACGTGGGCGCGACTCGGGTGCTGCCTCGCAGCGCAGCGCTACAGGTCGGCGAACCTTCTGTTGTTACTGGGCGAACGCGCGACGTGCTTCCTTAACTAACAGCGAAGGAGCAGTCGGTGTTCCAGTGTTTGCCATACAGTGCATGCGTAGAAGCATTGCTTATTCTACGTGAGGTGCTGCTTACGAAGTACTGCTTACACTAGGTGAATTGAACGCAACAGTAGCAGCGAAAACAGTTGAATGTCATTTCTGACGTACCCTAGCACCGAAAATAGTTGAATGACATTTCTTACATACAAAACATCTACATCGGCTAGTTTGGAGAAGAAGACAAAAATATGTTTTGAAACGAAACATTTGGTCTCATAAGAGCTACATTTTTACATCGCGAAACTGAACATCGGAGAAAATATTCTACAATAGCGAAATCAAACGAATCGTTTCTATTTATTTATTTTCATCGTTATTGAGAGCCAGGAAATATTTTGCACAACAAAATTCAGTAGGAAGAAACTTAGACTTTTCCACATTATTGCAAAATAAGAACCTTTTAACAAATATCTGTATTATGCAATGTGTATTTAAGAGTTCATCTTTATATATGCTCTTAAATAAATGTATCGAACCTTAATCATATGCTTGCTATACAGTGGGTAGACAACTAGCATGCATAACTGCAACGGATGTGTGGAATGAATTTAGTCCTCTTTTAAGCTATGACAGCTCTCATTTTCTGTAGGGATTGTCAGTACACACAGAAAACTTGTGAATACTGTGTGCGGTCTATTTCATAATATTATTGACACCTATTTTTATAAGAGATAGGACCACTTCTGTAGTTCATGTAGTTCACTGATCACCGACGAGGAGTCTCAAGTTTTGTTATTAGCAGGAATGCAATGAGCATACGTCATACAAATTGTCATTACACCTTCGAGTCGCCTACACACAGGAACATGGGCACATGCACTACGATAATGTACCCTATTCTCAGTCAAAAGTCACACTGTCTGCCCCTCCCTCTTCGATCCCCGTCAAGCAATGATACCTTGTAAGTAGGCTGTTTATGTTTTCTCTATGTAAGTAGGCTGTTTATGTTTTCTCTATGTAAGTAGGCTGTTTATGTTTTCTCTATGTAAGTAGGCTGTTTATGTTTTCTCTATGTAAGTAGGCTGTTTATGTTTTCTCTATGTAAGTAGGCTGTTTATGTTTTCTTATTGGCAACGTTACGTAGCGCTCAATATGAAAATCACTGGCTGTGCTGTGTGCAGTCTGTGGCTAGTTTGCATTGTTGTCTGCCATTGTAGTGTTGGGCAGCGGCAGCTGGATGTGAACAGCGCGTAGCGTTGCGCAGTTGGAGGTGAGCCGCCAGCAGTGGTGGATGTGGGGAGAGAGATGGCGGAGTTTTGAAATTTGTCATGAACTGCTGTATTTATATATGATGATATCAAGGTAAATACATTGTTTGTTCTCTATTAATATCTTTCATTTGCTAGCTATCCCTATCAGTAGTTAGTGCCTTCCATAGTTTGAATCTTTTATTTAGCTGGCAGTAGTGGCGTTCGCTGTATTGCAGTAGCTTGAGCAGCGAAGATTTTTGTGAGGTAAGTGATTTGTGAAAGGTATAGTTTAATGTTAGTCAGGGCCATTCTTTCGTAGGGAATTTTGAAAGTCAGATTGCGTTGCGCTAACAAAATATTGTGTGTCAGTTTAAGCACAGTCTTGTATAATTGTTCAAAAAGGGGAAGTTTCATATGTCGACCCTTAGCCTAGGATACCTCACTGGAATCTTCTGATTTTTCTTGTAGTTTGTGTAATTGGTGTAGCTATTGTTTATTGGTAGCGCGTAATCATAGAGAGAATTTCCTTTGTAGTTGTAGTTTTTCATTTTTGTACAGTAAAACAGTTGTGGCATGCATGTAGATTTGCACCAAGTATTTCGCAGCTGCGCTGGCAATTAAGTAGACATTATTTCCATTGCTATGTTATTTTATTTTGCTCTTCAAATTGTGCTTTTCTGTGTTATCGTGTGAAATATTGTGACAATTATGGCGTGTGAAAAACGTAATACTAGGCTCCAAAGTAAACTGAGAAATGACAGTGAAGACGAAGGCAGTGTGTTAGCGCCGCAGAGTAATGAATTAACTAATGTTCAAAGTAGTAATTTGGTAATTGCGCATAGGAAAATGGAGCGGGCGGCAAACAATGGTGTAGACAGTGAAACAGGTAGTGAACAGGGAAGCGTTATCGATCGATTGGTCGGCAACAGCTCGCCTCAGGAATCGGGAATGACAGAACACAATATTGCAAATACTGCAGACTCAGGTTTTGGGTTCTCACCGTTTTCTCAAATGAGTCAAGAAACATTTTCCGCTTGTCAAAATGTGAATGTTGCCGGTGTAACTTCACTGCCGAAAAGCACTAAGGAACATGTTTCAGACACCAGTGCATTGTTATTACAATTAATGCAACAAATGGGACAAAAGCTTGAAAAGTTAGACACAATGGAACAACACCAGAGACAAACACAGCAACAGTTAGACACAGTGGAACAAAATCTCAAGAAGTTAGACACAATGGAACAACACCAGAGACAAACACAGCAACAGTTAGACACAATGGAACAAAATCAGAGACAAACACAGCAACAGCTTCAAAAGTTAGACTCATTGGAACAAACTCTTGAACAAACGCGTGAAGATTTAACTACTGAGTTACATCACATTGAATCGAAATGTCAAAAAGTCTGTAATGACGTAAAAACTCAAATTTGTGAGCATTTTCAACCTATTTTTTCGCGGCATGAAAATGCATTACAGAATCACGAAGCAGCCATAAAAGAATTGCAAATTATTGTTCATGAAAATCATGAGACCTTGCAAGCTAAATTTGACTCAGTTGCATCTACCGATTCGGTTACGCAACTTGCAAAAACTCAGGAAAACTTTAAGGACACAGTAGATACTCTGAAACTTGGTTCAGAAAAACACACTGAAGAAATAAGTACACTATCGGAGAAAGTAGCCGAACTTTCGGATCAGGTCACTAACTTATCTACAAAGGTAGATGATGATCTGAATGACACAAGACCCGTAGCCTTCACTGACACAGAAGAGTATGAACAAATAAGAAAATTCAAACAAAATCAGAATCAAATTAATACACAACACCAAAGAGAAATCCGGGAAGTACAAGATCAGCTGACACAGGTAATACAAGAATTACGTATTTCAGAGGACACTCGCGCTCCAACACGGGAAGAGGGACTTAGAAATACGGAAAAGACGCAAAATAATAACACAGGGCATTTCGGAAGTTATGAAAGAAACTGGCAATGTGCACCGAATTTCGATATGGAACCGCCGACACGACGTAACAATGACCGATATGCTACTCGCCGACACGATGATTTTGACTATAAGCTGTTCATTACTACACGTAAATTCAAAACATTTAAGAATTCTGGCAACGACATTCATCCACAAGCGTGGCTCCATCAATTCTCTCACTGTTTTCCTCCCAACTGGTCATTGGAGCACAGATTAGAATTTATGTGTGGCTACTTAGAGAATGAACCAGCTGTAAGAATGCGATCGGTAATTCACGATTGCCACAGTGAAGGAGAGTTTTACCATGCCTACCTCTCAGCATATTGGTCTCAAGCTACACAAGACCGTGTAAAACGTAGCATCATGATGATGAAACACTTTGAACAATCTGAATTTTCCAGTCTTGTCAAATATTTTGAAGACATGTTGCGTAAGAATCAATATCTTTCAAACCCATACAGCCCCTCAGAACTCATCCGCATTTGCTTAATCAAATTACCTGAACATTTACGACAAATTATTTTGGCAGGACGTTGCAAAGACGACATTGAAGCATTTCAGGAACTGTTACAAGAACTGGAAATTGACACAGACAGTCGCGGGATGCGAAAACAGGAAAACAATCACTACAGGTCACTTCCGTCACAATTCCGTGACAACAGAAACAATAACTGGACACGACAGGTCTATTCTCACAACACATATCGTGACCAAAACAGACACCACCCGTATGACAACCGTTGGCAGAGTAGTAATAATTACAGGGAAAGGTCACCTCTCCGTGGTAATGACTATCACAGAGACAATCAGAGAAACAGACAATATGGGAACCAAAACAATTATTATCAAGGGAGACAGAATAACTTCAGACGCAACAGTTCGGCGCAGAGTTACGATTCAGGGAAAAATTCTCCACCACATGACCGACAAACAAGAAACTATGTAAACTACCGACAAAACGACAGACGTGAATTTCATCAGAACTGGCGGGATTCAAACAGGGCAGGGCCTTCTCGTCACGGTGAATTTGTAGAAGTTAGGCCTCCTAATCCCAGTAACGACGCGCGGCAACAAAGAGACAGACAATGACTCGCACAGCAGGCAGCCGCGTGCGCCTGCTGGCTCCGAGAAAAATAACATAAGACGCTAGCCTGGAGAAAAATTTTAGCATTCTTTACCGACGTATACCACATGATAATTGCGTTGAAGTTGAAACTCTGCGTACTAGGAAGAGTAAAGGTTTACACCACATTTCACATGTAAGACCGTTTATTGAAAGATAATCTGCTTTTTAACTTTGTCTTTGCCATAAAACTTTTCACTTCACATTTCTAGTATGCTTTGTCAGACTTAAGAAACTGTTAACATGCAACAATGTTTGAAGTTAAATATCCAGTCTAGAACCTAGGGAACATTTTTAAACAGAAATTACGAATGCATTGTTATAGTGAACAGATGACACAGTGTTGTATTTGTACATTCTTGCTTGTTAGTTGCACGATTACGTAACGACTATCAGGCTTACATACTTAGGACACATACTGGTACTGCTAATGAGATTTTAATGCAACATTTTGGTTTACTTGAAAATACATTCTGGGTTTAAAGTACTTTCTGTGAGATACCAGAGGACACAGTGGTTAGTTTGTGTGACAGCTACACGATGTTATCACGACGCTACTAATGAGTGACAATTTACAATGTTGCTTTTGCGGTGTATCTGTTTTATATCTGCACAGTTTTCTGAATTCTTCTGGAAAGAAAAACATGTTTTAGTAGTAAATTTTGTGGTATAGCAACAATGAGACAGCCTTTTTCGTGGCACAACATTACGTTACTGTACAGTACTTTCTTCATCACGCCAATAAGCATTATAACTACGATATCTATACGCAAAGCATTTCACTTTTGTTTATCATGAGGTAGGTACATTGGCTTCTGCAGAACTTAGCTTTCGGAGGACGATAACTACGACACTTCCACAGAGATTATCTTACAACAAGAAGCACATTTAGCTCTACAGGACACGCATTTCAGTGATTAATTTTGTACTTAAAACATTTATTTTTCAAGATTTTTGAATTATAAAGAAAGTTTTCCGTGATATATTTCATTCTATTGCTGTAATCTGTAACACCTGAGGGTATAATTACATTGATCCTCAAGGGGGGTATACGCCTACTTTGTGTACCATGTGTTTGGCAACCACAAGGAACCCTAGCTAATATGGTATTTGCTTATACAACTTCACACATCGGTACCATATTTCTCTAACACACAAATTACACAGCTATCTGATCATGTAACTGAGAGATAAACTTTTCTTATTACATCAGTGACAGATGTTTACGCAATTACACAGTTGGATAACTTCACACTTATGAAATTGTATTGTGTCTGTACTTTGTGAAATGCTCATATTTTTTCGGAACCATTGTGATACTATGAGAGCTTTGAATGATGTATTTGGTAAGGGAGCATGATTTTAAAGTACGTTTGAGGTAGATGACACTATTGAAATGAGCAGAGAATTTTTTTTAGGTTTTGAAATTATTGCAGAAAGCTACGACGTTTTTGAGATTTGACTGAGGTGTTATGATGTTATTATTACGACGACGACGATGTGTACTATGCTGTTGAGATATGTTTATGATCAATAAGATGTTGCTACCGTATATGAGGAATAAGAAGTATGTTGGAAACCAAGAATCGTACTTTAAGAGTTATGAAATGTGCATAAATGCGTGACTGTATCACAATGCTGACGAATATTTTATTTGGACACTTATATTTATAGGATTTTCTTTCTACAGATTTGCAACGCTAATTCTTGACCTGTGAAATATTTTTATGTGAGACTGTCACTGTAGCGGAAACTGCTGTCGTAAATATTTCCGTAAGAAAGTTAAGTGACCACCTGCACGTAATGCGTCGTGGGCACCCAGCTGTGTCAGACGCCTGGAGAAAAAGCCATTATTACGAGCCCTTTTCAGCGGCACAGGTAGAAAAAAAAGGGGACGCCATTAACCTCGCTTCTGACATTCCTTTGTAGAAAGCATAGCAAAAACGACACGGTCGAACTTGAAAACATATGATTTTTGTAATGCGTTGTGGGCACACAGCTGTGTCAAACACCTGGAGAACAAGCCATTAGGGTGTGCCTTTCATCGCTAATGCGACACCTTCGTTACTTGAAAACATATGATTACTCGCACTTTGTGCTAATTGCTGAAATGCTTATGAATTGATGGGAAATATTCGTACATCTGCACACCTGATTATGACAAGTGTCTTTCTATGAGAGTTGAGAGTTACTGACTTACGAAATGCCACATGACTATTGAATGATATTTTTATGCTTTGGTTTGCGTAATTGCTTATTTCATTTGATATCTGGTTTCCAGCTGTGTTGCAGCATTGCTTTTATAAAATGAAATGCATTTGCTAATGTGAACACTTTCTGTCAACAGATCTATTAAATAATTATTTTATGATCCACATTCTTTAAAAAAGGAGCACTTGGAAAGGAAAGAACAATAAGAAGGAACTAGTAACAGTAACACATAATTTTCTTTTCAAGTACATGGTAATATTTCTTTTTACAATCAGTTGTTGTGGTGCACCACTTTAATTACTTAGACATTAAGATGTGATTATACATTTCCCCTATCTGCATTGTTGTTTTTACTGTAATATTTTTTCTGCTTGAGCTATGTCATGTTTACGTATAAGTTACTGCTGTTTGCCAGGCATAGTGTTACTGAATTTGACTTTGTGTTACTCTGCTAAGCCAGTTTTACTACTCATTTATTTTTATTGTTGCTGCACATTGGCTCATATTAGTTGTAATTTTGCATTTTATCTGTTAATTTAGATTTGCTGCTGCTTGCTTTGCAAATTGGCATTTTTTTTGTCATTGCTGTTTGTGTTACTTATTTTGTGCTGCTGCATTGCCTCGTCCCTTAGTTTAGCATCTGAGCTCAGTAGATTTAAGTTAGCTTAAGAGGGGTAGACTATATAAGAAACTAACTATGATGAATTGGAAGAAATGCATTTAGACGCTATAAGAAAATGGTTTGGCAAAAAAAAAAAAAAAAAAAAAAAAAAAAAAATTAGGTAGGATTTTCTTGGAAATAAATGATGAGGTAAGATAATGGAAAATAAAAATGAGGTAAGAAATGTGTGAACATATAAAAACAGAAAGCATGCTTAGATAGAATTTTTTTGGTGGAAACAAAGGATGAAATAAGAGGAAAGATATATGAAGTTTTGGGTTGGACTGCAGTACCAAATGTTACACTGAAAACGAACCCTGTCCTTTCCTATTGGTGTTATCCCACTATGTGTTTGTGTACCCTTGTGTATTTGTTTTCATCCTGTCTCTGTGTAGTTTCATAGAATTTTTTTCTTCTTCTAATACTAAGTTACATTCACTATGATGAGGAATACTGTTATCCTCAAATACAATTGGCATTAATAATGTGTTATTTACTTTGTAAAGATGTTTAGACATTATTTATTCTGTTTTGTGTTAATGCTCATGTGTGAAGTTGATGTTTCGAAAGTTACTCTGATCTTTTATGTATGTACTTATGTCATAATTCCTGTAACACTGATGTATATGTTATTTAGATTCTTTTGTAAAACCTGTGTTACTACAAATGTTATCTGTATTGTTATGTTCTTTAATGATGTATTTTGTACCTTTGTAATTGTATTTTCATGTTGTAAATTTATAATTGTACAGACACCAGTTCTTCAAATTAAGTTACATTTCACTGCACACGTTTCTGTTGGTCATAGTATATGGACAATATGTGAGAAGTAGGGACTGTTAGTGTTTGCACGTGTGTTAATAATTCAGCAAGGGACTGGATAACAGCATTGTTGGTTCTAAGGACAATTCCAAAAACTTTGTGAATGCACAAGTGGTGGTTATGGACTTGCTATATTATTCGCAAGACTCTTCAATGGTGATTGTGCACCTGCACAGTCACAACAGATCGCAACAGATGGCTGCTGGCCATCTCTACAAGGACTACAGTGGGTCTGCATCTTTGATGACCCACCAATACCATCATCTCTACAAGGACTACAGTGGGTCTGCATCTTTGATGACCAACCATGCCATTATTTCTACAAGGACTGCAGTGGGTCTGCACCTCTGGTGGCCCACCAATACCACAATCTCTACCAGGACTCCAGTGGGTCTGCTCTGTGATGACCTACCTACCAATACTCTTCAAAATTTCGACTGACTCTGCTGTGGGTTTACTCCATAGTGGCCCATTACCTGTCAGCATGTCAAGAGTCAGCACTGTCTTTCCGTTGGAAGGACAACACTACTTCTTCAAGACTGCATGGAAATCCACTGTGTGCAATTTCTTTTACTAATGATGAGACTTCGTAAAAAAAAAAAAAACAACCCTGTAATTACTATTATGATGAATGATCAGGACTGTGAGAAAATTTTAGCTTTTGACCAACATTGTATCAATAAGTGTGTGCATTTGATATGTTTGTTATTGTAATTATGAAAAATTTTATCAAATCATTATTGGCCACTGCCCAAAAATATCTTGTAAAATTTTTTGTGGGGAGCATGGGGGCTATGTAAGTAGGCTGTTTATGTTTTCTCTATGTAAGTAAGCTGTTTATGTTTTCTCTATGTAGGTAGGCTGTTTATGTTTTCTCTATGTAAGTAGGCTGTTTATGTTTTCTCTATGTAAGTAGGCTGTTTATGTTTTCTCTATGTAAGTAGGCTGTTTATGTTTTCTTATTGGCAACGTTACGTAGCGCTCAATATGAAAATCACTGGCTGTGCTGTGTGCAGTCTGTGGCTAGTTTGCATTGTTGTCTGCCATTGTAGTGTTGGGCAGCGGCAGCTGGATGTGAACAGCGCGTAGCGTTGCGCAGTTGGAGGTGAGCCGCCAGCAGTGGTGGATGTGGGGAGAGAGATGGCGGAGTTTTGAAATTTGTCATGAACTGCTATATTTATATATGATGATATCAAGGTAAATACATTGTTTGTTCTCTATTAATATCTTTCATTTGCTAACTATCCCTATCAGTAGTTAGTGCCTTCCATAGTTTGAATCTTTTATTTAGCTGGCAGTAGTGGCGCTCGCTGTATTGCAGTAGCTTGAGCAGCGAAGATTTTTGTGAGGTAAGTGATTTGTGAAAGGTATAGTTTAATGTTAGTCAGGGCCATTCTTTCGTAGGGAATTTTGAAAGTCAGATTGCGTTGCGCTAACAAAATATTGTGTGTCAGTTTAAGCACAGTCTTGTATAATTGTTCAAAGGGGACGTTTCAACCTCCTTGGAAGTAGGCCAATCAAACAGCTTCTAAGCCAACACACATTTCTATCTCCCAATCACAACTCAATATTTTAAACCAATAAAATTGAAACTGCCAATTACTATGTACCCAAGAGCATCGATATTGTTTTCGTTGTTCGATCTCTGTACCCCACATGGCGTTAAAAACTAATACGGTTCGATCTCGGCACCAAAGTAAATTACCAATTTTAAAACACCAAAAAAAGACTGTTATTTGTAAAAATATATCAAGGTTTGTTTTATGACAGTAAAACACACACACGCAGACATTGACGCGTCTGCTAACGTAAGATTACTTATATTTGTTTTAAGTAGAAATTGAAATTAATAATCGGAAAGAAAACAGTTAAAACTAACTAGAGCAGAAGGCAATTGTTGACTGTGGATTCATTTTTGTTAGCTGCCAAACTGAGTTCTAGTAAAATGAGGTAAAATTTAGAGACGATTGCATCCTTTAATACCACCATCATTTTTGCGGGACCAGTGTCTGTTGTTTATGTGCGAAGTGTAATAATAGCTTGGAAACTGTGGCCAGATCATTTAACGTTCCGCGCAGACATTCAAGTCTGCAAAACTCTTCGTGATGATCTGCAGTTTATTTCAGGGACGCTGTAGCAAGTTGTGAATGAATAAATGGCAGAATACTAATAGTATTCGACCATTGCGTCTCCACGCAACGTTCTGTTAAGCTCGTATTGGTCGTTGGATCAGATCTGTCTATACAAAAGAAAAATTAGTTACTGATACGCAAGGAACGCAGCTGTAGCGCGTCCTACCAGAAGAAAGTAACATACAAGAGAGAGAGAAAGAGAGAGAGAGAGAGAGAGAGAGAGAGAGAGAGAGAGAGAGAGAGAGACAAGGACGCTCTTCACTTACTTTCTAACACAAAATGGCTGACTACCGCTATATCTTTGAAATGTTATTTATGAAATTATAATTACATATCACAAAATTGATATAAATAAGTTATTTAGATATAAAATTATTTACAGTAAAAATATAAATAAGTGCACATTTTTGTGCTTTCCGTCGTTTTTGCAACATTAAATTTACACAGAATTACGTGAGTCTATCCCTGTAAATGGTTCATTCGCCTCCAGGAAGGCTTGAAGCTATTTCATTTATAAGTTGCCTTCAAGGTTTCGGCACATAACTTGAGAAATGTTTGCATTTTTTTAGTACTGTTAAAAATGACATGTTCTCGGCTGTTCAGTTTTTCATACAACATTTAAATTTGTTTGTACACAATAGACTGCCGTTTCAGTACAGTCACATAAACGTCAGTTAAAATATTCACATATACACATATATATATGCAAGTAAAACAGTACATCAGTTATACAAACCTAAGTGCAGTAACTCAGAGTACATTGGATATATGGTAGAATGACAAAGATTTTACATAAACTACTATGTTGCATAGATTTTTGTTGTTTGATTATAGTGTCTTTCTGTTGTTGATTTTTGTACATTTAGATGGTTTCGATTTTATATAGCGTTATGTAGACTCGTACTCATGGGGTGAATTTACAAAGTTTTGGTGAAGTCTTGAATTGCTTGTAGGTGTGGAGCCGGATAATTTCGACGATATGAATTTATACATTGCTAAGTAGACTCATTGTTCTGCTGGTGGATGGGATTTTAAAGGTTTGTTGTTGTGTTAACTTTTAGCGGTTGTAGGTGTGGAGCAGTAGATTTCGTCGATATAAATTGATATAACTGAACCGTAAATTTAGACTTTCAAAATCTTTTGTTAAAGAATTTACTTTATTTGCTAGCGATTCACCAAGAACATTAACACATTTAATCAAATTAGGTGAGCGTGGAAGTAGTTGCCAGGAAGTAACTGATGGAAAATAAAATTACCTTAAACAAATGTGAATTTTATTCTTAAAAGCCTTTGCAAAAACATATTTAAAATTACAATCAGAAAGCACCCTCTAAATATCAAGTTACAATTATTCAGAGGCAGAATAATTTTTTTCTTTTTACAGTAGGGGCCTTCAGGCTGAGAAGCTTCCGCCCCCTTTCAACACGACCGTAGTCACGACCGCTCACAACGACCTCTGAAAAACTACACTGGTGCAAATCTGCAACACACCAGATTACTTTAAACTACAATTTTTTTAACAACTCACGCAAACACAGTAACTATGCACCCAGTAAGAGGGATGGAAATGGTACAAACACTCACACTACGAAATTATTTGCTACCAAAAGTGCAATTTGTTTTTAAAAGGGCTCTGACAGTGGAAGGGTGGCAACTTTATAAAAATGACTATTTAAATAAAACCCATGAAATTCAGACTTATATAAAATATACAACATGCTCTACATTACACATATACCGCTTCGCAAGAAGATAGGCAAGATAAAAACATATTTCAAAAATTCGGCCTTTACCTTAATTTTATAAATTCGTTAACACCGAATCCGACAAACATGACAGAGGCAGTTGTTAACATACGGCAGACCGACAGACAGACACTAACTGCCTAACAAATGCGGACGGAGACAGATAAGGCGATTTCTGGGAAAGACCTCGCGCAGCACCCCCAAAACACTCTCCCCAACCGTCCGCTGCCAGCCGCTTCAACGGACGCAGGAAGGCCCGCCGAACTCCCGTCTAACGGCGTCGCAGCTCGCCCCGGGTAGACCGATGTTGTGGGTTGACTCCTGTTGCTCTCGTGTTGGCCGCTACGGCGCGGCCCACTGGACTCACGTGCCGACCTCACATGCGCCGACGCTCCAGGCGGACAAGTCATCTTGTGTCCCAGTGCGCGACCCACCAACCGATCGATCCAACCGCCTGACAAGGGTACCTCCCCATCGCACCCCCTCCCCCCCTCTCAGATTTAGTTATAAGTTGGCACAGTGGATAGGCCTTGGAAAACTGAACACAGATCAATCGAGACAACAAGAAGAAGTTGTGTGGAACTATGAAAAAAATAAGCAATATATACAAACTGAGTAGTCCATGTGCGAGATGGGCAACATCAAGGATTGTCTGAGCTTCGGAGCGCCGTGGTCCCGTGGTTAGCGTGAGCAGCTGCGGATCGAGAGGTCCGATTAGTAGACGAAAGGACCTGCCTCTCCAATGGGAACCGAAAACATTTGATCGCAAGGTCATAGGTCAACCGATTCCTCCACAGGAAAACACGTCTGATATATTCTATACGACACTGGTGACGGCATGGGCGTCACATGACAGGAATGTGTTGTCGACCAGCCTAACTTGTACACTTGGCGAATGGGTGAAAAGATTCTTCTGCCTTGCCCGATTTAGGTTTTCTTGTGGATGTTTCGATGTTTCTTTAAGTATAGCGTCCCCGCACTACGGCGCATCGGACGTTACCTCGCATCGGACGGACGGACGGACGGACAGATAAAAATTGTCTGAAAATAAAAAATTAAAACTTTTCACTCGAGGGAAGACTTGAACCAAGGACCTCTCGTTCCGCAGCTGCTCACGCTAATCACGGGACCGCGGCGCTCGTGAGCTCAGACCATACTTGATGTTGCTTATCTTGCGCATGGACTACTCAGTTTGTATACTTTGTTTATTTTTTTCATAGTTCCACACAACTTCTTCCAGTTTTCTCGATTAATCTGTGTTCAGTTTTTCAAGACCTATTCACTGTGCCAACTTACAACTAAATCTGAGGGGGCTGCGATGGGGAGGTTCCCTTGTGAGCAAACTCGAGCAGACTGGCGGCCTAACTCATACTAGCACTACGGACGACCCACAGATACTAACCGCCCCACCAATGCGGACGAGAGACAGACCCAGACGAACTTGGCTGACCAACTGACCAGACTCGCCCAGACTGACAGACTGCCCTGGCTGACCAACTGCCTCCGACTGACTGACCGACTCAGACTCTCCTGGCGAGCGTATAGCGCCCCTTAAATGAACGTGAACAGGCAACCTTTCCCCTTTTCCACCAGAGGGAGACACCAAGGCTGCGATTGCCACAGCGGCGCCACCGCCAGAAATGGAGGGCGACTGCTTTACAGTACGCGCTACGGTGCACACTTCAAAACAGCAAATTTTACCACGGCTCAATAATGCTATGTAGACTCGATTTTCTGCTGGTAGATGGAATTGCAAAGCTCCACCATCCAAGACGTGGGCATGTCGTTAAGGCGCGTGAGGCGCCCTGCCCACTTCTGATGGAGTGTTTACATCTGCATCTTGCCAGCACGTGACCAGCTCAGCTGTCAGCTTACTGTGGCATGTGACTCTGGCGGCAGCCTTGGCGAGAAACGACTGGCTGCAGTGTCGCCAACTCGTTCGCCAGCGTCTGAGATTGTTTCTGGAAAAGATAAAATAGCAGTATCAGTTGTTTGATAGTTGTTGCAAAATGCCAAGCTGCAAACACTGTACTTGCTTTTAACATTTTAAGTAACATATTTCTTATATAGGAAAACAACGATCTGTAATTATTATAAATAAATTGGATGCAGTCTTCATCGCTTGACTTTTTTAACGGTGTACCAGCAGCCACAAACATTGCCATGCGCCACCGCCTCCGGGAGACATTCATAGTCCGAAGATGATCTGGTAAAAAACTCGAAACCGGTCAATATTAAAAAAGTTAAGCGATCAAGACCTTCTAATTGATTTACTGTACTTGCTGACTGATTGTTTATCTGTGTAAAGCGCACTTGAAGTTAGCTTAATGAATCACTGTTCAGAAATTTGTGTTAACCTGTGTGGTTCATTTTTCTAAAGCTTGTAAGGCATATGTCGGTGACTAGTTAGATAACATAGCATGAACCAAAGTTTGTTTGTTCATTGCCTTAGTTTTTCATTGTTTATATTTTATACATTGTACGAACCTAATATTTACAGCGCACACAAGACTGGCTAGTTAAGTGCTCATTTAGTCAGTCGCTCACGATAACAGTTTGGTATTTAAAACACGCACCCAGCACCTGACGCTAATATTTGGTGTCTATAGCACTCCACAGTGTTGTTGGCGGCAGCATTGACCGACGACCGTTTGTTGAAGCACTAAGTTTGCATGCGTACGAGTGTTTATTATTGGTGTCTGTGTTTTGCAGCCTCCCGGCGAAACCAGAATACTGTGTTTACTGTTTCGTCATTTGCCTCCTCACGTCACAGCTTGCTGAAGGTGAGTACCGCACTGTTTACACTAGCGTTGCTTGTTTCACTTCGGGAGTAAATCGTCACTCTGAAGGTGCCTTTTTCACGGCTATTTTACTTGCACATTTGCTTTGCAAAGAATTTACTTCGTGTCGTGAAACTTTGGCATTTACAATTTTAAAATTTACAAATTTTACAACTTATTTGCTCTGTTTTTGACATATTCATGTTCTCATATGTGTGACACGTGCCTAACTTTACAAGAAGGAAATTTAAGTGACAAAGAGTAAGCAAAACGCGAATGACGCAAACTGTCATGACATCCACATTTCATCCTTCACGTAAATAACGCGTGGCTCATCCATACTTAGATACCATGACATAACATACACATAAGAGAAAAATGCAATATATACAAAGAGGAATATAGTGACTTCTAATTTATAACACAAATCATAAAAATATATAAATGGGAAACAAGTAATACACTTTCAGTCTTGAACGTAACACTAGCTTGTTAGCTTCTAAAGCTAATGACGAAATTCTATGAGTACTGTGCACTGTCATATAAACATGCTCGTATTTTTAATCTGCGTTTTTCAGTGCTCTTTGATTTTATTCGTGTACAGCACCTCGTTTTTGTACACTGAAAGAATTCCCCGTGTTTGACATGTACTGGGTTTGTTCAAAATTCTTTCATCTGGTAAAAATAAAAGACTTACAGCCAGATTAATGTTCATAACATGAAGAAACTCCTTTATTATAAAATCCCATATTAAAGATTTTTCAGCTTTCTGCTGATGAGACACTTCGTCAAAATGGCATAACCATACAGTCGTTTACACGTGACAAATAATAGTATCTTTTCCATTTCTGATAACACGAGATAGTAGCCTGTAAGATAAAAAAACAAAATAAAATACACACATACGCGCATGACAAAATAATTATACAAGAACAGGTTACCGACAAGTTTTTCAAAACGCGTAACCATATATCTCTACTGGACAAAACTTTTCAGATATATAGTGATGGTGGTTGGTATTTCACCTACTACGGCGTTTACTGATGCCTGAACTTGCTCTTCATAACATTCTGTAATCGACGCTGGATTGTTATATAGCTCATCTCTTATATCATCTCCTTGATTATAACGAATCTTGTTCGTCATAACATTATTCATTTCCCCCCCCCCCCTCCCCATTCCATTCCGCGGCCGATATCCGGGAGCAGGATAGGACTACTTTTGGTTAGATGCCTGATTTTGTTATTGAGGTTGCTGATCGGTAACCTCAACTATACAGGGTGAAGCGAAATTCGCGCACTCGGGGTTCGCAGCGAGACTTTTCACATGCCAGCGATAAAAAAATGTCTGTCACAAAATATCGTCCCATGAGTACATCCGGCAGAAAAAGGACGTTTTAGAGTGGGAATCTGGCAACAATGTAACTACCTCTGGATGTAGATATCAATCGTGCTGCGCAGATGGCGCAGTGAATAGAGTTAGCATGCAGTAGATCGAGTGTTCAATGCTGGTTTGGGGTGCATTTTTTTTTTATTTGCTAATTTCATTCTGACATTTCATATTATAATATATACTGCTCCTTATGTCACATGTATCCCAAATTTACAATATTTTCTAACGCTGAACACAACAAATATGTGGTTAGACAAGTAGGAAATAGACTGTTGAAACAATTAATGGGGCCAAGGTTATCACATACGAATAGTAACCCAGTTTGGACATTATTCACAAAGAACGTTGCTAGTTCTACTGGTAACGTAAGGCCCTAACGAAATGTAATGGACCTGAGTGAAGCAGCCGGCCAGTGTGGCTGAGCGGTTCTAGGCGCACGACCATTACGGACGCAGGTTCGAATCCTGCCTCGAGCATGGATGTGTGTGATGTCCTTAGGTTAGTTAGGTTTAAGTAGTTCTAAGTTTTAGGGGACTGATGATCTCAGATGTTACGTCCCATAGTGCTCAGAGCCATTTGAACCATTTTGGAATGAGGCAAGAATAATAGTTGGTACTTATCTATGTGACCATTAGAGGAGGGTACAAACAAAACAGGTTTCGCTTCCAGTAGAGAAAGTGGTGCGAATAAATTCGAGCCCACGACGTGGAGAGGCCATCTTTCGAAGCTGACCAATTTTCCATTTCTACGATTGTCGTATGTAAGCGCAAATGTTTTCCAGAGGTCACGGTGCAATCGCTGCTGACGATTTAGATGCCAGATACCCTACCACTTGAAGTACATTTACCAAATGGAAAACATATACTTGAACCCAAGAACGAACCCTCAACCTCCTGCGTGCTAGTCCAAAACTCTATCCACCGCACCAACCGTGAAGCACAATGTGCTGACAGATGTAGTTGTGGTTACAGTGTTGCAAGCCTGCCACTCTTTAACGTCCTTTTTCTCCAGGACATTTTTTTATCGCTGGCATATGAGGAGTCACGCTGCGAAGGCTGAGTGCGCGAATTTCGCTTCACCCTGTATGTATTGCTTGGTTATTATATTTGGTTTGATGCTGCCTTTCTTGCCAGACGGTAGGCTGCTGTAAAAAATTAGCTGGCGGTGGCCCCTGAAAATTAGGCTGCCAGTGACTCCCGTTTTGGATTTTGTTTTTATCTCGACGCACAAATCCGGAACCGTTCTGGTTTTGTGCGTGCGGACTGTCATTCCTTGCTCGCCAGTAGGGGTGGCATTGTCGCCGCTTCGAACGTGATTCCTACCATGGTTGTGGTTTGCGCTATGATGTGCGCCGTCACTGCGGTTGCCGCCCATACTTTTCACGTATCCTTAAATTAAATCAAGCGAATCCACCAAAGATAAAAACTTTTCCAAAGTGTCTTCGAACACATGTATTGACTTTTTTCTCGAATACTGATTTGCAATTTACCTTCTAGAAGTCCTAGCAGATGTTTGTCTGATATGGGATTGTCCCAATGCCGTGCCTTTCCGATGTACTTTTCAAAATATTTCCGAAGACTTCCTCGCTTGGCATTGTAAGTCTCCGGGGTGAATACTTCACGACTGTCCGCAGCTCGTGGTAGTGCGGTAGCGTTCTCGCTTCACGCGGCCGGGTTCCCGGGTTCGATTTCCGGCGGGATCAGGGATTTTCTCTGCCTCGTGATGACTGGGTGTTGTGTGATGTCATTAGGTTAGTTAGGTTTAAGTAGTTCTAAGTTCTAGGGGACTGATGACCATAGCTGCTAAGTCCCATAGTGCTCAGAGCCATTTGAACCATTTGAACTTCACGACTTAGACGGGCTTGAATATGCGTTGACCAATATTTGTTTAAAGATGCCAGTCCTAACAGTTCACACGTCGAATAGGATTCTGCCGTTTTCCGGATCCATAACGTGGATTCGTCCTCACGTGCGAGGCGACAAACAGAATTTTCTGTCGTTCGTTCCACGTTTTTCGCATCATGCCCTTAAAACTACGTATAAATATCACCGGATGTGGAAACCTGAAAATGCCTGTGATTATAAACGCTTTCTTCCATAAACACGGCTGCTGAAGTCTATGTTGCGCCCGCTGAGTAGTAACTGCACCCTGCACCTGTACTGTAAGACCCTGTTTGATGTTGCACGCCGGCCTTTGTGGCCGAGCGGTTCTAGGCGCTACATTCTGGAACCGCGCGACCGCTACGGTCGCAGGTTCGAATCCTGTCTCGGGCATGGATGTGTGTGATGTCCTTAGGTTCAAGTAGTTCTAAGTTCTAGGGGACTGATGACCTCAGATGTTAAGTCCCATGGTGCTCAGAGCCATTTGAACCATTAATGTTGCACTTCCGGGTTGTGCGTCGATGCATTCCCGTAAGTTTACAGCATGTGCCTGGGCGTGTGTATTGCGTCACGCTATGTGTTAACGATACTTTCGAACTGTTGATTGAGGTAGGTTACTTGAGCGCGACTTTGGGTAAATCTCCTGTTATAATTTTCCGCATTTCGCCAAGTTCTGTGTGAACAGTATCGTCTTCAGCTCCTGGCTCGGACACAACTTCGGCGCTTACGGCTTGCAGTGCAGCACGTATTACTGGTCCGACCTTTTTGGTTACATCGGTACCTTTTTTAGAAAACCTTTCCTGAAATACTTTATCATACTTTTCTCCCTCGGCAGTTATCTCTTGTGTCACATTCTGACCCTTTTCAAGAGACAACTTATGTACTTCGTTAGTGAGGTGAGACACTTTAGTCTCCATTTCAGATTGCTTGTGTCTCACTTTTGTGATATCATCTGATAATTTATCCGCGGTATCAGGTCTCTCGCGGTCATATCTTTGCCAAATTTCAAATTTCTATTTTCACTTAGTCCAGTGTCGTGGTGAAGCGTGTATTTATATCTTCAACTACGGAATCGAACTTTTCAACTAATCATATGCACTGACGATTCGCGACTGGCAACATTTTGCTGTTTTAAATTTTCAGATTATTGTTTGAATTGATCTTCGATGCTTTCGGATTGTTGCCTGATTTTATTTTCAGTGTTTTCGAACTGTTGTTTATTTTCGATTCTGTCTGATAGGTCTTTGACAGCTTGCGTGACACTCGCAGTAATTCAAAATGGTTCAAATGGCTCTGAGCACTATGGGACTCAACTGCTGAGGTCGTAAGTCCTCTAGAACTTAGAACTACTTAAGTCTAACTAACCTAAGGACATCACACACATCCATGCCCGAGGCAGGATTCGAACCTGCGACCGTAGCGGTTGCGCGGTTCCAGACTGTAGCGCCTAGAACCGCTCGGCCACTCCGGCCGGCCGCAGTAATTCGCTCAATCAAATAGTCTAATAGCGGAACTAATTGTGCTGCCATCATGACCAGTTCGCAAATTTGTGATTGTACATCCCCACCCTCAAACAAGGCATTTAGATTTTCTGCTCCAGATGCTGATACTTCTGTATCAGAATCTGCCATCTGTTCAGTTGGCTCGACTGCATTCTCGCCATTTTCTGGAATTTTGTTTTCGCTGATTTGAATCCATGCTTTCGGGGTTTCCAGTTTTTGTCACAATCTCACAATAAATCACAGAAGTTAAAATTATTTGCGTAAATCTCAATAAGTACACACGTATTTGACAAATTCTGATACAACAATGTTTTATAAGAAAATGTTGCACAAAAAGGATAACGAAAATAATTCTTTCCAAATCTTGTATTTAATGAGCCACACAGTCAATACGCGTATCATGAAAGAAATTGCCGAAATGCAAAGACGGGCCAGCAATGCTGGCGCTCTTCCCCTTTTTACAGCACGGCGTGTTAGGACTGGAATGATTTTCTGGTTTCTTACATATGCGCCGGTTAACATTCACGGCCGGCCGAAGTGGCCGCGCGGTTCTGGCGCTGCAGTCTGGAACCGCGAGACCGCTACGGTAGCAGGTTCGAATCCTGCCTCGGGCATGGATGTGTGTGATGTCCTTAGGTTAGTTAGGTTTAACTAGTTCTAAGTTCTAGGGGACTAATGACCTCAGCAGTTGAGTCCCATAGTGCTCAGAGCCATTTGAACCATTTTAACATTCACTGTCTCTCCGTACGCGGTATCTCCAGATCTGTAGGTTAGTTCGTCCTCCCACAGACTGGATACATGAGAAAGAGAACAAACATACGTAATTCATGTATAATGATTTTTTTTCGAGCCCCGAGCTGAACGCCGAAATGACGCATGTGCTCACGCAAGATTACTAAAATTTGGTTTTATTCAGAAATTGAAATTCATCATTTCAAAGTAAACTGTTAAGATTAACTGGAGGAGACGGCCATTGTTGAAGGTGTAAGCATCTTTGTTAGTGGCCAAATTGACTTCTAGGACCATGCTGAAAAATTTGGAGGTCATTACATTTTTTAATACCACCATCAGTTTTACGGGGCAGGTATCATTTATTTAAGAGAGAAATACTCGTAGAATCACAGCATAGAGATTGTGGCGAGATCCTTTAACGTTCCGAGCTTCAATTCAAGTCGGCAAAACGCTTCGTGCTGATTGGCAGTTTATCTTAGGGACGCTGTAGCAAGTTTCCAACGAATAAAGGGCAGAATCCTAATTGCATTCGACCACTGCATCTCCACGCCACGATCCGTTAAGGTCAAATTGGTCGTTGTATCAGATTTGTCCACACAAAAGAAAGATCAGTAACTGATACGCAAGGAAGGCAGTTATGGTATGTCTTATCAGTACAAGGGCTAACAGAGAACAGATAGAGAGAGAGATATGAGCAGGAACATTCTAAAACAAAATAAAGAATTACTATCGATCGCAGTCAGCCGCAGGCTGACTGTCGCTATATCTTTGAAATGTTGTTTATGAAATTATAACTGCACTTCACAAAATCAATGTACGTAACTTATTCATGTATGAAGTTACTTAAAGCAAAAAAAAAAAAAAAAAAAAAAAAAAAACATAGAGAAGTGCAACATTTTGTGCTTTCGGTAGTTTTTGCGACGTTAAATTTACACAAAGTTACGTGGGTGTGTGTATGTAATGCTTCAGTACAGTACATACACTCGGACGCACACACACACACACACACACACACACACACACACACACACACACGCAAGCATCCTGCTTAACGCCTCTCAAACCCCAAGACGGATTGCAGTAGAAGAGCTTAAGTCAGAAGGTGAAATGCATGTTGCACTACTACGACCAGCAATGTTTGTCTAAAACCTGTACACCATCCGCACTAAAAATTGGAATTTGTAGTGAGGTTCTATGGGGCCAAACAACTGTCATCGGTCATTAGGCTTACACACTAATTAAAGTACCTTAAACTTACTCTAAGGAGAACACACACACCCATGCCCAAGGAAGGACTCGAACTTCCGACAGGAGGAGCCACGCGGACCGTGACATGGCGCCTCAAACCGCACGGCTACCGCGCGCGGCGCATGTGCCAGAGTCTGATGGTCAAGATGAACCATATAGGACGATCGGAGCCTCCCTCCATGGTACGGGAAACCGCACATGTTCGACACAGCAGATGCGTACACCCTTACAACACTCGAGTCCAATGATCAGAGCACTGCATATGTAACGAGCGAGCCTCGCTGGTACTGAAATCCGTACAATGCCGGAAACATTGCTTGCGTCGTATGTGTAACACATTTTACGTTTTTTTCTATTGCGAGAATTAGAGAATTTTGATTTTGCCCTTTAACTTTCTGCATAGTAGTATTGTTAACACCCGCCAGGGTAGCTTCCTAGACGCGGGTAGGCGCGCCGGCCCCGGATCGAATCCAACAAAGGGGATTAACGACGACGGCCGGTGTGCCAGTTAGCCTGGATGTCGTTTTTAGGCGGTTTTCCACATCCTACTAGGTGAATACCGGGCTAGTCCCCACGTCCCGCCTCAGTTATACGACTCGCAGACATTTGAAACACATTAAGACTATTTCACGATTTACACTGGACGCAGACAGCTGGGGTACACTACTTCCGCCCTGGCGGGTTATGGGGTGGCGGCAAGAAGGGCATCCGGCCATCACTTAAAATTAACCATGCTAATTCCGTACTTAACTCTGTCGACCCTGCGCACAATGCGGGATAAAGGAGGTAGCGAAAAAAAGAAAGCGAATGAAATAGTAGTGTTGTTAACACAATTCACAGCCTCTTGGGGTGTACGTGGTGAACTCTTTCCCATATTTTTCTGCAGTTAGCACGTAGTACGTTAAGTTTACCACATTAACAAATACACGATCATGAAATGCAGTTATTCTACGAATGGTTTTTCTGTTGCAAGATACATGATATCAAAACCAGTAACTTTAGATACATGTAACCATTTTTGTAAGCGGATCCAAATGTGAGTGGAGGTCTATAAAATGATTTTTCGTACATCGTCTTAGGTAGAGAACATTGTTGGAACCAATGTACTCTTTTAGAGCTCCAACTACTTTCTATTATCTCTTGCAGTAAATACTGATATCTGTTCCCCATTAGTACCCAGAGTTTTCAGTATACTGTGTTTAAAGCAATCGGTAAGCCTCGCTTCCATATCTGGAGTGACATTCTCTTTCCAATAGCAGTTTGTATCCTTCCTTTGCGACATTTATTTTTCCGTAGCATTCCAGTTTGCATGTTTCCGATTTGGACCTCATCATTTCCAGTTTTCTCTCGCGAACATGTAATACACAACTGCACCCAAAAGAGTAATTCTTCTTCTGAAAACCTGAGGTATAAGATTATTCTCTAGAACCAGTCCTATTTTTACTACGTCTAGGGATGATGGTATTATAGGAAACAATGTGCTTGACTGAGAATAATGTATTTCTACTACTTGCCTATGAAAGTAGCATTATCTGTTGGAGTCTGTGTGAAAAATATGCACATATTTTACAAGAAAACATTTAAAGGTATAGCGAGTCAACGTAGTTTACAATCTTTTCTCATCCTAGACTGTCTTCAGGGATAACTTGTACATGAGGCTATATTAATGTATCCTTAATACCCTAGTGGACAAGTTACAAAAGACTGTTAAAAGGAACACAGTAACTGTTCTGTATGCTATCTCATAACTTAATCCTCAATGAAGCGATTGACACCGAGTCCCGCAGAGAGCACTCTATTACATTAACAGAAATTCGTTGTTCACTCACGAAATACATTGGGATTTAGTGCAGTCAGATATTTCTATAGGATCAAACACGCCACCAGTTCTGTAGCTATAAATCATAGCTGCCAGTCTGGTAATACTACATTCTTTAGGCAGTAAGCATAAAAGTTTCTCGTAGATACATATCACAGCACTTTACAAAATCGATAAGGGTGTTACTATTGTTCTTATTCATTCCTGCGCTTGTGATTTGACGTATGCATTTTTTATACGTATCTTTATTCTAGAATAGCAGCTCGTCCACTTGGAAATTTCTATTTCTCTTACTGTTATTCACAGTTGGTACTTTGCCCACAGAAGCTGTAGTTTTATTTCTTGTTGGGGGTGCAAAATGTTATGTTATTTCGATGTACTAGTCATCTACGCAACTTGCAGTAGTATTCCAAGTAGCTTATCCATTAGTGCAGCCTTTTTAACATCAATCAGTTCCACTTTATTTAGTACAGCATTTTTATGTTTCCTCAAAATGGTTTCCAGTGCTTTGTTGCCGACTTCTAATTTTTTTCTCACTGGCACATTCTCGTTCTTGTGTATAAGAAAAAGGAGATTCGTCTTGCCGCCGTTTAACGCAGAGATGGAGATTTTATACCATATAGATAATTATTACATGTACTACAAGTTTCCTTTTTTAACATTACAGATCATCCCTTCTCTAATTGATCTTGACAGTCCACTAGAACACAGCAGCTCTCCCCTCATCCCTTCCCTCTGGGAGAAACAAGATAATCGTGCAGCCCAGTTTGAACACGACTTGTTAGAGACCTTGCTGACTAAGCAATTGTACACAGCTTAGAACAGTCGCCTTGACGTTACCCGCAAGGGGCCCTTGTGTCATGTTCCTCATGAGGAATATAAACATTTTAGCTAAGACCTAAGGTCAGTAACTCGTGAAAAACACACGTAATTTGATTATATCGATATTCAGTTTAAGTAGCTAAAATACTCTATATTTTTTTATATTCAATTGAAGCCGCTGCTCTCAACTTTATTTAGTTAGTTTAGCATGAATTAATTAGTTAGGATATTGTACCATTACTATCTACAAAATTAACTGAAACATTTAAACAAAGACATTAACAAAAATTTGTTGTTTGCTCACGAAATACACTGGATAAATACGATGATTTTTTTTATTACAAGGCTGGATAGGGAAAGAAAAGAGGAAGTCATATGTGAGAGAGGAGGTGGAGCTAGGTACATAATGAAGAAGGAATCCTGGACCTCGCCTTGGATAAGACTTGATACTTCCTCTGAATTTGCATGACTGGAAGAGGGTACTATCTGCGTGTGCATGAAGCAAGCAGATTCCTCAGTACTTACATTACCATCCTCACAAATTTCGTAAAAGGTTGCTTGATCAAAAAATGAGAGCTTCTGTCTGAACAGTACGTTAAAAGATTTAGATAATTGGTTACAGTTTAATCAGAAGACATTTTTCTAAAAGCAGTGACCAAAATATGTAAACAGAGAAATATATGAGACAATGACTCCATTTCGTATGTGTAGTGCTCCTTTAATATTTCGTCAATCGCAAGTTTTCGAGCGTCACACCCATTTTCAGGCACACTCCTCGGAAATGGACGAAATGGACGACATAAGTTTAGAGACAGTCACAGCTGGTTCTTCTACGTCCACATCTACATCAACACAGATACTCCGCAAGCCACCGTATTGTGAGTGGCGGAAGGTACCCTGAACCACTATTATTCATTTTATTTACCGTTCCACAAGCAGATAGAGCGAGGGAAAACCGATCTATATGCCTCCGTATGAGCCCTAATTTGTGGAATCTTACTTTCGTGATCCTTACGCGCAACGTATGTTGGCGGCAGTAGAGTCATGTGGCACTTTCCTTGAAATGTCGGTTCTCTAAATTATATCAATAGCGTTTTTCTAAAAAGAACGTCGCCTTCCCTCCACTTGAGTCCCCGAAGCATCTCCGTAAAATTTACGTGTTTTTCGAACCTATCGGTAACAGATCTAGCAGCCCGCCTCTGAACTGCTTCGATGCCTTCCTTCAATCCGAATTGATACGGATCCCAAACACTCAAGAAATACTCAAGAATAGGTCACACCCGTGTCCTATATGCGGTCTCCATCATAGGTGAAGCACTCTTTCCTAAAACTCTCCCGGTAAACCGGAGTCGACTATTCGCCTTCTTTACCACATTAGTGACGTGTTCCTTCTATTTCATATCGTTTTGCAACTTTATGCCCAGATATTTAAATCAATTGACTGTGTCAAACAAAACATTCGTAATATTGTGTCGGAACATTACAGGTTTGTTGTTTCTACTCATCCGCATTAACATACATTTTTTCCGCATTTAGAGCTAGATGTCATATCACACCAACTAGAAATTTTGCTAAGTCATTTTGTATCTTCCTACAGTCATTCAACTTCGACACCATACTGCACATCACAGCATCATCAGCAGACATCTGCAGATTGCTGCCCACCCTGTCCGCCATGTCTTTAATGTGGACAGAGAACAACAGCTGTCCTATCACACTTTCCTGAGGCACTTCTGACGACACGCTTGTCTGTGATAAACACTCGCCGTCGAGGACAACATATTGTGTTGTATTACTTAAGAAATTTTCAAACCACTGAAATAACTATGAGCTTTCTCCATATCCTCGTACCTTCGGTAACAGCACGCAGTGGTCCACCGCGTCAAGTGCTTTCTGGAAATCTAGAAATATGGAATGTGCCTGTTGCCGTTCGTTCATAGTGCGCAGAATATCATGTGAGAGAAGGACAAGCTGAGTTCCGCAAGAGCAATGCTTTCTAAAGCCGTATTGATTCTCGGAGATAAGCTTCTCAGTCTCAAGAAAATTTAATATGTTCGAACTGAGAATGTGTTCAAAGATTCTGCAGCAAATCGAAGTTACGGATGTTGGTCTGTTATTCTCCGGCTGAGTCCCTTTACCCCTCTCGTATACGGGAGATATACGGGAGCCCCCTGTGCTTACAGTCACTAGGGACTTTGTGCTGGGAGAGCGATTCACTATAAATGCACGCTAGGTGAGGGGCCAATGCCGTAGAGCCGGCCGGAGTGGCCGTGCGGTTCTAGGCGCTACAGTCTGGAGCCGAGCGACCGCTACGGTCGCAGGTTCGAATCCTGCCTCGGGCATGGATGTGTATGACGTCGTTAGGTTAGTTAGGTTTCATTAGTTCTAAGTTCTAGGCGACTGATGACCTCAGAAGTTAAGTCACATAGTGCTCAGAGCCATTTGAGCCAGCCAGTGCCGTAGAGTACTCTTTGTACAATTTAATTGGGATTCCACACGGACCTGGTGATTTCCTTGCTTTCAAATCTTTCAGTTGTTTCTCTACTCCTGGGATGGCTATTACTATGTCGTCCATACGAGAGGCTGCCCGGTGGTCAAAAATGCGATGTTTGCACGATTCTCCTGTGTGAACGATTTCTTGAACAAGATATTTAAAACCTCTTCTTTCGTTTTCCTACCTTCAACTGCCATATCACAATGGTCAGCAAGAAACTGAATCGAAGCCTTAGACCCATTTAGCGATTTTACAGAAGACAATAATTTTCTCGGGTTCTCTGCCAGAAAATCTGGTAAAGTGTGACGGTGATATTGTGGTATGCATCGCGCATAGATCTTTTCAGAGACGCACGAATCTTTACTGACCTTCGCTTGTCATTGGTGCGTTCCCTTTTGAACCGAGGGTACAAAAGCCTCTGCTTCCTCAGAATCTTCCGAAATTCGTTATTAAACTATGGTGGATATATACCACCCTTTACCGAGTTGCTCCGTTTCTATACTAACTTTGTCGATAAGGTCCGGCCTATTTGTTTCTACTAGGCCTAAGATATTTCCATTGGGTGTGGGTTGCCGAGATAACTGCTCAAGTCAGTTTTTAGAAAATTTATTCATAGGTATTTAGCATGACTGTCTGTTAGTGCCTCCCGCAATGAATCCGTGAACATGCCAGTCTATACTCGATGGGTTACAGCCGCCTCCAACTAGTACTGCATGATCTAGGTATTTACACGCTACTGACCGTGTACTTTCTTGGAATGGCTTTATAACTTCAACAGTGGAATCGGGTGACCGGTAAAAACAACCACCAATTAACTTGGTTTCACCCACACCTGCTATACGCGACCAGGTAACTTCAATGTCACAATCAACCGACCTCAATAGCGACTGTATTTTCATCAATTGTAATGAACAATCCCCCTCATATGGTCCTAATCTGTCTGTCCGATGTTCGTTCCATTACTCGCTAAATGTCTCAGAGTTTTCCATCTCGGATTTCAGTCCATTCTCGGTCCCGAGAATAATTTGAACGCGAGAACTTTACTGGAGGGCAGTAAATTCCGGAGCGTGGTTACGAATACTTCGACATTTTAGTGATAAAATTTTGACAGTCGAAGTGTCCTTACTCTGAACATGGTATGACTTTCCTTGCTGCGTGTCGACTGGCGAATGTTCATCGGTGTACGTCAAACTACCGTCTAGCCTAAAAAGCCCTCATGTGCACTTCACAAGTACTCTGTAGTCCCTCCCTTCGTGTAATGCAAGCCTAACCTTTCAAGCAGAGTGCAAAAAATGCCCACCAACGTAGGTATAGAAATCTGCAGCCGAGACCATCGCAGAGTCGACGAAGCCTTTAGTTGAGCGCCTCCATTCGGCTCCAAACCAAAGGACCCGATTAATTCTGGGAACAATGCTTTAAATTGTGAGCTCTACTTGCACCCCAAACACAAAGCTAGCAGCCTTTGCCACCTCCGCCTTTTGCTTGCGAGAACTGAGAATGGTCTCAGAACCCATGAGACCGGTGTCACCTGGTGCCGAAGTGAGCAAAACGACTACATCCTGCACGCTCGATAGTCGGAGATAAGGCCGCCTCCACGTCTCGGATGAGGCCACATGGCAGACGTATCGAGTGCACTTAGGCTTGCTTTACAGCCCTGAACACGTTTTGTCTAAGGGGCTCGTTAACGCGCCTGGAGCTGTAGTAAACCCCTTCCCCCGTAAGCCTGCTCGACCTCTGATGAAGGAGCGGCCACCTAGCGACTCACAGGATGAACAGGCGAGGCCAGGTGGCCAGCCCCCATATTGGGCCTCTGCCTCGAGCGACGCGAATGCGTTACCACCCGCCCTTCACCCTGCTGTGAGGGCAGATCCACTGCGTCGAGTGTGCTAGGAGATGCCACGGAAGCAGACCCCTTGAACAAAACAAGTGACACCTAAGGTGACCCATGCGATGGGCCAGATTCCCCGCCACCGCTACACCAAGAGGCAGCAGCCTGAAGATGATTGACAGTAGCCAAAAGCGCATTCAGCTGTTCTTGAACTGCGGCCAACTTCTCCTGCATCCGCCCACAGCATGCGCACATCCTAACCATCCTAGCAAAACTGACTGCAGGAGTAAACAAAAGTTGTTATAAATTTTTATTGTAATCAAATAGGAAACTTACAAGAACATCGTTTTTCGACATAGTCTCCTTGCGTTTCAACGCACTTGGTGTATTGTTGTACAAGCTTCCTGATGCCCTCATAAGAGAAGATTGTCGGTCAAGCTGCGAGCCAGGAAAGCACCGCTTCTTTCACTGCTTCGTTCGAGGCAAATCGACGGCCCCTTAATGCCTGTTTAAGTGAACCAAACAAGTGATAGAAGGGGCAAGGTACACTATATGGAAGATGATCCAGTACTCCAAATTTCTGGAGCGTTTCAGCCTTGTGGTCAGCAATATACGGACGGGCATTTTCGTGCAATAACACAACACCTTTTGACAGTAATCCTCGGCGTTTGCTTCGAACTGCAGGCTTTAGCCTGGCAGTAAGCATCTCACTGTAACGTACACTGTTTATTGTTGTGGCCCTTTCCCCATAATGTTTCAGTACTGGAACTTGTGCGTCCCAAAAGACCGTAAGCATCAGTTTTCCTGTGGACGGTTGGGTCTTGAACTTTTTCCTGGACGGCGAATTCGGATGTTTCCATTCCATACTCTGCCGTTTACTCTCCGGCTCGTAATGATGGATCCATGTTTCGTCACCAGTAATGACCCTGTCTAAGAACTTGTACCCTTCGTTACCATAGCGATCCAAATGTTTTTTGCAGATGTCCAAGCACGTTTGTTGAAAGGTGGCTACACTGAACCACAGCGCCAGAGATTGCGCCAAAGAGTATTATTCAGCCGCCTCCACAGGCAGTGCTTGGGGAGAACTCGTAGTAGTCAGTGCTTGTTGAGATGTGCTAGTGAAAAGTGCTTGGGGAGAACTCGTAGTAGTAAGTGCTTGCTGAGATGTGATACTGAAAAGTTCTTGTTGAGATGTGGTAGTAGCGAGTCGGTGTGGAGATATATTGTAATGCTTAGAGTGATTTTCGTCAATATATGGAGGTAAAAGAAAAAAATTTTTCCTTTTCTTTTCATTATCTCAATGTCTTAAATAATGCGTCACTACAGGTTCAGTCAACAAAGCATCTGGCGTGTGTTCTTGTCTTAGAGTGTAATTCTGGGTTTCTTGCGCAATTATAGTATTTCTAATTTTTTTTATCCCGTCAGTATAAATGATATTTAAAATTTCTTGCCTTATTGGAGAAGAACCGTGCCAGATGTGTACGTTGAGTCTTACTTCCACACACAGAACAGTTATACCTGTACCTTGGTTTTGTAGGTTTTATAGTTGCTGGGGACTTAATTAATTAATTGTATTAACGAAAATTTTCATTTTATTCTTTGTTGTTGTTCTATGCAGTGAGATTGCGTAATAATACTAGTCAGGGCCAACCGTTTACGAGACACGGCGTAATCGGACTTACAGCCACGAAAAAAAAATTATTTTCATATATTTAATTAAGCCCCCATGCATTGTCTATGCAACTCTGTGAGTTATTTTGGGACCCATCTTGCACAAACTTTATGAAACCCAAGTCTGTTGTGGATGATTTCGTAGGCAGAACCGTGACTAATTTGCAGACGATGTGCAACTTCGTCAATAGTTAATCGTCTGTCTAAGAGAATCATTTCACGTGAACGCTCAATGGTTTCTTCATTTGTGGCGGTAAACGGTCGGCCGTCTCCTTCATCGTGCGTAACACTTGTGCGACCATTTCGGAATTTTTCAACCCATTCGTAGACACTCCGTTGAGGCAAAACACTGTTCCCGTACTGTACCGAAAGTCTTTGATGCATTTTGGTCCCTAATACGCCTTCCGACCACAAAAAACGGATCACTGAACGTTGCTCTTCTTTGGTGCAAATAGACTGCGGAGCAGTCATGATTAGCAGCACGGCAGCCATAACGAAAGTAAAGTAGCAGCTTGAAAATTGCAAATATGTAACAACAAATAAGCAAAGCATGCGTCATCAACGTGAAACGACAGCACTAGCAATAAACAAAAATGTAACTAAATTGCCGATAATAATTGACTTACCTCGCATAAAAACAGAACTAACCCTAGATACGCAAGTTGCTACCCTTCCGATGTGTTATCAATGGACGCTGATGCGTTAATGACATATGTAGCAGGCTGTTCAGATGAATTATGAGTAAAGTACCAGTCACCCACATCACCCTACAGCCTGTGTCAATTGCGATATAATCTAATGTAAAATTAGCATTTGTACCTCAGAGCGTTTATGCAAACTTAATCCACTAAAGCGAGAACTGTTGGTTAGCTACATGACCAGATTACTATAATGCAGTATTGCTGATGGTGAAGTACGATCATATGTGGAATAACAGCAACGTCAGACTGCATAAGGAATAGAACAGTGCACACTGGCATTCCTAATATCCTAGTTATAGTCTTACCTTCCCGTCAGCCGGCTGGCCATGAAGCAGACCGTTAGTAATGATCTTAGTGGATGACTTTCGACGACTTCCTTGGCAGAAACGCTTTGAACTACAAATAGTAAATCTATGACAATTTCATTGGAAGCGCGTTACTTTAGCCAAGCATTAAACTCGATTACGGCAGGAGGAGCGGTTGGTAAGTGCAGGTACATATCCACGAGTCTAGGATTGGATATCTGGTCGACTTTTTCTGTCACTGACCACTTATTTTACATGTGGCAATGTCTAGGCGATGTGAATTGTGCCATGTTGCCCCGTGCAATGCAGACTACGTATGCTCCCGCTATAACTGGCTGAGTAAGTAAGTTCAAAAGTCGGAGAAAGTAGAGGCATACCAACTACGTTAGGAGCACGCCTGATATTGCGTTGTTGCGCTCAAACTATCCCTTGGGTTGAAGATCGCTCCGCTTACACTGTGCACCCTCCGACACACACCACACCGTGGCCTGAGAATTACGTATCTAAATATATACACAAAGTGTGACATGAGACAGCAGTAAAAGACCTTCAAACATGCTTCGTAGATACCCTAACCGATTTCTAATGAATGAGGAGATGTGTCCTGTGTACTTTCCAATCGATATTTTGAACCGAAAAATCGATAGAAAATTCCCCGAACTCGACTAGAAATACGGACGTACCAGTAACGTGGTGGGAATTAATGCTACACTACGAATCCTGACGTGCGCGCTATCGGTGGATGCCTCCAATACCTATCCGTTCACGCAGAAGGGCATTTGTCATTCGGCAAGTAATCTCCTGCCCGTTGAACATGTCCGCCGTCCTTTCTCCTCTTGTTTATTTCTCGAAGTGTGCGAACTGAGCGCAAAGGGGCACCGGCTACGGCCACGGCTAGGGCCCGCACCTACAGCGGTAAGAGAAACACAGCACGCGCGGACAATACCGGGACGCTCCGGTCCTTTGCGAACAAAACACTGACCGGTATTCAGGGCCGGCGTGCCGCCAGCGCTGGACAAATCCCTTGTGTGCATCCGGACAAAGGGACGTACGAGCGCGCTGCCTGCGCTGTGTGTATGCGTGTGCATGTACCTCTGTGTGTGTGTATGTGTGTGTATGTGTGTGTGTGTGTGTGTGTGTGTACGTTGTGTGAGAGAGACCAAGTTTTCCCGCCGCCCCCAACTCCCGTTGCCGATGCGGCGGCTACTGTGTATCGGCAATTCGCTGTCCGCCGCTATTTATTTCCGCACAGGAAAGCTCTCTTCTCCGAACGGTGTCCACGCAACAATGCGTGCTGATTGAACCACGTCGCTGTCTCTCTCTTCTTTCGCATTCCGGCTCGCTGCCCACACAACATTTCTTCTACATGCATCGTCTAGTAACACTGGAGCTTCTACCCACTGTTGGAAGAACCGTTAACCGTTCCTATGTACTTGTTTCTGCATTAGTAGTAATCATCTATAAATGTAGACAGCTCCGCTTCTGAGTGGTTTAATTTGCTGTTCCCATTAACATTCCCATTATTAAAACATTTAGATCTAAATTTATTCCGGTTTTTTAAAAAATATCTGTACTAAACTTTGTCCCGCCTCCGTTGTCGAGATCGCTAACGCACAGCTGTGCAATGGCACTCGACTCGGGGGTAAGCTAGTTGGAATCCGGGCTATGAATGAATTTTTCACTGTCAGTATTTGGCCTGTAAGGGGAGGAGAGGTCCGTGCGCCAATGTCCCGGATTAAAATCCAAACCCCTCCGCATGTAGCAAGGACATTTTTCAAAAAATGGTTCAAATGGCTCTGAGCACTATGGGACTTGACATCTGAGGTCATGAGTCCCCTATAATTTAGAACTACTTAAACCTAACTAACCTAAGGACATCACTAACATCCATGCCCGAGGCAGGATTCGAACCTGCGAACGTAGCGGTCACGCGTTTCCAGACTGAAGCGCCTAGAACCGCTCGGACACAACGGCCGGCAAGGGCATTTCTAACAATATCAGGAGTTCCATAATACTACGTTTTAAAAAATATCATCACTATGTATCTTAAAAGATATATCGATACATCGGTGGATAAAATATCGACATGCCTGCCTACAAAAATATATTGGCTGCACATTCCAAATATACTGCTGCCCTTAGAGTTGCATATTTAACTATTGATTTATAATTAGATATTCTGTAAATCAATAACGGAGTAGCCTGCATATCCCCCTTAGAGGAAGGTGATGTTTAGTTGGTGGGGCGCTCAACGGTGCAGTTATCAGCGCCCATACAAATTCACAATATTTACTCAGTTCAATCTCTTCACTTTCATGAATGATGATGAAATGATGGGTCCGACACAAACACCCAGTCCCTGGGAGGTGAAAATCCCCATTCCGGCCGCGAATCGAACCTGGGGCCCCGTAACCTAAAGGCAGAAACGCTAGCCACTAGACCACGATCTGCGGTGTTTTGGAGGAAGAACTGAAAGGAAAACAATGCACGTTCATGCTTGGAGATAACCACTTTGGTAACAACAGTAACTGCTTGTAAGTGTTACTATAAAAGGTTGATTGTGTTCCTTTATTCAAAAGGTACCGTCACCGGTTTCGAATCATTACTATTCATCTTCAGAGGGTTTTCATGCTTTTATTAGAACATGTGGTGCGTTTTTTTACAGATTGTCGTAAAATGTAAATAATACATAATTCTAAGCACGCCACACAGATGGTTGCGTTACAGACTTGCATTGGATGTGACCTACGCGAAATGTCGGTCTGGAGCATTTGTTTTCATAGTTTTCGTCCAACATATGTGAATACATTCCCACTGCATTCTTGTCGTTGCACACGTAAATTTCTCTCACTGAATACTTTAGAGTTGTCACAGAATAGACTTCTAAACCGTCTGAAGATGAATCGTAATGGTTCGAAACTGGTAACGGTACCTTTTGAATAAAGGATGCTGTCTCAACACCGTCAACATCTGTCTTCAAGTAACAGGCACGGCCTCCAACCATGTCATCATATGTCTGATTTTGTTCGTTGACGAGCATTAGACCACAGTCTTCCTTCCTTCATCATAATCGTCATCGAAAGAATTAAAGGAAGGACAAAGTTTAGTGGGTCATCGACCGAAGAGCTCATTGGAGACGGATCACAAGCTCGGAATGGGTAATGCTGGAAAAAGGCCCAGTCATGTATTTGCCTTGAGAGATGTAGGGAATCCGCGGAAAATCTGCAGTAGGTGGGAAACATATGGAAACACCAAAAACGCAACACATTACGGTAGCCAATGTGATGCAGGAAAGACGTTAGCATTCGAAAAAGCTTGCAGTCGTCTGCGAAGTAATGAATACAGGTACTGTGTGATTTTGAAGCCAATGTTTTATTCCTGCAAAATAATGGCGAGTTCAGGTATCGATTATAGAGGTGGGTACCAATGCCGCACCCTACTCTCCAAAGTAGACCACACAGACTCAGTAATATTATCTGAGGACTGAGCTGGCCGGAGCAGATGCGACAGTTCGTCCTCGTGCTCAAAAAACCAGTTCAGGACGATTCGAGCTGTGTGAACTGAGCTCTGTCATCTTGGACCACAGTATCACCGTTGGTAAACAAATGTTTTAGCATGGGATGGACCTGGACAACCAAACTGGTCACATAATTCTTGGCAGTAATACAATGTTGCAGAGTACAGCGGGACCCGTGCAATATCGTAACCCCCACTATGTTTCACTCTTGGCAGCAAGCGGTCTGCACCGAACGCTTTGGATAGCGTAGGTCAGATGTAAATTCCGCCACAAGTTGGAAACCGTGCGACAGACTCATTCAACCAATGGATTTTCTCCCATTGCTCCATATTCCAGGTTTTATGCCTTCCGTACCACCATTTCCTGTCACGTGCAATTGCATTTGCATCACTGATGCGTGGTTTTGGAATTCCAGAACACCCTGCAGTTCCCAGCTTACGAAGCTCTTTTCGTTTTGTATTGGTGCTGACAGGGCTTACAAGTGTGACATTGAGTTCTGCAGTGATTTTTGCAGTCGTCATCCTCTTATTTTTCGTCGCGGTCCATTACCTACTGTCTCTGTCACTCAACACATACTTTCGTCCGTGTTGTCACCTAGCAGATTACATTTCCCGCATTCTCCATACCCGGTATGAATCTTTGATACGGCGCCTCTTGAAACACGAAAAACTTCGGTTACCTTGGTTACTTCACATGCACCAACAATTTGTTCGAATTCACCTAGTTTCGACACAATTCACAGACAACTTTGTTCTGACCACGAGTGACACTTGCAACGTGTTAAGGGCATAACACAGGTTGTGTTAGTGGTCAAATACAGCAGGACCTCTTGTAGCCAATGCGCCGTGCTGCGGCTCGCTTTGGTGCTGTTTGTAGGTTTCCGCCCTCTTTTGGAGGTCAGACGGTATCGTTTAGTTGGCATGGTTGCTGTTGTTTGTCTTCTTCTCGTGTTGACTGGCGCCACTATATTTCGCAAGCGTTGCCTATCCGCTAGTGGCAGCAGCGGCGGTTGTCGATATGTAGTAACTGTTGCCCTATCTTTGAGGCGACGTAATTGTTTTTCCTGGTCGTGGTTTTGCCAGTTCAGGTTGGGAACTCAGGAGGAGCCAGGACCTCGCAGTGCCAGAACACGCCGGGACCGCTTGCGGCAGACTGCCGGATGGAAGGGCTGTGGTCACGAGGGTGCACAACCTAGCCGTAAATCGGATCCAGCAAGCTTTAAGATGAGTGCATTTCAATCCAAGTAGTGAAACCTCCACCACTGTGATACCTCGTGATTCTCCAGTGACTTGGGTTCGTGTTGCTGCTCGTAGTGTCGCGGAGGGGAAAAGCAGCGAGTTCCAGCTTTGGCGAATTGATCCGTCGTTGCATTTCGTTTATCGGACGTCAGGTAGCTTCAGTAAAATTATCATTAGTCATCCGTTAGACTGCCACTAGTCTGAGACACCGTCTTGTGAAGTGAAGGCAGCTCTTGGCCGCCTATCTCATCGCTCGCGAAAGCGTTTGTTGCCGGACCTTCTCAGAGGCCAATTCCTGGAGCACAGTCTGTGGCTCCTTTGTTCTTGTAAGAGTGTTGCAAAGTTTACCATAATCTTATTTCACCCGTTTGGTGATTAGTTGCATGTTTTTTAACCGACCTTTGTTATTGTATTTTGTTAATATATATATATATATATATATATATATATATATATATATATATATATATATATATATATATATATATATATATATATATAATTGCCATTCCTGGTGTGTAAGGCCTACTGCCCAGATCACAGTGGCTTGCTTTTAAAACATTATCTGTTGTATCTGTATTTAATGATGATTTGCTATTGTAACTCACTAAAAACACTATTATTTACACAGTTGTTTATTCCTTCATTAATAACGTATGGGATTTTTTTGTTTATTGTTGAGTCTGGAATCACTGGTTTGAAATAAATTGTAACTGTAAAAGGCAACCAATAGTAATTGATTACGGTACTGTCCACAATGGTAAACGAATCATGCCTTCCCTTGACTACCAGCTCACAGCCTTGGCTAGCATCTGCATTTATATTGAAACATGCTTTTTCCGAGGTTTTTCCATATTTCTGAAACCCCTGTGTATCTGTTGGCGATAGGAATTTGAAAAGTCAAAGAACAGATTATGAGCTCCATTAAAACGCAACACAAACAGTTTGTCGCACGAAACTCTTGTAAAAGCAAAGGCACGATACTTTTCTTACCTTTACTTCATATGCATCTCTGGAATGCAGAGAATGGACACCTGGACAACAGCCGCCTGTATAGAAACTCCGGTATGTGAGCTGGCTTACACATCGTCGATTACTGAGACCTGCAGAATCTAGGGAATTTTCGAAGTGGGACCGTGGGAGCGTTGATCATTTGTGGACATTGAAAATTGAACCTAACGGTGAAAAGTAGAGAGGACGAAAAAATCAGCAACCAGAAGGACAAGAGAGGGTTAAGTGGAAGTCATTCTAAGAAATGACGTGATTCTGTGTCACGTAACACATTCTGACAACCGGCCGCGGTGGCCGAGCGGTTCTAGGCGCTTCACTACGGAACCGCGTGACTGCTACTGTCGCAGGTCCGAATCTTGCCTCGGTCATGGATGTGTATGAAATCCACACCCCAATCAAGCTTTACAGAGCTGCTGGTCTTGCAACCTCCACGTCCTGAAGAACACCTCACGAATGTACAGAGAGGCCCAGACAAACCGTCGGTGACTGGCATTCACTCTTTGTCACTACGTGCGAGCCTGGACGACTGAGATCACGTGAAAGGCTCTCAAGCGTCGAAACTGAAGGAAGAAGAGATTAGTGTTTAACGTCCCGTCGACATCGAGGTCACTAGAGTCAGGGCACAAGCTCGGGATAGGAAAGGATGGAGAAGGAAAGCCGCCGTGCCCTTTCGAAGTGATCGTGTAGTTCACAATTTCAATGTTATTGAGAAGATAATACTTTTCTATGTGTAAAGAAAATAACATTCAGCTTCACTTGGATACACATCTGTGATTAAATCAAGCGACGCCTTGCAAAGTATCACATACCCCGAGAACATTCTGCATCTTTTACCCTGTTTTGGGAGTAGTAGAACCAAGAGTACAGGTCGTTGTAGAACGACTAAAAAAGGCAAAACATAATACTCCTGTGACCAAAAAAGAGGAGAAGGACACCTTATATATTTGCCACTGTTGCAAGAAGCCAATGTCACTTGAAATTTCTACAAAAATGTCCAACGAGTGCAAAAAAGTCTGAGAATGAAACTGGAGCTATACCGATAAAAGTACTAGGCTGATGCATTTTTTCCAATGTTTTATGGGAATTTTTAATGTTTTTACTATGCCACGAATCAAAAATTAATAAAAATAAAACAAGAAGTAAAATTTCGAGGGCAAGGTAGTTGGGTTTCCAGAGCATTAACATTAGCACATTATATTATGTTCGTTTTGTACAGTTTTCTATTTAAATGTATTTTTTTTAGAAATTCACTTTAAAATTTATTTCAATAAATTATTGTGTAACCTTTAAGTGACCTTTTACATAAAATCTTAATTGTTCCACTGCAATTGCTGAATTCAATTTGTATAGCTATTTAATATGGAAGTCACTCAAACCATATCTGGGACAGTGTGTGACAAAAGAAATACCTGGGGATATAACGGTTCAGAACTACGGTCTGGTTCACCGCCCAGCCTAAGTGGGGTTTTCAAGTGGTTTCCCCAAGTTCGTCCGTCTCACGGAATACGACAAACAAACTACGATGATAGTAAAATTACGAAGTTACACAAATCAAAGTTTAAATGATTCATAGACAGACGGTTCAACGCTAGGGAATAAAGAATCAGAAGGTTAAACACTTCCACGCTTTATTAGTTTACACTACTGGCCATTAAAATTGCTACACCACGAAGATGACGTGCTACAAACGCGAAATTTAACCGACAGGAAGAGGATGCTGTGATATGTAAATGATTAGTTTTTCAGAGCATTCACACAAGGTTGGCGCCGGTGGCGATACTTAACAACGTGCTGGCATGAGGAAAATTTCCAACCGATTTCTCATACACAAACAGCAGTTGACCGGCGTTGCCTGGTGAAACGTTGTCGTGATGCTTCGTGTAAGGAGGAGAAATGCGCACCATCACGTTTCCGACTTTGATAAAGGTCGGATTGTAGCCTATCGCTATTGCGGTTTATTGTATCGCGACATTGCTGCTCGCGTTGGTCGAGATCCAATGACTGTTAGCAGAATATGAAATCGGTGGGTTCAGGAGGGTAATACGGAACGCCGTGCTGGATCCCAAAGGCCTCGTATCACTAGCAGTCGAGATGACAGGCATCTTATCCGCATGGCTGTAACGGATCGTGCAGCCACGTCTCGAGCCCTGAGTTAGCAGATGTGGACGTTTGCAAGACAACAACAATCTGCACGAACAGTTCGACGACGTTTGCAGCAGCATGGACTGTCAGCTCGGAGACCATGGCTGCGGTTACCCTTGACGCTGCATCACAGACAGGTTCGCCTGCGATGGTGTACTCAACGACGAACCTGGAAGCACGAATGGCAAAACGTGATTTTTTCGGATGAATCCAGGTTCTGTTTACAGCATCGTGATGGTCGCATCCGTGTTTGGCAACATCGCGGTGAACGCACATTAGAAGAGTGTATTCGTCATCGCCATACTGGCGTATCACCCGGCGTGATGGTATAGGGTGCCATTGGTTACACGTCTCGGTCACCTCTTGTTCGCATTGACGGCACTTTGAACAGTGGACGTTACATATCAGATGTGTTACGGCCCGTGGTTCTACCCTTCATTCGATCTCTGCGAAACCCTACATTTCAAAAGGATAATGCATGACCGCATGTTGCAGGTCCTGTACGGGCCTTTCTGAATACAGAAAAAGTTCGAGTGCTGCCCTGGCCAGCACATTCTCCAGATCTCTCACCAATTGAAAACGTGTGGTCAATGGTGACCGAACAACTGGCTCGTCACAATACGCCAGTCACTACTCTTGATAAACTGTGGTATGGTGTTGTAGGTGCTTGGGCAGCTGTACCTCTACACGCCATCCAAGCTCTTTTTGGCTCAATGCCCAGGCGTATCAAGGCCGTTATTAGGGCCAGAGGTGGTTGTTCTATTGATTTCTCAGGATTTATGCACCCAAATTGCGTGAAAATGTAATAACATGTCAGTTCTAGTATAATAAATTTGTCCAATGAATACCCGTTTATCATCTGCATTTCCTCTTGGTATAGCATTTTTAATGGCCGGTAGTGTAATTTACGACGTCTTGGCGCCCAATGTGGGATATTTCCTTCCGTTTGGATACTACATTACAACTGTCCATTTAGCTAACTTTTGGTTGAAGTCGGCTTATAGCCTAACATACAGATAGTGAACTAAATTCACGATTTAATTTCAGGCATAAAGCTTTTAGAGTATGGCGAAAGGGTCTGTTTTAATAGTCTGTATTAACTCAAAATTATAACAAAATTTATTGCAGAATATAGACGACTTACTGGCTAAATCCCACTATACTAATGCCCTGTTTATGCAGTAATGATGTATCTTAGATATACTGGGTAACATCTTAGGGCGGGTAGAGTACGTATGTTGTACACGTAACAAACTCGTTATGACCATTCGGCAGTCAGTCCGTTTATTTTCTGTTTGCTGTGTAGGTCATCATCTTTTCGATCTTCTTCAGAATTGGGCCCTTCCCAGATTTTCTGCCTATAAGGGCAAATACTTTGTTATTTTACTATTAAGCGATGTCTGCTTCTGTTCAATCTACTGCTTGTTGTAATTAGCGTACGTAGCACTGGAAAGCCAAAATTCGTGAACGTCTTGTACTTCATATTTTCAGTAGCTGTAACCTTGTCTGTATGAAGGCAAACGTGGAGCTGAAGACAAATTCTAAGAACCAGTCCAGAGACATGAAGCTAAAGAACGGTATAATACTTCAAAATCCTGTACAATGGATACTGAATCAGGAAGCAGCTAGTACAGCAAGTGGCATGAATAACAGAATTACAGATAATGCAGAACAATACATTCCCTATGGCAACATCATCAACATCATTAGACTGATGACCATTGAGGTTAAGTCCCATAGTGCTCAGAGCCTCAGAGCAACATCATTATGAAGCGTGGATAACTGAATAATTGAGCTGGCTGACGAAGAAAGAAATTTCAAAAATGTTAAGAGTGAAGAATGTAAAGCACGTTTCAATACGTTCCAAAATTTGCTAAAAATAATCGAAGAGATCAAAAGTAATGATTGAGAACTAGAGTACTAAAACTGATAAGTTATGATGAGAGGAAATGTACAAAAATTGTAGAAGTTAGCCAAAGCAGAGTTGGGGAAATGAAAGGAACAACAAAACTTAATGAAAAGCAAGGATAGAGTAAGTGCTACATACAACAGGGAACAAGAATAGTGTGTGTAAAATGGACAACAATTAAGTAACAGACAACATACTGAAATGTTTAATTTTCTGAAACTTTGTCCGCAGTCTTATCAAATTTTCTTTTAAACATACGTTCAGTTTGGGCGTATAATTTCATTATGTTCCTCTATTATTGATTGGGACAAGGGGACATCAAAAGGTAATTTACACATTATCACACCTGGCCAATTAACTGTTATTAAAACTACTACTTGTAATTCCGCCGAAGTTTCTATGGCAGAATTACAAGTACACGTTTTAATAAAAATAATTTGCTCCCCATCTTTTCGGGCTTTCTACTGGAGGTGTCCAAAAATACTTTTATTAAAAGTTGCACTTAAATTTTTCGACACAGACGCATAACAATACTTTTCAGCATAGTCACAAAGTCTCTATATACAATGGTCGGAACGCACAACCAGTCGTTCAGTTCCTTGACGATAGAAATCAGCCCTTTGGTGATGGAACCATTGAAGAAGCACTGAGTGAACGTCTTCATAGTCGGAAAACAGCGACGATGGCCTTTCTTTCTGTTCATCATCACCCATGTCTGAGAAGCCTTGGTGAAATTATTGGCGCCATTCCACTGCGGTTGGACGCTACATTATATTTTCTCCATATACCACCGGAATTTCAGAGTATATCCGGGTGATCTGTGTGGTCTAGGGGTAGCATCTCTGATTAGTGATCAAAACGTCTTCGGTATCGATCTCGAATTCCGCTGCCGCTTAGATTTTGATTAATAAGCAGCTTTGGCGCCCGAAGATTTCCGGCATAAGACGGCATCCTGATTCTGGCAACAGCCTTGTCAATGAGGGCGGAGGAGCTGACAGAGATTCACGGCACTCTCTTGTCCTAGGAGTGGGAAACTGTCCCAAAAGGTGGAAGAATCAGAAATGATCAACGGCATGAGGATGCAGAAGGCAATGGAAACCGCTGCATTAAAGACACGTAACGTACATCCAAAAGGACATGTGGGCTGTAATTGAAAAACCGTCATTATGATCTCTCCATTGGCAAAAGATTGCGCAACAGTCCCCCTTTCGGATCTCCGGGAGGGGACTGCCAATGGGGAGGTGACCAGGAAAAAAAGATTCAATATTCAACAAAAGTATAACGTTCTACGAGTCGGGCCGTGGAATGTCAGAAGCTTGAATGTGGTAGGGAAACTAGGAAATCTGGAAATGGAACTGCAAACGCTCAATCTAGATACAGCAGGGGTCAGTGAAGTGAAAAGGAAGGATTTCTGGTCAGATGACTGTAGGGTAAGATCAACAGCAGCAGAAAATGGTGTAACGGGAGTGGGACTCTTTATGAATAGGAAAGTATGGCAGATAGTGTGTTACTGTGAACAGTTCAGTGATAGGGTTGTTCTTATCAGTATCAACAGCAAAATAACACCGACAGCGATAGTTCAGGTATACATGCCAGCGTCGCAAGCTGAAGATGAAGAGATAGAGAAAGTGTATGAGTATAGAAAGGGTAACACAGTATGTAAAGGGGGATGAAAATCTAATAGTCATGGGGGATAAGAACGCCGTTGTAGGCGAAGGAGTAGAAGAAAAGGTTAAGGGAAAATAAGGGCTTGAGACAAGAAAAGAGAGGGGGAAAACTAATTGAGTTCTATAACAAATTTCGGCTATTAATAACGAATACTTTGTTCAAATATCACAAGAGGAGGAGGTATACTTGGAAACAGCCGGGTGATACGGGAAGATTTCAATTAGATTACATCATGGTCAGACAGAGATTCCGACATCAGATACTTGATTGTAAGGCGTCACAAAGAGCAGATACAGACTCAGAGCACAATGTAGTAAAAGAGTAGGCTGAATTTGATGAAAATAGTCAGGAAGAATCAATACGCAAAGCAGTGGGATACGGAAGTACTAAGGAATGACGAGATACGTTTGAAGTTCTCTAACGCTATAGATACAGCAATAAGAAATAGCGCAGTAGGCAGTACAGCTGAAGAGGAATGGACATCTCTAAAAAGGGCCATCACAGAAGTTGGGAAGGAAAACATAGGTACAAAGAAGGTAGCTGCGAAGAAACCATGGGTAACAGAAGAAATACATCAGTTAATTGATGAAAGAGGAAGTACAAACACGTTCCGGGAAAATCAGGAATACAGAAATACAAGTCGCTGAGGAGTTAAATAAATAGGAAGTCCAGAGAAGCTAAGACGAAACGGCTACATGAAAAATGTGAAGAAATCTAAAAAGAGATTACTGTCGGAAGGACAGGCTCAGCATACAGGAAAGTCAAAACAACCTTCTGTGACATTAAAAGCAAAGGTGGTAAAATGAAGAGAGCAACGGAAATGCAGAGGAGAGAGCGAGTAAGTGGAAAGAATACATTGAAACCCTCTGTGAGGGATAAGATTTGTCTAATGCAATAGAAGAAGAAACGGGAGTCGATTTAGTAGAGATGGGGGATCCAGTATTAGAATAAGAATTTGAAAGAGCTTTAGAGGACTTAAGATCAAATAAGGCAGCACGAATACATAACATTCCATCAGAGTTTCTAAAATCATTGGGGGATGGCAACAAAACAGCTATTCGCGTTGGGGTGCAGAATGTATGAGTCGGGTGACATACCATCTGACTTTCGTAACAATATCATCCACACAATTCCGAACGCTGCTAGAGCTGACAAGTGCGAGAATTATCGTGCAGTCAGCTTAACAGCTTATGCATCCAGGCTGCTGACAAGAATAATATACAGAAGAATGGAAAAGAAAATTGAGGATGTGCTAAATGACGATCAGTTTGGCTCTAGAAAAGGTAAAGGCACGAGAGAAGCAGTTCTGGCGTTGTGGTCGATAATGGAAGCAGGACTAAAGAAAAATCAAAACACGTTAGTAGGATTTGTCGACCTGGAAAAAGCGTTCGACAATGTAGAATGGTGCAAGATGTTCGAAATTCTGAGAAAAATAGGAGAAAGCTATAGGAAGAGACGTGTACTATACAGTATACACAAGAGCCAAGAGGGAATAATAAGAGTGGACGACCAATGTGAAGTGTTCGGATTAAAAAGGGCGTAAGACTGGGATATAGCCTTTCGCCCTACTGTTCAATCTGTACATCGAAGAAACAATGATGGAAATAAAAGAAAGTTTCAGAAGTGGAATTAAAATTCAAGATGAAAGGGTATCAATGATACGATTCGCTGATGAAATTTGCTATACTGAGTGAAAGCGAAGAAGAATTAAACGACCTGCTGAATGGAATGAACAATCTAATGTGTATAGAATATGGATTTAAAGTAAATCGAAGAAAGACGAAAGTAATGAATTGTGGCAGAAATGCGAGCAGCGAGAAACTTAACATCAGGATTGATGGTTAAGAAGTAGATAAAGTTAAAAAATTCAGCTACCTAAGCAGTAAAACAACCAATGACGAACGGAGCATGGGGGACATAAAAAGCAGACTAGCAATGGCAAAAAGGGCATTCCTGGCCAAGAGAAGTCTGCTAGTATCGAAGATAAGCCTTAATTTGGGAAAGAAATTTCTGAGAATGTACGTTTCGAGTAATGCATTGAATGGTAGCGAAACATGGACTGTGGAAAAACGGGAACAGAAGAGAATCGAAACGTTTGAGATATGGTGCCACAGAAGAATGTTGAAAATTAGGTGGACAAAAAAGGTAAGGAATGAGGAGATTCTGTGCAGAATCGGAGAGGACAAAAGAAGTATGTGGAAAACACTGGTAAGGAAAAGGGACAGAATGATAGGACATCTGTTAAGATTTGAGGAATGGCTTCCATGGCACTAGTGTGAGCTTTACAGGGCAATAACTGTAAAGTAAGACAGAGACTGAAATATATCGAACAAATAATATTGAGGACGTAGTGCCACTCTGACATGAAGAGGGTGGCACAGGATAGGAATTCGTGGCGGACCGCATCAATCCAGTTAGAAGACTGATGATCCAAAAAAGAATAAAGAATAAAGAAATCTGCGTGGAGTTTAGACGTCTTTCCCACACGAATCGTACCGTACCGCCCACTTAAACTTCGTAGTACGTTTCCAGCTGCCTAACCATTTTACTCGCAAACTGTGGTGCACCTGATGTGTGTACCGCCCTGGAATCGTTTATGCAGCACCACGCAACACGTACTGTCCCAATTCACTGGTTCGATTCCCGTCTGGGTCGGAGATTTTCTCCGCTCAGGGACTGGGTGTTGTGTTGTCCTAATCATCATCACTTCATCCCCATCGACGCGAAAGTCGCCGAAGCGGCGTCAAATCGAAAGACTTGCACCCGGGGGACGGTCTACCCGACGGGAGTCCTTGTCACACGTCATTATTATTAATGCGTCACTCTCAATCTGCAACATGCAAAACTTACTTTACAAAGTCCTTGCGTCTGTAAGTCAGACCTCGTCGGGTGATAGCACAACGAGTAGTTAATGAGGCAGACATAATGCATGGTAATTCGTATCTTGTCTGAACGTAACCATCGTACTTGCACGCCATGGCCAAATAGGTGGATGATGCAGATGGAGCGCACACAAACATTTATAGTCCAGATTGTCTAGAGTGTTCATTAACTGTGCCATGTTGGATTACATTACAGTAGTGGAATTTCGGTAGAACAAGTGATTACACAAGTGTGCGTTTCACGTACCGCGGAAAAATTTCCGAAGCGTTTGGTGGGCATAGATGCAATCGGAATTCTCCTTGCGTGTAGTGGCACTTTCACCTGCCCTGTTAAGCTGTTTATCCGAAGATAACAAACATTTTTCACTGTTTTCGTAAACCGTTGAAAAGGAGGAAATTTTTCGCCAGACTCAGAACTTATTAACAAGTCCACTGCTGTTTTTAAAAAGTGAGCAAATTCTAAAATTTCTCGTGAATTTTTTGCATTTAATTTACGTCGAAGAATTTTCGCCCATCTGTGCACTGAAGACAGATCCTCACTCATCTGGACAAACTAAAGCTGGAGATCTTTGACATACACCTAATATTTATGTAAGGACAGACTGGCAGAATGTCACTGACAAACGAGGAAAATAGCAGTGGACTCACAACTGAACAGTGGCACTCATGAGAGAATATGTTTATATGTGACCTAGGATTAGAAACACGTCTGTTTATATTGTTCAAAATGATTCAGTTTGACATAAATAATGAACTCATTTACTGTATTAACTGTTTTTGTTATTTTTGTGAGTTTGCTGTAACATAATTCTTTCGTTGAGCTATGTTCCACAGTAATCGTTCTGTTCATTGTACTCTTATATTCTTCAAACATTTTAATTCTAAATTACACTGGTGTCCAAAATTAAAGCAACAAAACGCTATTTCCCCTTCCTATGTTTAATTCACCTTATAATCGTACAAACTATCAATAGATGTCAATAAGATCGTGTTCTGAAGGAAGACGGTATTCCGGTCGACGGACAACCACGCCAGCGATGACGTCAGAGCACCCATCAAAAACGGGGTAGTATTTGTCGGGCAGTCCCACATCAACAATCGCTGTGTACACAGTCACAGACGGTGGAGTATGGGACAGAGAAGATGCATGTCAGGCTCTGAAGTGGAGAGGCGTAGGAAGAACAGTATTCCAATCACCAGGGTAGGGCCTACCACGTGTGAGACCATAAAGAGAAACCATATTTTACGGTAAGGGTACAATGGTACCGCCTTAGTATTGCACGAAAACTGGCATCTGACGTTGCAGCACCAGTGGACGTTTTGTATTGAGGAAAACGCTGTACGGATGCCTTCGGAAGAATGGCCTTTATTGTTGGAGATTTGCTGTATGTATATCTCTGACGCGTCTTCAACGAAGCGAATGTCTAGAGCGGAGTCATCAACATGCCACCTGGACGGTCGAACAGTTTTCCAGTGTCCTTCTCCCACACGAATCCCGATTTGGCCTGGAGAGTGATTTTCGACGAATTCGCCTCTGGAGGGGACGTGGAACACGATTTCGGGACCCAAACATTATGAGAAGAGATCGAAATCGAGGAGGATTCCTAAAAGTGTGCGGAGAGATTATGCTGACCACTCGAACAGTTTTTCATGCAGTTATGCGGTTGAACTGGTAAGGTTTAGCTGGTACTGAGCGGCAAGGACGTCGAAGACCTCTAGAGGTCCCTGTACCATCGCGCCGTAAGCCGTGGCGGTGCGTGTCTCCTGGTCCACGTTTAATTTGAGGGAGCCACGGTGGAACACGTGCTACCAGCGGCCAATAGGAGCGTCTCCGATCATGTATTTAAGCGCCTACCCCTCGCTCAGCCAGTCGGTCTAGGCGTGCATCTATCGACATCTCGCCTCAGACAGCGTTCTTGTTCCGTGTACGAGTGGATGTGGTTGATTAGTTAGGTTTTCTTGTGACCCTGTTGTTTCTGGCTTGTTGTTGTTTGTAAGGTTCTTCGTGGCTGGTGTCCGTCCTCTCCCGTTTGTGTTATTCGCGGGCCGCTCCGAGGGTCCCGCCGCGTTTTCCGTCACGTCAAACCCGCGACCGTTCCAGTCGCAGTTACGACAATTAAACGGCTGTCATGTATCGTGACGATATCTAGGGCCCTCATGTGCTCTTGTTACAAAGTGCTGTGGGCCGAGACTTTGTACTGATGGACAGTAATGCTCGACGTCACAGAGCACGTATGATTGATGTTTTCTTGCAAACGCTGGCCGGTGTGGCTGAGCGGTTCTGGCGCTTCTGTCTGGAACCGAGCGACCGCTACGGTCGCAGGTACGAATCCTGCCTCGGATATGGATGTGTGTGGTGTCCTTAGGTTAGTTAGGTTTAAGTAGTTCTAAGTTCTAGGGGACTGATGACCTCAGATGTTAAGTCCCATAGTGCTCAGAGCCATTTGAACCATTGTTCTTTTTTCTTCTTGTAAACGGAACATACTATACCCATGGCGTGGCCTGCTCGCTCTTCCGATTCTAATCCCATAGAGCATGTCTGAGATGCTCTGCGCAGACTGGCTGCGTTACGTCAGCATCCACCAGCCACTCCCAAGACTTTCGAGCAGCTCTGCAGGAAGAATGGACGTTATTGCCTCAACATGAGATTGACGACACCATTCTCTGCATGACCATTCGTTGTCAGGCCTGTGTTGCTGTCAGAAGTGGTCACACCCCATACTGAGTAAATTAATCAGTTCTCGGAATGGTTGTGTAAATCCGTTAATCCGAAAAAAATGAAGAACGTTCTTGTCTACCATTACGCCTGTTGTAGTTGCTTACGTTCTGTATTCTTTACATTCTTTCTCCTGTTTGTACTATTTTATGGAAAACTAACTGTTTGTTGTTTTAATTTAGGACATCATTATATATAGTTAGTTTAATTAGAACTGCGTCAAAAATATTTTTGACATGAAACAAAAGAAAGCAGCATAACAAGTCATAAAATACGTGTTTAAAGTGAAAGCAAGCAGTTATCCATGCACTTGTTCTTTTTGCCGGCATACTTCGGTCATTAAGCAACTATGACAGGGTAAGACACTTAGTGCAATCCGGTCATCCAAGCTATAAGTCTTCAGACGGCGAGGTAAGCGGCTGTAAGTGGCAAAGGCGGCAGCAGGTCTCCGGCAGTTGCAGGGGGCTGACGTTTCGGCACGTTTGCATCTTCAGAGTCGGCCACAGGTCTGGCTGCAACCGCCAAAGCGGATAGCGCGGCCCGTGGACGGGCAGGGCAGCCTAATGAAGCTGCCGAGCGCCAGTGGCAGGGCTAATGAAGGCGCGCAGGTTTTGCGGCTGGCGGCCAAGCAAGCAACCGCTGCGCCGCCCTGCTGTGGGGACTTAGCGTCCCAGCTCTCGCGTCCTCCCCGACTCGCCTTGAGCCGCGTCGTCAAAGCCGCTCTCCAGCTTCACTACCTCTGGCTCTCACGTCTCGCTCTACTCAGACCGTCTGCCTCAAAGTGCTTGGCGACATAAGGCTCAGCGGGAGCCACAACTAGATCTAAGTGTTTTCCCTTTATTCTTGTAGTAATGTAATGGTACTAGTAGCCGTTTCTCTGTTCATCTGCCCGCATCTCGTGGTCGTGCGGTAGCGTTCTCGCTTCCCACGCCCGGGTTCCCGGGTTCGATTCCCGGCGGGGTCAGGGATTTTCTCTGCCTCGTGATGGCTGGGTGTTGTGTGCTGTCCTTAGGTTAGTTAGGTTTAAGTAGTTCTAAGTTCTAGGGGACTGATGACCATAGATGTTAAGTCCGATAGTGCTCAGAGCCATTTGAACCATCTGTTCATCTGTAGATAAATTTTACAAGGATAGTGAACATGTATTACAATTTAAGAACAACAAAAAATCGTAACCTATATTAAAATGATTTATACACTTACAGGTCTAGAGTGACAAGGATGGGACAGGTAATCGGCTGTGTTCTTGGATCAGAAAACATCTTGACATTTGCCTGAAGCAATTTACACACATCAAAAAATGTTTTGCATCACCTCTGTTCCGAGAGTTACAGAATCTGTACAGAAAATTGGAATAGAGAACATAAACATCACCTCCGACCTTCTTCTTTCTCATGAAAACCACACATTGCATGTTGTACAGTGTGTTAACTGTAAGACGGCAGAGTTGTGAGGGGAGTGCGGGGAGAGGAGGAAGCAAGCATTGGCTGGCGAGGGGAGGGGAGCCATTGGGGGGAAAGGGGGGGGACAAGGAACGCCTACCAGTTGCAGTGCTGGCACTACAAATTGCGCGTCATGCTTACACGAAAGCAGACGAAAGGCTTGGAAGTAAAACTCGCTTTAAATGTTGTTCGTAAACGAAACTGAAATCGTCATGTACATTAAAATCTATATATATATATATATATATATATATATATATATATATATATATATATATATATATATATATATGTGTGTGTGTGTGTGTGTATATATATATGTTTGTCTACTATGCGCTCACAAACCATTCATCCGATTGCAATGAAACTTTGGTGAGTTGTTCTCCAAACGCCCGAAAACAGTAATGGGCACTGTTTCTACAGTTAGGTCACCGTTCTATGCGTAGCGCAATTGATTAGGTAAAGGCTTGTCACGCGTTCGATTCCCACTACTCGCAATTTCTTTTTCATTTTATTTCATTCCTCGAAATGTTAAACTATTAGTTATAAAATTTAAATATCCTTAAACAGGTCATATAGTGTAACGTAACTGTCAATCTCTATGTATAAAAATGAATGTATGTATGTCTGCCCTCTGTTCGTTCCCAAACCATTCATCCGATTGCGATGAAATTTTGGTGATTCCTTCAAAGTGATCGCGAACAAAATATCTGAAATGGAAACTCACCTTTCCTTGCCAGACGTTTGTGGTGATACGCCAGGATGATTCTTGGAAAACTGTTTGAATCTTCCAATGCTACGCATGCTTTGTCCTGTGTATGTAGCAGCTCTCACTGAAGATTTGTAAATGGGGTGAAGCAATTTTTTCTGCTCCCTTATCAGTCATACGCAACATAATTTTGCGAGCATCGCTACATAATACTGGTCTCCTTCTAACCGTAGGCCTACCGGCAGGGGTTATTGGCGACTCCCGAGATGGGCCAGCAACTGCCTCTTCACTCATTTTGATAATGTTTAGCACAACTGCACAATAAAACACGCAGAACAGTACAGCGCAAAACAATAACGAAGCAGACGACAATGGCTACCTTGTACAACACAGTCAGCTACGTAATGTTGGCAGCAGTCTAAACTGCGTGCCTACCGAAGCCTCCCGACGTTTACCGACTTCTGCCGATTCAGGACTAGGGAGAGGTCTGCCATCTAAAAGTTTACACACTGTACCACTATACAGCGAGACCTTCAGAGGTGGTAGTCCAGATTGCTGTGCACACCGGTACCCCCTAATACCCAGTAGCACTTCGTCTTTCATTGATGCATGCCTGTGCCGGCCGAAGTGGCCGTGCGGTTAAAGGCGCTGCAGTCTGGAACCGCAAGACCGCTACGGTCGCAGGTTCGAATCCTGCCTCGGGCATGGATGTTTGTGATGTCCTTAGGTTAGTTAGGTTTAACTAGTTCTAAGTTCTAGGGGACTAATGACCTCGGCAGTTGAGTCCCATAGTGCTCAGAGCCATTTTTGATGCATGCCTGTATTCGTCGTGGCATACCATCCACAAGTTCAACAAGGAACTCTTGGTCCAGTTTGTCCCACACCTCAACGGCGATTCGACGTAGATCCCTCGTAGTAGTTGGTGGGTCACATCGTCCATAAAAAGCCCCTTTCAATCTATCCCAGGCATATTCGATAGGGTTCATGCCTTGTCCTGAAGGAAGTCATTCACAAGATGTGCACGGTGGGGGTAGGAATTGTCGTCCTTGAAAACGAATACCTCGCCAACATGCGGCCGATATGGTTGCACTATTGTTCAGAGGATGACATTCACGTATCGCACAGCCGTAACGGCGCTATCCATAACCACCAGCGGCGTACGTCGGCCCCATATAATGCCACTCCAAAACATCAGAGAACGTCCACCTTGCTGCACTGGCTGGACAACGTGTCTGAGACGTTCATCCCGACCAGGTTACTTCCAGACACGTCTCCGACGATTGTCTTTTTGAACGCGACACTCATCGGTAAAGAGAACGGTTTGGCAATCCTGAGCTGTTCATTCGGAATGTTGTTGGCCCCATCTGTACCGCGCTGCACGGTGTTGTGGTTTCAAAGATGGACGTCGCCATGGATGCCGGAAGTGAACTGCACATCATGCAGCCGCTGGAGCGCAGTTTGAGTCGTAATGCGACGTCCTGTGGCTGCACGAAAAGCATTATTCAACATGGTGGCGTTGCTGTCAGTGTTCCTCCGAGCCATAATCCGTAGGTAGCGGTCATCCACTGCAGTAGTAGCCCCTGGGCGGCCTGAGCGAGGCATGTCATCGACAGTTCCTGTCTCTCTGTGTGTCCTCCATGTCCGAACAACTTCGCTTTGGTTGACTCTGAGACGCCTGGAACCTCCCTTGTTGAGAGCACTTCCTGGCACAAAGTAACAATGCGGACGCGATCGAATTGCGGTATTGACTTGGCATGGTTGAGCTACAGACAACACGAGCCGCGTACCTTCTTACTGGTGGAATGACTGGAACTGATCGGCTGTCTCACTCTCTGCGTCTACTAAACGCTGCTAAGGCGGGGTTGATTTCATCTTTGGGCGGGTTTAAAAAAAATGGCTCTGAGCACTATGAGACTTAACATCTGAGGTCATCAGTCCCCTACAGCTTAGAACTACTTAAACCTAACCAACATAAGGACATCACACACATCAATGCCCAAGGCAGGATTCGAACCTGCGACCGTAGCAGTCGCACGGTTCCGGACTGAAGCGCCTAGAACCGCTCTGACACCATGACCGGCTGGGCGGGTTTAGTGACATCTCTGAATAGTCAAAGGGACTGTGTCTGTGGTACAATATCCACAGTCAACATTTATCTACAGGAGTTCTGGGAACCGGGTGATGCAAAACTTTTTTTCATGTGTGTAATTTACGAAACCTAAATCAGGACGATCAGATGAAAACTGGAGCATCCTCCCTGCCAAATACTCTTTACAACAGTGCTGCCACAGTCCGTTAATTTATAGTGTAGAATACTGTCTTCTCAACAGTTCTTGGTTAAGTGGTTAGCATCACAGCCCCTAAATCTGAATGTCCTGGGTGTCTTTTCCCAGCTGAGTTGGAGATATTCTTCACTCAGGAAATGGCTACTTGTGTTATCCTAGTCTTTTCATGTCATCTTGATGACAAAGGCGCACATTTTGCCAAAATGGCGCCACATAGAGCGACTTGCACCACGAGGCCGACCGACCTTAGAAAGGGTGGGGATCTCCTGCACAGTACCGCCATACAATCATTTCCAGTATTCTTTCACAAAATTGTTATTTCCAATATTGTTTCGCAAATATAATGTACAGGATAATGCAGCACTATTCATTAATTTGTCACTCGCAGTAACTGCAAAAACTACACACATTATACACACCAGATCTCAAGATGTAACACTGCACAACAAAATATCATCTGACATCAGAAAACCAGAGATGAATATAGGTCTTCCATTTTGTGTACTGCAGCTCCCGATTTGTTGGCCTGAAAGACAGTATGTGTCCCTTTACACTGAGTGACAGGTTGAATTCAGAAACAAGATGTGGTGTTAATATTACACAGTGCATAGCTTCTATGATCAGTGTCACTTTATTGGATATTTACGTGTTGTAAACCCTTTGACGGTTTCATTTCCTTTCTCTGGAAGCAGTTCTCTTATTTCATCAGTGGCTACGATATTCCTGACAGCAGCAACGATTATTTTGTCATCATGGTTAACGCTACTGGGAGAGTCATTGATGTACATCAAGTAAAGTATTCATCCAAAAAGGCTACCCTGAGAAATACCTACATTAACGTATTTTGGTTCTGATAAGTGTTCACTAAATACCCAGTCTTACCTAATGTATGTATTTTCGCTGCTCTTTGTATCCTGTCTAATAGGTATGATCGACAGAAGTCATTAGCTGTAGCAGTTGTTCCAAATGATTCTAACGTATTGAGTAGAATGCTATGGTCATCAGCATTAAAAATCTTATAAAGATCGAAATTTGGTTTCGCAGGACAGAGCTGATCAGGTTATGATTTTGGAACTACATGCCGTGCTAGACAGCATCAACACAGCGAGGAGAAACACACTGCCGGAAAACTACGCTAACGACCAGAGTAGGTAACTGGAATGTTAATGGCCACAAGGCAGAAGATATCGCTGGTGCACTTCACTAATAAGTATCAACCAATTCAATAGTTAAACACCATACAGGAAGACTGCTGCAAAAATTTTACTGTCTCCAACACACCATACGTTGCTGCTTGCGGGAACGGCCCAGAAAGCAACAACGAGCAATGAACGAAGAGATGTCACAGCATTTGAGGTTTCTTAACAGATTAACCACTCAACTTCAGTGTCCAGGTTTGGAGGCGACGAACGACCACAAGTCCACGCCGCCAGCTGCCCTGGCCTGATCTTGCGCCGCGGAGACTTCCTCGCTACTCTCTCCCAACCGACGGACTCCATCCAGCATGCAGACAGCATTAAAACAACTGCTCAGTGAAACCACAGGAGCCAAACACGGTTTCGCGAAAACACTTCCACAAACAACTCGAACAATACTAAAACCAGTGTGGAACGACAAGAACGGATCACTTGTCGACACACACAGAGAACCCAGAAGTGTTTGCGACCAAATACACTTCATCCGATGAGACGACCAACCGAACGACCAACCAAGGTCGTTCACACTCAAGTCATGTGTGTCGGCAACGATCAGGCGGGTCATGGCTGTCTGGACTTTACTGCTGATCCGTCCCGACTCCCTTCAGACGGACGATGTCCCAGAGACACTGGCTCGGACCCAACCACGCAGAGGGAACACTTGCCCATTGGCCATCCGTCATCTCTGCACAAGGAAGGGACTGACACAAGTCCAGCAAGATGATCAATTGAAGGGGCCCAGAATCGATCTGAATACCAAATATACGTGGCCCGATGAGACAACCCAGCGAACGACCAACCAACGCTCGTCACCACTCAAGTCTTCTGTGCATGTGTGTCGCCAGATTTCGGCAAGTACATGGTTGTCCGGACCTCCCTGGCGCTCCAATCCGACTGAACTCACCGCACACCACGACCCGGAAATACTACAGTGCTCTTATCGATAGCGCTGCTGCTGCCACTCACAGGCAGACAGGCCAGAAACTTGTGACGCCAGTAAATCGAATAAGAACTGGGACGGCGGTACCACAAAGACAAGGTGTCAAGTAATAAACGGCACGAACACAAGTCGCACACGGATCAAAGATATAAAAGGATGTCTGTGAGGAACTTCACAGAGGTAAGTCTACTGGGGATGATACAGTACTTGTGGGATCCTGTCCACTCGTCTCTTATAGGATGCCCAGGAAGCTGTTTTTTCGGGTAGCTAACAACACACAAGCAAATCATATTAATGGAGTTTGTTATAGTAAATGAATTGACAGTACTTAACTTAGCGGATGTACGCCGGCCGCAGTGGACGAGCGGTTCTAGGTGTTTCAGGCTGAAACTGCGTGACCGCTACGGTCGCAGGTTCGAATCCTGCCTCGGGCATGGATGTGTGTGATATCGTTAGGTTAGTTAGGTTTAAGTAGTTCTAAGTTCTAGGGGACTGATGACCGCAGATGTTAAGTGCCATAGTGCTCAGAACCATTTTTAGCGGATGTAAAATGGTGTGTTGCAAACAGTTGGTGACATGCAAATAATCAATGTCCTTCGATGTACACAAATTTCATGTAAGCAATTAATAACGAATCACGCATGTTCGTAAGTCATTGCTCGTCTTCTACTGAGGCTCTTGTAGGGCAGCTCTTGTAAGTGCTTCTAGCGCGGCTCTCCTAGTGGGGCCGTTGCTAGCTGGCGCGTGGCTTTTACTCTCTTCGTATAGATGTCACTCCTGTCGCGGTGACGTCCTATTCAGCGTGCTAGTGACTGACGTGGTCTTACAGTCCTCTCCGCTGTATTGTTATTGATCTTCGTGCCGCCGATTGTCGTGACGCCGGAACAGTACTTTTACGATTTCCAAAATAAGACTGTGATTTACTTGGAAGGTCCTATTAATTCAAGTAATTCGTTAATCTGCGTAATTGATTACATTATTTTTGAGAATAATTATCGAAGAGAAACGGATCCATAGTTTTCTATTTCTTCCGCAGTTCCATTTTTCGGCAGAGGCGCTTCCCTCGTCTGTTTGAAATACTCCAAATGTCACTTGATGTGAATGACTAATTTATGGAATTTGTTAAACTAGCTGGTATTCTCTGTGTGCTTTGTTTCAGCACACACCTTGATATTTCATTTATGCCTACTGACGTTTTACTAATTTAGTTTGTAGAGTTTTATTGACTTCATGTTCTGCAGTTGCTAGTAACGTAATTGTACTCCTACTTGATGCATAATGATTTAGAGGTTTTTATATTTGTCGTAATTTCTTTGCTTTATGTGAAAAAGTTCATTTGCATAATTTGAAGGTGGAGTGGATCATTCCTTACTTTATTGCCCCCCCCCCCCCCACCCCCTCCCAGTATGCCATTATGCTTTTCTGTTTCTCTCCGTATTTCAAGTTTAATGATATCCCGTGTGGGGTTGCTAGTCCCCCATCGGGCGCCTCCCCAGGTGGCGGATAGGGGAAAGCCTCCCAGATATGGGTGGCACCGGGGAAATGAAATACCCGGGGTGGACCAAAACTAGCAGTGTGGTGGCGTCTGTACTCTAGTGGAGCGGCCTACCAAAGGTGTCTGTACCCCATATCAGGGGCGGCCTGGAAATTATATCGCCAATCCGTTCTGAAGCAAGCGTGGCGATTATGCTTCTCACCTTCGAGTTATGTTGTGTGACATTAATGTTAAATTTTCCGGAGTAATAGCCCCACAGTCGGATCTCCGGGTGGGAGCAACTTTGATGTCCCAAACACCAAGTGGTGCTGAGAAGAAGATACAGACTCTTCACGTCTGTACATATAACTGTCGCTCTCTAATAGGCAACGACAGACTAGAAGAGATCGAGAAAGGCTTACAAAAATCAACTGGAGTATTGTTGGTTTAAGCGAAGTTCGCTGAAAAGGGGAAGACTGTCTCCGTTTGCGCTCTGGCAACTTGTTTTACTTTTGTGGCGATCCAGAAGGAAAACTCAATGGAGTTGGGTTCTTAATCAACAAGAATATTGCTGATAGAGTATCTGTCTTAGAAGGAACTTCCAGCAGGACAGCTCGAATGGTCCTGAAGGTGTCGAATAGGTATAAAATACAGATTGTTCAGGTGTACGCTCCCACCTCAAGTCACCCTGACGAAGAAATTGAATCCTTTTACGAAAGTCTGGATAGCACCTGTAAAAAAGGTAGCGATTGTCACTTCCAGATGGTCATTGGAGATTTCAGTGCAAAAGTTGGCACCAAGAAACAAGGCGACACAGTGGTGGGCAACTATGGGATTGACGACCGAAACGATAGAGGTGAGAGATTAGTCCAGTTCGCTGAGTACACCAGTATGTCCATCATGAATACGTTCTTTAAGAAGCACCCTGACCGAAAATGGACTTCGAGGAGCCCAGATTTCAGTGTCAAAAATGAGATAGACTTTATTCTGTCAAATATTCCGCAGATTGTGAAAGACGTATCAGTGCTAAATCAGTTCAACACTGGCAGTGATCACTGTCTTGTGAGAGCAAGGGTCGAACTCAATGTAAGAAATGAAAGGAGTAAACTTATGAAAGGGAAGAGAAGGGTAATCAACCTCAAAAACCTGGAAGAACATTCCTCGAAATTCCAAGAAGTCCTCCAAAGCAAGTTCCACGTAACTAAAGATTGTGATTTGGCGGAAATGATTGTTTCAAGTGCACAAGAAGTCGGTGGCCTATGCCAAAACAATAAACAACCAAAGAAATTCAGTGCCAAAACTGAAACCCTTTTACAACAGAGGAGAGAAATGAAAATCCAAACCGATCGTGACATGGTGGCGTATTCCGAACTATGTAAGGCAGTGCGAAGAGAAATGAAAACTGACATACAGAAATTCACTGAAGACACCTTACGAGCAAGCTTGGAGAACAAGACAAGTTTAAAGTCAGCCAAACGCAAACTCACAATAGGTAAAAAGCAGATTATCGCACTCGATGAAAATGACAGTCGAATCAGTGAAAAGGAGGCGGTTTTGAAGTTCATCAGAGACTTTTATAGCAATTTGTATAGCAATCCAGGGGAAAATTTGAGTGTATCTAATTTAAATGATATATCTAGTGTTCCAGATATACTCCCATCGGAAGTCAAGTGTGCTCTAGATAGCATGAAGAAGGGAACAGTGCCAGGTGATGATGAGCTCAGCGTTGACATCCTCAAACTGGCAGGAGAGGTAACAATAAATCACTTGGCAAAAGTATTTACTTCCTGCCTGCACTATGCTTCAATCCCACTATCGTGGAACAAGGCTAAGATTATTTTGATACACAATAAAGGAAGTATTCACAATATTAAAAACTACCGTCCTATCAGCTTGCTCTCAATTTTGTACAAAATTTTTACAAAGATCTTGTTAAACCGAATTAGTTCCACCCTAGACTCAGCCCAACCTATAGAACAAGCTGGATTCCGAAGCAATTTTAGCACTATTGACCACATTCTGACCGTTAGTGAAGTGATAAGCAGAGCGAATGAATACCAACTGCCTCTCTGCATTGCCTTTGTTGACTTTGAAAAGGCATTTGACTCCGTTAGCCATGTAGCTGTCCTCCAAGCTTTGAGTGAGCAAGGAGTGGGAGCAGCATACATTGAAGTGCTCAGGAAAATCTACGAGAATTCTTCAGCTTATGTTAACATCGGCGAATCAACTCAAGAATTCCGCATCATGAGGGGTGTCAAGCAAGGCGATCCCATCTCCCCAAAACTGTTCTCTGCTGTATTGGAAATGGCTATGTCAAAGCTGAGCTGGGAAGGTAAGGGAATTAGAATTAATGGAAGAAGGCTTACCAACTTGAGATTTGCTGATGATATTGCCTTACTGGCCAAAGACTTCGCAGAGCTCCAAAACTTAGTTACAGATCTTGCATCGGAATGTCAGCTGGTTGGCTTGAACATGAACCTTTCCAAAACAAAAGTAATGTCCAACAAATGGGTCCCAGCGGGAGATGTGAAAGTCAAGGACAGTCTACTAGAAGAGGTCAGTGAATATGTCTACCTTGGCCAGATTATAAATATGAAGGGAGACATAAGACCAGAAATCTATCGACGCATCAAGCTTGGCTGGCAAGCATTTGGGAAGAATTCAAAAGTATTCAGATCAAAAATGCCAGTAAATCTGAAGAAAGCAGTATTTGATCAATGCATTCTTCCTGTGATGACGTACGGATGCGAGACATGGACACTGAACTCATTCACAAAAGGGAAACTTAGGACAGCACAGAGAGCCATGGAGAGATCAATGCTGGGCTATACAAGAAAGGACAGGAAAAGGGCAGATGACATCCGGTCTGTGACGAAGGTTAATGACATCTTACAGAGAGTAGGTTCCTTGAAATGGCAGTGGGCTGGCCACGTCGCAAGAAGAAAAGACAACAGATGGACGAAGTTAGTACTGGAGTGGAGTCCGAGAGAGCACCGGAGGCCTAGAGGAAGACCACCAGACAGATGGGACAAAGACATCAAGAAGATCGCTGGTAACACCTGGCAGAGAACTGCCCAAGACCGTCCCACTTGGAGAAGACTTCTGAAAGCCTACCTGAATCCACGACTCGAAGAGGCCACATCATCTAATCATTGAATTGGCTGATGATGATGATGATGATATCCGAAGCTACTTTTAATATCTGCATTAAACTTTGTTGTTAAATGACGTTTTTTCAGCCATTTGCAGCTTCTTGCAAATCATATTATACCAGTGATGGAAATTTAGGTGATGTGTTTATTATGACTCTTTTTCATGGAACTGTGGTACTTACGGGATTGGTAGGACTTCCCTACAAGTTTATGTTATCCGTTTCTTTTTTATAAGGCACTAATGATGACGCCGGCGCTGTCGGAAATGTCTTTTTAAAGTTCACTTTATTATTCAGAATTTACAAAATATTTCATTTACATTGATTACTCTATACACTTCATCTCAACTTCGATTTACTGGTTCTCTTGCAAAATATTGTATTTAGATATCTGATAATTTTTTCAGGCCTGCAGTTTAGGAAGTTTTCCGATACTAGTTTTACTGTTACCGTTTCGCAGAAACAGTCTGAGCGTCCAAGCTACATCATACTTTCCCTTGTCAATATTTGTGATCACATGGTAGATTATTTATGTCTCCGCACAAAAATGCGTTGAATTTTGTTGTTTAGACTTTATCTAGCACGTCTGTTAATTTATTCAAAAGTGACCACTCTGTCATTGGGTGATCGATACACAAACAAAGCGTTTAATTTCTTGTTGATATCAATCCTATTAATTTAATAGCTGATATTTCAAAGTTTTTATCTTCGCTTGCTGGACTGAGGTGATACCTTGGTTTAACTGGGTTCCTTTTGTGACACAAATACATGACACTCCACCCTTTGAAACAGATGTTTCATAAAACGGTAATACCACATGTTTGATTTCTATATCAAAAGTCCCATAACAGTTATTGCCGATGATGTATTTTCCTCTGTGGCATATACACTCCTGGAAATGGAAAAAAGAACACATTGACACCGGTGTGTCAGACCCACCATACTTGCTCCGGACACAGCGAGAGGGCTGTACAAGCAATGATCACACGCACGGCACAGCGGACACACCAGGATCCGCGGTGTTGGCCGTCGAATGGCGCTAGCTGCGCAGCATTTGTGCACCGCCGCCGTCAGTGTCAGCCAGTTTGCCGTGGCATACGGAGCTCCATCGCAGTCTTTAACACTGGTAGCATGCCGTGACAGCGTGGACGTGAACCGTATGTGCAGTTGACGGACTTTGAGCGAGGGCGTATAGTGGGCATGCGGGAGGCCGGGTGGACGTACCGCCGAATTGCTCAACACGTGGGGCGTGAGGTCTCCACAGTACATCGATGTTGTCGCCAGTGGTCGGCGGAAGGTGCACGTGCCCGTCGACCTGGGACCGGACCGCAGCGACGCACGGATGCACGCCAAGACCGTAGGATCCTACGCAGTGCCGTAGGGGACCGCACCGCCACTTCCCAGCAAATTAGGGACACTGCTGCTCCTGGGGTATCGGCGAGGACCATTCGCAACCGTCTCCATGAAGCTGGGCTACGGTCCCGCACATTGTTAGGCCGTCTTCCGCTCACGCCCCAACATCGTGCAGCCCGCCTCCAGTGGTGTCGCGACAGGCGTGAATGGAGGGACGAATGGAGACGTGTCGTCTTCAGCGATGAGAGTCGCTTCTGCCTTGGTGCCAATGATGGTCGTATGCGTGTTTGGCGCCGTGCAGGTGAGCGCCACAATCAGGACTGCATACGACCGAGGCACACAGGGCCAACACCCGGCATCATGGTGTGGGGAGCGATCTCCTACACTGGCCGTACACCACTGGTGATCATCGAGGGGACACTGAATAGTGCACGGTACATCCAAACCGTCATCGAACCCATCGTTCTACCATTCCTAGACCGGCAAGGGAACTTGCTGTTCCAACAGGACAATGCACGTCCGCATGTATCCCGTGCCACCCAACGTGCTCTAGAAGGTGTAAGTCAACTACCCTGGCCAGCAAGATCTCCGGATCTGTCCCCCATTGAGCATGTTTGGGACTGGATGAAGCGTTGTCTCACACGGTCTGCACGTCCAGCACGAACGCTGGTCCAACTGAGGCGCCAGGTGGAAATGGCATGGCAAGCCGTTCCACAGGACTACATCCAGCATCTCTACGATCGTCTCCATGGGAGAATAGCAGCCTGCATTGCTGCGAAAGGTGGATATACACTGTACTAGTGCCGTCATTGTGCATGCTCTGTTTCCTGTGTCTATGTACCTGTGGTTCTGTCAGTGTGATCATGTGATGTATCTGACCCCAGGAATGTGTCAATAAAGTTTCCCCTTCCTGGGACAATGAATTCACGGTGTTCTTATTTCAATTTCCAGGAGTGTAGAATGTATGTCAGTTGGTGTGTTAACATTTATCATTTGAGTGCTTACTGCAGAATTTTTTATAACGTCTGGAAGTTCTCTTTCGATAGAGGAACTTGTCTGAATTTATCTTAAAAAAAGATCTGTTTCTTTTGCTCATGACACCAAGGACGTGAACATGTGTTGCCTGATATCCGCTACATATACTTTCCTGAACCAGCTGTACCACGCTTTCCTTCCCCGTCGTCTCTAGGTGTGCCCCCTGCTTACTGAAAACCTATCTATCGATAGTCGCGACTGGTACCACAGAAACATGCACAAAGGTGCCACTTCCATTCTCATATCAATCCGTCTCACGGCTAGCGTATGTTGTGGCCAATCGTGGTGCCCGGAAAGCGGGACAAAGCGGCCACAAGTTAGGGAAGGTACCTTGCCAGGATCACCACCTATGCCATGCGCCCCATACCTACCTAAACTGTTTCCATCATGACCCACTATTACTACATTGTCATCTTTTAAAGAATCCCTAATTGCAGACCATACGCCCTGAATAACTTGAGTTTATCTTATTGCGGTTTACAGGCGCTAGTGGCGTGGCACGCTGCCCCTAACCTTTCTGTAACTGAATGCCAACATATCATAGATAGCTATTACATAGCAGCAGCACTTCCTTCTTTGTAAAATTTTGCACGTACCTACGCTTTCTGATCTCGGCTGAAGTGTGTTGAACATTTCCTGTTACTGTTTCTACTTGACAATCTTTTCCTCTCACGGCTGACTATGGCTGATGCCCGTTTTCAGTATTGATAGAACGCGTTATTTTTCCTCGCATTACTACCAACGGCCAGTTTCCACACAGTGTCCTCCTCTCTGCCTCCTGTGATGGTGATCAAATCCCTTCTTTTTTCCTCTACCAGATTTTCTCTTCCTCCTCCTCAATCAGAATGTTCCTTCTGCATATTCTGGAGTTGCAGAGGAGAGTCCCTTTTGTTTCTCCAATGTTGTCCCCACGAGTTCTTCCCACAGCCCAGTGAAAATATCTCCTACAAGATGGGCAATTGACCTGCTATTTACTACCCCATCAGAGTCCCACATTTTTCACTCATGGCATGTTTCGAAAGGAGAATTATGTTAACTTTAAAACGGGACACGAATTTGAATGCATTTAAACAATACGGAAACTAAAGTGTTTTGTGCGGTTGCAATTGTATTGTACTGATTTAGAGATATAATTAGAGGAAAGAGTAAAGTAGCAGATCCTTTGTGCCGAGAGAATTCGTGTAACCAAGATTAGTTTGTTAGCTTTTTAATCGTATGTAATTCGGAAACTTTCGGCCTGGATTGCGTCTACCCAAGTAGATACTAACACGAAATAAGATTCGAACCTCTAAAAGGCACTTTTACGAAGAGAGTGGACACCACTGAAACTAGCAAGTCTATCGTTTTAAAGAAACTTACAGTATTAAGGAATTTAAAAGACTATTTTCGATTTTATAACACGCAAATCTCGGCTTAAGCCGCGGCTATCGTAACTTCAAATAACATAAGTCGTTTTTAAGGAAAAACGCTATAGTAACCCGAAATATGCACTTGTGTAACAAGAACAAATATCACGACAAAAAACAAAACAAAATAAATATGAGTTAATCACTGTTTAATCTTAAATGATTATATTTTGTCTTCGAGGATATACCGATGTATCACTATCGGGGGCCATATACGTCCCTTCAGCTTTTTTGGAGGCTCTTTCTAAGCAGCCATGTTGTAACGTGTTACCGTGTTTGAGGTGCTTGATGCAAGAAGTGGAGAACGCTTGTGAATTGGGAGCCACGGAAATACGACTGCTGCCTTTGATCCAGTGGGAAAGAGAATCTAATACTGAATTAATTTCTTTAACTGCTGTCTGCGATTGAAAGAATTGTTGTGAACTATGCTTCGATCCATAATTACCATCTGATCTGAATAAAACACATGAAGCCTTATATTATCTTAATAAAGTATCGTCGTCAATGGATATAAAATAATTGGCTTGCCACCATGCAACAGCCCGTCTGCCGGACTCAATCTTCTGTCCGCCTACTCACGTGTCAGTGATTATCATGTCAAAACAAAAAAGATAAAGCTGAAGCGCCTGCGGCATCGGCGATAGCTTTGGATGACGACAAGCAAAACAAACGTTCATTGACGAATATTTTAGGGACAAATCTGTTTACTCGAGTAAATCTATTCCGTAACTTTCAGTTTCAGCCGGCCGAAGTGGCCGTGCGGTTAAAGGCGCTGCAGTCTGGAACCGCAAGACCGCTACGGTCGCAGGTTCGAATCCTGCCTCGGGCATGGATGTTTGTGATGTCCTTAGGTTAGTTAGGTTTAACTAGTTCTATGTTCTAGGGGACTAATGACCTCAGCAGTTGAGTCCCATTGTGCTCAGAGCCATTCGAACCATTTTTTTTCAGTTTCAAGTGACGAACCTTTAAAAATATAAGAGGTAATTATCAGAAAGATACGACCTAAATCTGAGAAAAAAGAAGTGTATATTAGAGCTATTGTCGCTGCGGTACGTAGAAGTAGTCGCATCATTACGATTTGTCGCTACGCGCGAACATTATGAACACCTGATAGTTAGCTTACTGACTTGGCCCGAGCTGCTTGGAAGTCATCCCTGAAACGCCCTATCTCCGACCCACTACAACCAGCATACTTGCGAGTACGTGGACATCATTACATTATATTTACATAGATTTATATTTATATATAAATTGTTTAAATGAAGAGTAGAGATATAAACGTAGGCTTCCGTGACCATTGTGTCATTCAATAAAAATTTCCTCGGTTTGTGGCCGTATTGTCAATATAAATAAAATTGCCTACGTTTCGGTCCCTGTTGCAAGCGACCTTCTTCAGGCTGAAGAAGGTCGCTTGCAACAACGTCCGTGGTTTTATACACACTCCTGGAAATGGAAAAAAGAACACATTGACACCGGTGTGTCAGACCCACCATACTTGCTCCGGACACTGCGAGAGGGCTGTACAAGCAATGATCACACGCACGGCACAGCGGACACACCAGGAACCGCGGTGTTGGCCGTCGAATGGCGCTAGCTGCGCAGCATTTGTGCACCGCCACCGTCAGTGTCAGCCAGTTTGCCGTGGCATACGGAGCTCCATCGCAGTCTTTAACACTGGTAGCATGCCGCGACAGCGTGGACGTGAACCGTATGTGCAGTTGACGGACTTTGAGCGAGGGCGTATAGTGGGCATGCGGGAGGCCGGGTGGACGTACCGCCGAATTGCTCAACACGTGGGGCGTGAGGTCTCCACAGTACTTCGATGTTGTCGCCAGTGGTCGGCGGAAGGTGCACGTGCCCGTCGACCTGGGACCGGACCGCAGCGACGCACGGATGCACGCCAAGACCGTAGGATCCTACGCAGTGCCGTAGGGGACCGCACCGCCACTTCGCAGCAAATTAGGGACACTGTTGCTCCTGGGGTATCGGCGAGGACCATTCGCAACCGTCTCCATGAAGCTGGGCTACGGTCCCGCACACCGTTAGGCCGTCTTCCGCTCACGCCCCAACATCGTGCAGCCCGCCTCCAGTGGTGTCGCGACAGGCGTGAATGGAGGGACGAATGGAGACGTGTCGTCTTCAGCGATGAGAGTCGCTTCTGCCTTGGTGCCAATGATGGTCGTATGCGTGTTTGGCGCCGTGCAGGTGAGCGCCACAATCAGGACTGCATACGACCGAGGCACACAGGGCCAACACCCGGCATCATGGTGTGGGGAGCGATCTCCTACACTGGCCGTACACCACTGGTGATCGTCGAGGGGACACTGAATAGTGCACGGTACATCCAAACCGTCATCGAACCCATCGTTCTACCATTCCTAGACCGGCAAGGGATCTTGCTGTTCCAACAGGACAATGCACGTCCGCATGTATCCCGTGCCACCCAATGTGCTCTAGAAGGTGTAAGTCAACTACCCTGGCCAGCAAGATCGCCGGATCTGTCCCCCATTGAGCATGTTTGGGACTGGAGGAAGCGTCGTCTCACGCGGTCTGAACGTCCAGCACGAACGCTGGTCCAACTGAGGCGCCAGGTGGAAATGGCATGGCAAGCCGTTCCACAGGACTACATGCAGCATCTCTACGATCGTCTCCATGGGAGAATAGCAGCCTGCATTGCTGCGAAAGGTGGATATACACTGTACTAGTGCCGACATTGTGCATGCTCTGTTGGCTGTGTCTATGTGCCTGTGGTTCTGTCAGTGTGATCATGTGATGTATCTGACCCCAGGAATGTGTCATTAAAGTTTCCCCTTCCTGGGACAATGAATTCACGGTGTTCTTATTTCAATATCCAGGAGTGTATATTGACAATGCGGTCACAAACTCAGAAAAATTCTATTTAAAAGTAGAGAGTTACTGATAGGAAAGATTGCTATTTTGAAGTGAGCGTCAAATTCATTGTTTCAAATAATTATTTTGAGTTACATAATTATCTCAATGCCGTTATATCTGTAACGCGGCTAATTTGGTTGAACATCTATCGCAGTAAAGCATGTTGGAAATGACTGGCGACGTTGCAGTTTTGCTGACTGATAAATGCCTGCGCAGTTGGGAGCATAAATCGTGATGAATGACATACATATAAAATCTACATATCCTTTCGCTTGTCAGCAACTTACTGTATCACTGGACGCCTGCTATTCCCAAGGGCAGTGACATGATTCACAAGGAGCACCATATTAACTTTTTACACATAGGGATAGCTTACAAGGGAATTGCGACCTCATCTTTGCCCAGTTTCTTCTCTCCTGAGCTCATTTATTTTTTGAACTTATGCATGAAGCACATGTGACATGTTTACCTATAAAGCAAATAAATTGTTTCAGAAACCTGCCTTGGTTTAATTAATTTGTGCAGTACATGCCACTTAACTACCCGTTAGGGTATTTGTTGTTGGTGTTGTGGTCTTCAGTCCAGAGACTGGTTTGATGCAGCTCTCCATGCTATTCTATCCTGTGCAAGCTTCTTCATCTCCCAGTACCTACTGCAACCTATATCCTTCTGAACTACTTAGTGTATTCATCTCTTGGTCTCCCTCTACGATTTTTACCCTCCACGCTGGCCTCCAATACTAAATTTGTGATCCCTTGATGCCTCATAACATGTCCTACCAACCGATCCCATCTTCTAGTCAAGTTGTGCCACAAATATCTCTTCTCCCCAATTCTGTTCAATACATCCTCATTAGTTATGTGATCTACCCATCTAATTTTCAGCATTCTTCTGTAGCACCACATTTCGAAAACTTTTATTCTCTTCTTGCCCAAACTATTATCGTCCATGTTTCACTTCCACACATGGTTACACTCCATACAAATACTTTCAGAAACTACTTCCTGACACTTAAATCTATACTCGAAGTTAACAAATTTCTCTTTTTCAGAAACGCTTTCCTTGCCATTGCCAGTCTACATTTTATATTCTCTCTACTTCGACCATCATCAGTTATTTTGCTCCCCAAATAGCAAAACTCCTTTACTACAATAAGTGTCTCATCTCCTAATCTAATTCCCTCGGCATCGCCCAACTTAATTCGACTACATTCCATTATCCTTCTTTTACTTGTTCATCTTATATCCTCCTTTCAAGACACTGTCCATTCCGTTCAGCTGTTGTTCCAGGTCTTTGCTGTCTCTCACATAATTACAATGTCATCGGCGAATCTCAAAGTTTTTATTTCTTCTCCATGGATTTTAATACCTACTCCGAATTTTTCTTTTGTGTGCTTTACTGCTTGCTCAACATACAGATCGAATATCATCGGGGACATGCTACAACCCTGTCTCACTCCCTTCCCAACCACTGCTTCCCCTTCATGTCCCTCGGCTCTTATAACTGCCTTCCTGTTTGTGTACAAATTGTAAATAGCCATTCGCTCCCTGTATTTTACCCCTGCCACCTTCAGAATTTGAAAGAGAGTATTCCAGTCAACATCGTCAAAAGCTTTCTCTAAGTCTACAAATGCTAGAAATGTAGATTTGGCGCTCGGTTTGCTATCACTGACAGTGGCGATACGCGGGTCCGGCGTATACTAATGGACCGCGGCCGATTTAAAGGCTACCATCTAGCAAGTGTGGTGTCTGGCGGTAACACCACAGTTCTTATGGAATGTTGTCTACTCCCAGGGCCTTGTTTCGACTTAGGTCTTCCAGAGAGCGTTAGTAATCTTCTTATTTCAGATGGCTTTGTGGCATGGTTACCTACAAAGCAAATAGACTGTCTCAAAAATCTGCCTTGTTTTCATTATTTTGTACAGTACATATCACGTAATTCTGCATTACAGCATTTTTGCAACATTTTTACTTCGGACGGCTTGGTCTCAAGAAGAGTGAAAAATGTTACTCATTCATTTAAGGACGTAAGGAACATTAACAACTGCTTAGCAGCATTGGACAGCAAGAACGCCCTGACTATCAATGCTACCTCAATTGGAAACATAACTTCAGCGTAGTTTTTTTCTCTGTTGTGAATTTCAAAACAGGTTTCGAAATATTCACACTGGTGCCAATGGCAGTACGTCACTATTACGGCGTGGACGCAGTTGGCTACCTGCTCACTCCCTGCGGAGCCGTTAATACTGCTTCCTTCTGGCAAGCGCTGGCACCTCCCGTGTCTGCACAGCACAGCACAGCGCAGCCAGCGTCCATTTCTGGTGTTCACAACACTCGCTCCCCCGCCGTTCCTGGCGCTTATCCCTGCTGGGCCATAGTGGGTAGTCTGCTACACTCTCGGTTTCACTGGAAATTTTTCCTTGAACTCAGCAGGTGCGTTTTGTTTCTTTATTTATGGTTTTCACCAGTCTGCCGACTGCTTTCGCGTGGCACGTCATCAGTTTAATGTCTCCATCTCTGAGTAGCACCTACACACAAAGTCTTCGACTGTTTGTTAGGTATATGCCCTTCTCTATCTTTCTGTGCAGTATAAATCTCCCTCTAGTGCTGTGGTAGTTGTATGTGACGCCATATCACAGAAACCAGATGGCAGTTATAAGAGTCGAGGGACATGAAAGGGAAGTAGTGGATGGGAAGGGAGTGAGACAGGGTTGTAACCTCTCTCCGATGTTATTCAATCTGTATACTGAGCAAACAGTGAAGGAAACAAAAGAAAAATTCGGAGTAGGTATTAAAACCCATGGAGAAGAAATAAAAACTTTGAGGTTCACCGATGACATTGTAATTCTGTCAGAGACAGCGAAGGACTTGGCAGTACAGTTGAACGGAATGGATAGGTCTTGAAAGGAGGATATAAGATGAACATCATTAAAAGCAAAACGAGGATAACGGAATGTAGTCGAATTAAGTCTGTTGATGCTCGGGGAATTAGATTGGGAAATGAGACACTTGAAGTAGTAAAGGAGTTTTGCTGTTTGGGGAGCAAAATAACTGGTGATCGTCGAAGTAGAGAGGATATATAATGTAGACTGGCAATGGCAAGGAAAGCGTTTCTGAAGAAGAGAAATTTGTTAACATCGAGTAGAGATTTAAGTGTCAGAAAGTCTTTTCTGAAAGTATTTGTATGGAGTGTTGCCATGTATGAAGTGAAACGTGGACGATAAATAGTTTAGACAAAAAGAGAATATAAGCTTCCGAAATGTGGTGCTACAGAAGGATGCTGAAGATTAGATGGGTAGATCACTTAACTAATGAGGAGGTACAATAGAATTGGGGAGAAGAGAAATTTGTGGCACAACTTGACTAGAAGAAGGAATTGATTGGTAGGACATATTCTGAGGCATGAAGGGATCACCAATTTAGTACTGGAGGGCAGCGCAGAGGGTAAAAATCGTAGAGGGAGACCAAGAGATGAATACACTAAACAGATTCAGAAGGATGTAGGTTGCAGTAGGTACTGGGAGATGAAGAACCTTGCACAGAATAGAGTAGCATGGAGAGCTGCATCAAACCAGTGTCAGGGCTGAATACCCCAACAACAACAATATCACCGTGTACCTTCTTATGATCTGCTGTTCTCACACATTCTTTCCTTGTCTTCCTGCGCAGTATCTCTTCGTTTCTTACCTTACCAGTCCAATTAATTTTCAGTATCCGTTTCTAACAACAGAACTGTTAAGACCAAACGAAACTATAATCGTCTGGCCGTAACTATGGGTTCTTAGCTACAACATATAAAATTCAGCTCACTTTAAGACATAATGATCAATATATTTACTTACATTACATAATCCTTTGACATAGGAGTGCTTGCTAATTTACAGCTGCCACTGACTATTTAGCAAACACTTCTCTCAAAGTACAGTGTTCAGTATTCACAAAAGTACGTTTCCACCTGACACTTGAATAACACGTTATCCTACTCAAGGTTGATAAATGCTAGCTGAAGTGTTATACTGGGGTAGAGCGGTTATATGCTCATCATTATAATGACCTCTATGTAAGTGTAGTCCTGTGCTGAGGGAGGGGGCATGTGTTCTTCAGCCTCTCACAATGGTTACTGTATACTGCTGTGAGACATCACTAATGCCTATGATGTTGATGTGTATTGCTAACTTTGTTGTCGTGCCACAACCTTTGGACGGTACTATAACAACTCAGTTATCTCAAATCCGGTTTTTCCGCAGTCCACGACTCACTTCCACACAATGCTATGCTCCAGAAATCAGTAACCGTCTTTCTCCTTGTTTGCTTAAAGAATAGAGCTGTAGCAGACATGGGGCTGCAGAGATGGATACAATGTCAGGACAGTAGGTAGCAGGGGGTTGAGGTGAGGTAGCATGTCAGTGAAGGCGCTCAGAGTGAAATGGCTTCAAAATTAATGTTTCAGTTTGCACTGTTACATTGGAACTGCATCGATGCACGAGGCGACCATGCCCATACTCCACAGGAAGAGCTCAGGATTGTCACTACCTACCAGCCAGCTGGCTCCAATATGTGCACTCCCAGCTTTCCTGGCACTTATTCTTGGTGCCTTGTACGCGAGCTAGCTACACTCTGTGTCAGCAGTGCATTAGCACGAACAGGCGGTGGAAGCCAATTCTTCAACGAGTGGCTGTGCTCAGTGCACATTATGGAAGAGTGCTTCTGAGCTCAGGTTGGGGTCCTTTGCTCCAGGGCATCAGTCCGCTGCTGCTGTAGTGAGCCAGGAAGGTCCTCTGGAATGAGACAGTAAGTCTGGAGGATGGACATTGTTGTGGACTGACAAGACAGCCAGTCCACAGTGACTGGTAACCGAAAGGCACGCGCTTAAACTCACGCAGGCTGGCGTGAGGTCTGAAACAGGATACGTAATGAATGCTATAAAGAAAAGTACGTAGCTGCTGGAATACTTAACTTTAATCCACAATTGGTGAACATTGGTCTTGTTACTGTACATGCTTCATTAGATCCATAGCAAAGGATAAATGGCGCCTTGATAGGTCGTAGCAATAGACTTAGCTGAAGGCTATGCTAACTATCGTCTCGGCAAATGAGAGCGCAATTCTCAGTGAACCATGGCTAGCAACGTCGGCTGTACAACTGGGGAGAGTGCTAGTAAGTCTCTCTAGACCTGCCGTGTGGTGGCGCTCGGTCTGCAATCACTGATAGTGGCGACACGCGGGTCCGACATATACTAATGGACCGCGGCCGATTTAAAGGCTACCACCTAGCAAGTGTGGTGTCTGGCTGTGACACCACAGATATAGTGCATAAAGCTGTGATTGCTGCTGCCAGCTACACGTGGTCTTCTCATCTGGTGTATTTTCCATGTCCTAGTGGAACTGCTGTCCTTGAATGAAACTGCAACAAAATTTGTAGCTATTTACATAAGGTAGCAGCACATCTATTGTGCCAATGCAGTCACATATTCGGCAACACCACTAAAACCCGCTGATGGACCATTATGGGTGGCCAAAACGCAAAAATCGTCCATTACTACCTTGCTGGCAGGTTTCACGGAATAGGCCTAGCCAGTATCCCAATAATGCAAGAATTGGAAGCTATAAACTAAATGACAACAAACGGTGCTCGCCAGCTATCAATGTCTGCTGCAGTACTCCACCACACTTTCTCACAGATTTAGCTTTAAAATGGTAGTGGCACTACACCACCCCCATCCATGGGAAAGACTGGCCACTCATGTGCCACTTAAGACTGATCTGCCACGGCAGATCACATGTATAGCACAAGCTTCTACTATAAGAATGTCCAGTGGCTTAATCCACAAAGCCCAGAGGTCACATACAACTTACAAATCTTAAACGCTATATTTATTCTTACGCTATAAAAAATTTGCTTCAGCTACCTCACTTAACAGTCCATAAGTTCCTCTGGAGCACACATTGCATGCCGTTACACTTCTCAAGCCTTGTTAGTCATGCGCCCTTGGTAAATCTCTTTGCCAAAGATAACGACTCGTTCCGTAGCTTCATAAGCTCTGAAACGCCAGAAAATTCATTTCTCTTCAATCCCACACTACCTTAATATTCCACACATACACACTTCAGCTATCGTGACCTTGGTATCTGTTCTTATGTTGCTTATTCTCCTAAGATTTCCCAAGCCCCAGAAGCTGCTCATTACCTTAAATACTAAGAAACATATTTCACTACTGGGTGCCTTGGCATGTTTATGGACATACAACTTCTAACTCCCCAAATCACTCCTAAAAACTGAAAGTGACACTGGAGAACTCTTTATCTCTTAATAATTTACAATTTAACAGTACATGGCCTGGTTCCATTAATCTCTTAGACTCAGCATTTCATTTTCTGTCCAGTGACTATTTACCCATTGTTTTGGAACTTCTTTCGGAACATGTCCCTTCGACAAGAGTTTCTCTTATCCTTTCCTAGAAAACATATTCTCAAACGTATCCTCACACATGAACCACATATAGTAGTACTATTCAAAATACTTTGACAATACTTCAACAGTTAGTCCCAGTTACTGTAGTAAGTGTAGCGCTCAACACAGAGTGAACTTCTCCCGAAATGCGTAGCTTTTTGGTACTAAAAGCAAGTTCTGGTGCATTGTGCCATTATATCAAGTGAATTACGCCTTAGCGTATTTGTACACAATATAACTACACTCCTGGAAATTGAAATAAGAACACCGTGAATTCATTGTCCCAGGAAGGGGAAACTTTATTGACACATTCCTGGGGTCAGATACATCACATGATCACACTGACAGAACCACAGGCACATAGACACAGGCAACAGAGCATGCACAATGTCGGCACTAGTACAGTGTATATCCACCTTTCGCAGCAATGCAGGCTGCTATTCTCCCATGGAGACAATCGTAGAGATGCTGGATGTAGTCCTGTGGAACGGCTTGCCATGCCATTTCCACCTGGCGCCTCAGTTGGACCAGCGTTCGTGCTGGACGTGCAGACCGCGTGAGACGACGCTTCATCCAGTCCCAAACATGCTCAATGGGGGACAGATCCGGAGATCTTGCTGGCCAGGGTAGTTGACTTACACCTTCTAGAGCACGTTGGGTGGCACGGGATACATGCGGACGTGCATTGTCCTATTGGAACAGCAAGTTCCCTTGCCGGTCTAGGAATGGTAGAACGATGGGTTCGATGACGGTTTGGATGTACCGTGCACTATTCAGTGTCCCCTCGACGATCACCAGTGGTGTACGCCCAGTGTAGGAGATCGCTCCTCACACCATGATGCCGGGTGTTGGCCCTGTGTGCCTCGGTCGTATGCAGTCCTGATTGTGGCGCTCACCTGCACGGTGCCAAACACGCATACGACCATCATTGGCACCAAGGCAGAAGCGACTCTCATCGCTGAAGACGATCCATTTGTCGCTCCATTCACGCCTGTCGCGACACCACTGGAGGCGGGCTGCACGATGTTGGGGCGTGAGCGGAAGACGGCCTAATGGTGTGCGGGACCGTAGCCCAGCTTCATGGAGACGGTTGCGAATGGTCCTCGCCGATACCCCAGGAGCAACAGTGTCCCTAATTTGCTGGGAAGTGGCGGTGCGGTCCCCTACGGCACTGCGTAGGATCTTACGGTCTTGGCGTGCATCCGTGCGTCGCTGCGGTCCGGTCCCAGGTCGACGGGCACGTGCACCTTCTGCCGACCACTGGCGACAACATCGATGTACTGTGGAGACCTCACGCCCCACGTGTTGAGCAATTCGGCGGTACGTCCACCCGGCCTCCCGCATGCCTACTATACGCCCTCGCTCAAAGTCCGTCAACTGCACATACGGTTCACGTCCACGCTGTCGCGGCATGCTACCAGTGTTAAAGACTGCGATGGAGCTCCGTATGCAACGGCAAACTGGCTGACACTGACGGCGGCGGTGCACAAATGCTGCGCAGCTAGCGCCATTCGACGGCCAACACCGCGGTTCCTGGTGTGTCCGCTGTGCCGTGCGTGTGATCATTGCTTGTACAGCCCTCTCGCAGTGTCCGGAGCAAGTATGGTGGGTCTGACACACCGGTGTCAATGTGTTCTTTTTTCCATTTCCAGGAGTGTAGTTTCTCCAATAGGACAAACGCACGTCGTGGCAGCTCTATACTGCCAACAGTTTCCCGTCGCGAGATTAAATTTGGTACGATGTTTAGTCAGAATGTTTACTTCAACGTTTACTTCGAGCTTTGCCTCGTACGCTTCACCTACATCACACGCTCGCGCACACCCGACTGCTGCTGTACTGTATACAGCTCGTCCCTTAAGTCAGAAAATAGCACTGCAATGATGTAACCCAGTGCTCGTGTAACCGTCACATTCTGAACCTCTTGCATTCATAGCTCAACAGATTCAGCTCTGATGGTTAGTTTACTAACTTTACTAACACGTCTCCTTTTGGCATTCCCATTCCCATTCCAATTCCCAGGTAAGCATATCCCAATATGGTTTTCTCTGCAAAGAAAAATAGGACTGTAGCCCAAAATCCTAATAATGTGGCGATGTACATATCCAGAAATATGGAACATTGCTCTGTCTGGGAGTAGAAACTTTTTTAGGTAGTCATGGTAACCAACACTTTCCTTATCGCACCTGGACACCAAATTTCTCCTTCCTAAGACATTGTTCATCGAAAGAAAGAAACACCTGTCCCATCTCCATATATCAAAACTGAAACACTAGAAAGACTCCATTATCATGACGTTCCTTGATGCTGATTTCCATTCCTACCTTATGCACAGATTTCCTGCCATAACTTATGGCCAAGAAGCCTCCTCCCCCCCATCCCCCCCCCCCCCCACCCAGGGTCCACCACATCATTGGTAACTCTTACTTTCAAGCGACCCATCGACTCTGATCGCTATATTAAGGGGCTGGCCCTAAGATTACAGTATAGGAGGACTATTGTGAGCTAAATTACCCGAATCATCGATCACTCTGGTCCCACATTCATCTTCTCCAAAGAGACACCGACCGTACATCACGTTGCTCTTAATGAAAAATCATTATGATACCAAGCCCAAGCCCAATTTTTCCAAAAATGCCTGATCTAAAAACACCATTTAACATCTGATTCCAATAACCATCGCACACGTCCCGACTGCAAAGCTGGCTTCCTGTACCAAAATCTTTACTCAACATTCAGTCTGAAATAATTGTAAGCAGTCCTGTCCCAACTACACTTATAATGGATAACTAAACCCCCTCTAAATAAACATGAACTGATCATCCCACTCTACTAATTGACTCACCGCTTCACCAAAACACCTCCCCACGCTGTGCACCCACCACTGAATACGTCACTTACTTCAGTACCAGTGTTCTTTAAAATATCCATCCTTTTGAGATCTCACTAAGCTGCATCGACTTACTACGATTGTTCATCTCCTGCTCCATGTAAAAACCACTACATCATATACCAAAATCACTAGCCCTTGTTATTTTTTCGACTACACATCCTCGTCTAATATCTTTCCATTCAATCTTGTGCAGAACACCTAACTCCTAACTCCACGACACTCACCACCTTCCCTCAGCATACCTATACCCACCACTGCAGCCCTCAAAAACCACATCTATAACTGCCAATATCAGCTCCCTTCTTGTACACCATCTGTCTATTATCTGAAGCTAGTCGTCAAGTAAGAACTGTCGCCAATATCTTCCTCAATAGCTCATCACCGCCAAGCTGCTCACTATACCAAGTCAAGTCCAGTGAGTCAGCCTCACCCTGCGTTTACTATCATCATGTTTATCACCTTTCAACGTTTTCATTACAAATTTTATGTTTAAATTCTGTTGGCCGAAGAGCAGATAGACCGCTGCAGCCTGGCCAACCCCTTGCATACAATTAAAATTACAGAAGCAGTAATCTTTAGAGCTTAGTACACAATATTATGGTAAATATTGTTACAGTGTTTTACTGAAACGATCGCTGTCATTCATTTCCGTGCTCCATTCGTCAAAGCATGAAGGCCCTTAACTAATTCACTCATTGTGATATTAGGTTTTCCTTCCGTAGGTATGTTTTGATAGTTCTCAAATATTTAGCCTGGTGACACAGTTCTGAAGGCACGATATTTCAGCTGCTCGGCTTCGTGCCATCTTCAGTCTGAATACCAAAGAAATATTCAAAAGTCACGCATCATTCACAGACCACGAGGCCATCAACAATCTCTCACTATGTCATTTGTCAGCTGAAGGATGCCGGCGGGCCGGTGCTGACTCACGGTTTGTCGTAAGACCCACGCTAGAGACAACAGGGAGCACTGACATACGTCACTACTCAGCGTGATTTGCACGTAAGAAGGCATGTTATGGGTCGATGTTCATGGGACAGCAAATAACGTCACAATATCACATCCCATTGACTCTCATGTTGCTTAGGTAGGGTGAGGGTAACCATCGTAGATTTTCTTGTGGGTGCCATTAAGCAACAAATAGTATTGCATTAGGAAGTAGTTGCGATAGTTGTCCGAGAATATGACTTTGTTTACGCTGAGTCTGAAGCAGAAACAGTGGCCCAGCGTGGCGCCCACCCCAACGCTCCCATTTACCAAGAGAGAAGACGGCAACAAAGCGACTATTCACGCTGTTGTGTAGAATCTATGAGTCTGGCCATATACTATCTGACTTCCACAAAAATATCATCCACCCAATTCTGAAGATTGAAAGAGCTGACAAGTGTATTACACAATCAGTTTAAGATCTCAGGCATCCAAGCTGCTGACAAGAATAGTATACAGAAGAATGGAAAACAAAATTCAGAATGTGTCAGATGGCGATCAGATCGCATTTAGGAAAGACAGAGGCACCAGAGAGGCAGTTCTGACGTTTCAGTTGATAATGAAAGCAAGACTAAAGAAAAATCAAGCCACATTCATAAGATTTGTCGACCTGGAAAAAGCGTTCGCCAATGTCAGATGGTGGAAGATATTCGAAATTCTCAGAAAAATAGAAATAACTTACAGCGGGAGACGGGCAATATACAATGTGTACAAGAGTCAAGAGGGAACAATAAAAGTGGAAGACCAAGAAGGAAGTAATCAGATTTAAAACGGTGTAAGACGGGGATGTGCCCCCGGCGCTGCCGCAGTGTAGTAACACCGGTTCCCGTCAGATCATCGAAGTTAGGGGCTGTCGGGCTGGGCTAGCAGTTGGGTAACCATCCAGTCTGCTGAGAGCTGTTGGCAAGCGGGGTGCACTAAGCCCTTGTGAGGCAAACTGAGGAGCTACTTGACTGAGAAGTAGCGACTCCGGTCTCGTAAACTGACATACAGCCGGACGAGCGTTGTGTTGACCACATACTCTTCCATATCCGCATCCAGTGACGCCTGTGGACTGAGGATGACACGGCGGCCGTTCGGTACCGTTGTCATCCAAGGCCTCTTCGGACAGAGTTTAATTGGTTTTAAGACGGGGACATTTTAGCTCCTACTGTTCAACCTATACATCGAAGACTCAGTGACGGAATTAGAAGAAAGGTTCAAGGGTAGGAATAAAATTCAAGGTAGAAGGCTCTCAATTCGCTAAAAACATTGTTACCTCAGTGAAAGCGAAGAAGAATTGCAGCATGTCATGAATGGGATGAACAGTCTAATGAATACAGAATATGGACTGAGAATAAACTGAAATTTAAGACGTTGCAGATGAAAATTTAAGAGGTAGCAGAAATGAGAATAGCGAGAGGCTTCATACGTAAATTGGTGATTAAAAGGTAGGTGAAGTTAAATTCTGCTACCCGAGAAGCTAAATAACCCATACCGGATGTAGCAAGGAGGACATAAAATGCAGACTAGCAATGACAGAAACGGAATTACTGGTCAAAAGAATTCTACTAGTACCAAACATTGGCCTTAATAGGAGGGAATAGTTTCTGAGAATGTACGTTTGGGGCATGGAGGTGTGCGGTAGTGAGGCATGGACCGTGGTAGAACCGCAAAATAAGAGAATCAAAGCATTTGCAATACGGTGGTACGAAAGAATGTTGAAAATTAGGTCGATCGATAAGGAATGAGAAGGTTCTCCTGGAAATCGGCGAGGAAAGAAATATAAGGAATGACCTGTGCGCGGCTCGTGTTCGTGCGGTTATTTCTTGACATCTTGTCTTGGCGGTACTCCGGTCTCGTTTCTTATACGATTTACTGGCGCCACTAAGTTGCTAGCTTGCCTGCGCGTGAGTGGCAGCAACAGCGCTTATCGATAACAGCACTGTCGTACTATCTTTGGAGCGACCGCCAGTATTTCTCGTTCGTCGTGTGTCAGGAGTTCAGTGGGGGACGGAGCAGCAGTGAGGTCCAGACAGCCATGACTCGCCCGACCGTTGCCGGCACACATGACTTCAGTGGGGGCGACCATGGTTGGTCAATAGGTCGGTCATCTCATCAATTAAAAAAAAATTTGTTTTGAAGAAATCAATTTTCAAAATGTTAGTTTAAGACAGCTGAAGGCATTATCTTAAAAATATTTCACGTAAAAGCTCAGCTGAAGGCCACACACTGGACATTGAACAACTCAGGGCCTGGATAATAAGAATATCAGGTAGAACAAACTTTCAAAAATTTTATTTATTCAACAAATCAATCTTCAACTTTCGACTAAAGGCCTTACTTTAAAACTAAGGAAACTAAATTAATAGACGGCTGAAGGCCTCGCACAGTGTATTTGGTCGCCGATCATTCGGGGTTCTCTGTGTGTGTCGACTTGTGATTCCTATTAGTTTTTCCACAGTGACTGTTTTTAGTATTGTTCGACTTGTTTGTGGAAGTATTTCGCAGAACTGTGTGTGGCTTGTGGTTTTGACTGAGCAGATTTTTAATACTGTCTACATGATGGATGGAGTCGGTCGGTTGGCACAGAGCAGCGAGGAAGTCTCCGTGGCACGCGGTCAGGCCAGGTCCGCTGGTGGCATGCACGCACGGTCAGATTGTTCGTTTCCCACCGTGCCTGGACACTGAAGTTGAGTGATCAGTTAACCTGTTATGAAACCTCAAGTGCTGTGACATCTCTTTGTTCATTGCCGGTTTCTGCTTCCTGGGCCATTCTGTCTAGCAGCAATGTACGGTGTGTGGGAGTTGGCGAAATTTTGCAGCCGTCTTCCTGCAAGGTCGTTAACTATTAAATTGGTTGTTACTTATCAATGAAGTGCGCCAGCAGTATTTTCTGCCTTACGGCCGTTAACGCCCCAGTTACCTGTCCCGATCGCTAGCATAGTTTTCCGGTAGCGTGTTTTCCCCGCCGTGTTGATGCTGTCTGGCATGGCATGTAGTTCGACAGTGTTTTAGTTGTTTGTTCATATTTTCTTCTTAAGAGTGGTTATTGTGCCTTGGTTGTTTTTAGATGCCAATTCTGAAAATGTAGTGCAGCTGGTATCTTCGTTCTTGACTGATATTTTCCGTTGTTGTATCGTTGGTCAGGCGGAAAGGAATTGATTAGGTTGTTTGTCGGTCATTCAGCCGTCCCTGGGTCGGGTTGCCATCCGATTATTTAACCTTACTCTTGGCTGCCTGTCTCACCTCACCTTAAGTAAGAGCTACCTCCTCAGGCCGACCCTTGAAACAATTATGAGCACCATTGTCCTGTTGGTTTTAGACTGTGATTTTCATTTTAGTCTGATGTACTGTGTGAGGCCTTCAGCCGTCTATTAATTTAGTTTCCTTCGTTTTAAAGTAAGACCTTTAGTCGACTTAAATTAAAGTTGAAGATTGATTTGTTGAATAACTAAAATTTTTGAAACTTTGTTCTACCTGATATTCTTATTATCCAGGCCCTGAGTTGTTCAATGTCCAGTGTGTGGCTTTAAGCTGAGCTTTTACGTGAAATATTTTTAAGATAATGCTTTCAGCTGTCTTAAACTAAAATTTTTATTTCTTCAAAACTAATTTTTTTTAAATTGCTCTATCTGAAATTCTTGTTATCCAGGCCCTAAGCACTGAGTTGTTCAATGTCTTGTGTGTGGCCTTCAGCCAAGTATTTACGTGAAATATTTTTTAAATCCGCATGTATTCTTTAAAGTAATTTTTATAACTTGTGTTTAGGCCTTCAGCCGTTCTTATTTTGGGTATGGTTTTGGGCCTTTAGCACATGAGGTATCGCCTTCAGTCATATAGTTTTAATTTGATCCTTTTAAGGCAATGTGTAATTAAGTGGTTCTTAGGAAAATAAAATTTGTGTGTTTTGTGCAACTAACAGTAACTGATTACGGCCCCCTCCACAAGCACAATCTGACCTGCTCTATCTAGCGAAACCTGATACTAAGGAAAACACTGACAGGACGGAGGAGCTGGATGGCATAATATCTGTTAAGACACTGCAGAATAATTTCCATGGTACTAGAGAGAACTGTAAAGAATAAAAACTGTAGAGGAAAACGGAGATTGGAATACATCCAGCAAACGAGGACCCAGGTTGCAAGAGCTACTCTGAGATGAAGAGGTTGGCACAGGAGACGAATTGGCGGCGGGCTGCATCAAACCAGTCAGAAGACGGATGACTCAAAGCATGTGGCATGATCAGATACAGAGAGCAGGCTGGTGAATATGGCGAATTTCAGCGTGTATAGAAAGATCATTCAATTGAAAATAAAATCATCACCATTATGTTATTTTAGATACGTGCGTGAACAACGTACTGTTGGGAAGAGCAAATTCTAGAGTTTTACATGGTTCCCGCTAGGTAGCAGCAGTGTGCGCCCGCTTCAGTTCTAGTAAAAATTTGACGGGATAACAGAAAGCGTTTTGTGTTCTACATTTTGATAATAACTGTTCAGCGTGATTTTTGTACTAGTTATGGTGTGGATGATCCTACAGCACTGAGAATTAGACGATGACATGAACAATTCTGAGAAACAGGTAGTTTGTGTAAAGGCAAATCGCCACTCCGTCCCCGAGTGTCTGACAGACGTCGAACACACAGTTTTACAAGGGGTCCGCAGAAATCCGTACGACGGGTGTTGCGTGGACGTTTACACATGAAACCATCTTCGTGATGGTGACAAACAACAACGTGTGGAGTTGTATGATTTCGTTCTTGACGAGATATGGCATGACAGTTCTCTCCCACGCTTAGTGTTTCTTGACGAGGTAACATTCCATTTAAATGGAAACGTGAACCGTCATAATGTGAGAATATGGGATACAGGTCAATCACATGAAGTTGTACAACGTGAGAGGTACCCTCCAAAATTTAATGTGTTCTCTGCAGTGTCAGGAAAATGGTGTATGGTCTAGTTTTCATGCCGAGAACACTTTTGTAGGAAGCACATATCTCGATATGCTTGAGAACTTCCTTTTTTCACAGTTGGAGACTGATTCGAACGACTTCATTTACCAACAGGATGATCCCGGCGGAGGTTCGAGTCCTCCCTCGGGCATGGGTGTGTGTGTTTGTCCTAACGATAGTTTAGGTTAAGCAGTGTGTAAGCTTAGGGACTGATGACCTTAGCAGTTAAGTCGCATAAGATTTAAAACACATTTTTTTGAACCAACGGGATGGGGCACCACTATCCGGAAGTGTGGGAATTTTTAAATCAAAGGATTACTGAACGATGGATCGGTTGCACTGGACCAAATACTTCAGCCTTACATTATTGGCGTCCAATGAGCTGATCGTATGTGGCTATTTCTGTTTATGCACCTCCGTTACCAACAACAATGAATGAACTGAGACATGGCATAACAGCAGCTGTGGAAGCTGAAACTTAAGACATGTTCGCAGCAGTGTGGGAACAATTTGAATACCGCATTGACGTAGAGCGTGCATCTCAAGGGGGTCCTATATTGAACACCTATGAAAAAGTATGAAAAATAAAGAGTTCCCTGTTCATCAAAAAACAAAATCCACTGTATATGTTTATTAGTTTCGGAAATATAGACGTGCCAAATCGAATGTTTTTCTTTTGATACACCCAGCATATTACGTCACTCTACGCAGAACGAATGACGCACCGCCTTCTTCTTTGCATACAACTATAAGACATAAGCAGCGCAGCATTACGATTGCGGCTTTCACGATATCGCTGATAACCAGCAAAAATTTACAGCAAATATTCCTGGCAATAGCACTTAACACCCGTCCCCTATCATGTCAACTTTCTGCATGTAAGGACGCCCAATCACTTTCATTGCATAGATATAGAAATGTCCACAAATAAGGACGTGGTAGATCCTAATGAAGGCTACCTACGATAGTCGCCGAAACATCACTAGTTCTGTCTCCCATGTCGTGAATAAGAAGACAAAGGAACTTTTGTTAAGACGTTTTCTGTTTGCGAAAGCCAGCACTGTGACGTTCTTCTTGGCCTCCAACTGAAACCATATTGCTCGGAAATTCCATAGCCCCGCGCGAGAGCAATGAGTGCCCGAACGCATTCTATTTAGAGGCATGTGCAGGACGCCGAAGGGGAAGTTGTTTACCGGCTGACCGAAAGGAGAGTCCCGTGGTCTGAGTGACGTGTCGACATGGAGTGTGGTCGATCGTTGCTGCGTACGCGGCGGCCGCGCTCTCAAGTGTCTTGGATAGCTGGCGTCCTGTGGAGCTCTATGATTCATACGTCAGACTGAGGACGGATGGATGATTGGTTGGACTTCCCGATATTGCGATTCTTCTAACGGCGAGACGTAATGTGTCTAGCGAAGTTCTGGTTTCGCATGGGACTCACCCAGCGCATTGTGGTTCTGTTGTGGGTTTGTTGAGTTACTGTCCTTCTCTACAATTTTTTGGCTCTTGCTGTTTTGGTATTTACGCTGTAGCCTCTTGCATGCGACGGACATAATTTTAATTCATTTTAGTGTGGCCAACCTATGTGCCGTGACATTTTCTGTTCTGTGTAAACTGCAAATGTAGGCCGCCTGCTGTTTATCGTGTACTGATGCTCCGTGTTTCAGGGCTCTGAGCACTATGGGACTCAACTGCTGAGGTCATTAGTCCCCTAGAACTTAGAACTAGTTAAACCTAACTAACCTAAGGACATCACAAACATCCATGCCCGAGGCAGGATTCGAACCTGCGACCGTAGCGGTCTTGCGGTTCCAGACTGCAGCGCCTTTAACCACACGGCCACTTCGGCCGGCCGTGTTTCAGTTACAGGTTTAAATTCTGATATGCATTTTTGTTTCATCAGTCTATGGACCGTGATGTTAGAATAACTGCTGTTCTGTGTAAACTGCAGAGTTGTTCAGCTATGATTTATGCGTACTAACACAGTGTTTCTGTAGGAGACGTATGCTCCGACATATTTATATGTTCTAGTGTAAGCAGTCGATACACTGTTGCACTTAAATTATTGGTTCTGAAGAAATTACTGATACGGCCGGTCCTTCTTTAGTGTTTTTTGTTGTTTACTAAAACAAAAATAAAATGATCGTATTGTATTGATGACAGGGAGGCCCCATCAGGGGAAGTTCGTCCGCCGGGTCGCAAGTCTAATTTCAGGTGACGCCACATTGGGCGACTTGCGCGTCGGTGACGATGAGATAATGACGAAGACAACACAAAACCCAGTACACGAGCAGAGAAAATCTCCAGCAGGGCCAGGAATCATATCCGGGCCTGCTGTAAAGTAGACAAAAACGTTACCACATCACGGTCCATAGACTGACGAAACAAAAATGCATATCAGAATTTAAACCTGTAACTGAAACATGGAGCATCAGTACACAATAAACAGCAGGCGGCCTACATTTGCAGTTTCACTCAGCGAAGCAGGCGGACTGTTGTGGACTAATTCGTACTATTCCAGCCAGTTACTTAAATTCGGTGTGAACGTGCTTATTTAGTTATATACAAATACATGTGTTGTAAGCTTCAGCCAATTGTTGCGACAAGGCATTTACTTGTTTCAGGGATGGTACTGACTAACAAGGGGTCCGCCCCCGGTAGCTAAATGGTGAGTGTGGTGTCACCGCCAGACACCACACTTGCTAGGTGGTAGCTTTTAAATCGGCCGCGGTCCATTAATATACGTCGGACCCGCGTGTCGCCACTGTCAGTGATTGCAGACCGAGCGCCACCACACGGCAGGTCTAGAGAGACTTACTAGCACTCGCCCCAGTTGTACAGCCGACTTTGCTAGGAACGGTTCACTGACAACTACGCTCTCATTTGCCGAGACGATAGTTAGCATAGCCTTCAGCTACGTCATTTGCTACGACCTAGCAAGGCGCCATAGCATTTAATTATTAATATTGTGAAGCATGTACCGTAACGAGAGATGTTCTACAATTGTGGATTAAAGTTAAGTATTACATCAACTACGTACTTTATTTGCTACTATTAATTCCTTTGTTCCAGACCTCACGCCAATCTGCGTGAGCTTAACGCGTGCCTTTCGGCTTCCTCTCATTGTGACTTGGCTGTCTTGCCTAGTCACAACAGTGAGCATGACGGATTGTCAATCCTCTGGGCCAGGGTTCTGTTCCCGGCTGGGTCGGGGAATTTCCTCCGCGCAGGGACTGGGTGTTGTCCCCATCATCATCCTATCGTCCTCATTGACTGCAGGTCACCGAAGTGGCGTCAAATTGAAAAACCGGCACCCGGCAAACGGCCTGCCCGACGGGGGGCCCTAGCCATACGATTAAATAAATAAATAAATCAATCAAGGGGGGGGGGGGCCTTACGGTCTCGGAAATTCAGTTCGAGACGAGACTTCGCAGTCCAGTGTTGCATCTCAAGGGTGCCCACCCATAAGTTGTAAAGCACACTAGCCAGACAATTTCGAGAAAAAGGGCTCGAAAGCTTTACGCGCAGCTCATGTGACTTTCAATTTATACGCAATGGCACCACAGCGAAATGGCTTGCGACGTGGGCGATTTATGTTCGATCTTACCTTAGGGCAACTTTTTTTTTAAATTGTTTTAAAAAATTATAGCGACTTTTAAGTAATGTTAACGACTTAAAATATTATTATTTGAATGTAAAGAATTTTATTTTATCTATGAAATAACTTTTGCTATTGTCATCGAAATGTTGCTACAAATTTGAGGATATTATAAGCTGAGGAGAGGAACGGGTTTCTACGTGGAAGATTGGAGCATAGCTGCCGCCCTGTTGTACATACAAATAAGCAAATGGTCAGAGTGCGAAGACCCTCACGGAATTAATCGACTAATGGCCTTTGCGTGCTGCAGTACGATACATACAGCTGTACGCACCCTTAGTCCTATAGAAACTCTAACAAACGTGCCGGCTCATTCTTGACATTCGCAGAGGCTGGGTGGACAATCAAAGCCTGAATTATACGACGAAGTCTTCCAAGGTTACGAGAAATCACCGACGTATACAAATAAAGTGGCTACTACAAAATGTACTCCACTTGTTCAGCCTTGCGAGATTTATTTTTATAGACAGGTAAAAAATCAAGCAAAGCTTTTGCAAAACTGCGCTTATCTGACTGAAAATAATAGAGTAATAAATTCCTGTGAAGAGTGTATCAAAATACAATCAATAATGCATCATCCAGTGTCATCGTCAATTTTTAATCAAATCATCCTGTGTGCCTGGTATGCTTCCAGGCTTTCTGATGAAAGGGAAGTTTTCATAAATGTTAACGGAGTATGTTTTGGAACAGATGTTTTCAAAAACAATTGCACATGTAAACAATCGTCGTTCGTAAATTGTGCAAAGCATCAAATTATTAATTGTGTTCCATGTCTTGTTAATACTTCTCGTTCCGATGCTCGTATGTAAAATATGCAGTTGACAAATGAACGCGATATTGGAAATTTTTTATATAAATATAACCCTACGGATATTTTGTTATAATGATAATTAAAGCTTCAATCTACCTTCATTAAAATAGAATTGGAATTATTCAAATTTTTAAAAAGAAAAATATTAATTATAAACAACGTTTTACTTTAATTTTCTGTAACAGTCGTTTAATAAGTAATATAAAATTCAGTACGATAAAACTGATAATATTGAGATTATTAACTTTATTTAAATGTTTTTATAGGAGATTTGGAACTTTAATACTGGCAACTATTTATTTACAGCTCGTAAAAAATAGATACATGTTTCAAAGTTTTACTGACCTTCAGAGTAGTCACCAGCATTGTGTATAACCTACTGCCAGCGATGTGGATGTCGTAGGATACTCTTAGCAGTGTTGAGAGTTCGAGCGGCGTGGTCTATTTCCCGACGAATTTGAAGCGAATGCCGTGAAGTGTTTCCTTCACGAGGGTTTAAGTCAGGGGAGTGCAGTAGGCGGTATAGCACTTAGCTGCCCCATCAGTCAAACAAATAACAGCTTGCACGTACTTGCTTGAGCATTGTCCTGCAAAATGATCGTCAGGTCCTGCAGAATGTGTCATCATTTCTGTCTCTATGCTATTCATTTGTGGAACACAAGCTATGACCAGCTTAGAGACAGAAATGATGACACTTTCTACAGGACCTGACCATCATTTTGCAGGACAATGCTCAAGCACGTACAGTGCGAGCTGTTGCTGATTTGTTTGACTGTTGGGGCTGTTAAGTGCTATACCACCTACTGCACATACCTGACTCCCCCACGTGAGCTCAACTCGATTTCTAAACTGACGGAAACACTTCACGGCATTCGCTTCAGAACTTCTACAGATTTGTCGGGCAATAGACCGCGCCGCTCGAACTGTCAACACAACTGGGACTGATAGGAGTATCATACGATCTCCACATCTCTGGCAGCGGCCTATACACAATGCTGGTGACTGCTTTGAAGGTGAGTAAAACTTTGAAACACGTATCTATTTTGTACGAGCTGTGAATAAATAGTTGCCACTATTAAAGTTTCAACCCTCGTAGTTTTTAAAACAATTAAAGAAACAATATAAAAAGTTACCCAGAGATAGAGTCGAACGTGAAGCGTGCGCGTGGCAGGCGAGTCAGCTACGGGCGGAGCCATCTCGCTGTGCTGCCCTAGAGTATAAACTGACCGGGACATAAGCTACGCATAAAATTTTATAGCCGTTTTTCTCGAAATCTCATGGCTAGCGCACTTTACATCTCTTATGGGTGGACACCCTTGAGGTATACTACTAACTTGTGAAGTCTCATTACGAATTGAATTACCTAGACCGTAAGGTGCCCTTGTAAGCTCAAAGCTGTACCATTCTGAGTAGCGCTGTAGATGCAGCATCATTGTTTCTTTGTTTCAATCATAAGAAGGCATGTGAGTATGTTAACTTTCCTGTACTAGTAATCGCTGGCGAACGTGGTCATAGAGCCAGTAAGCTTGTTCATTACTGCTTGTAAGCCTCATACTATCATCTGGCTCAGCGTTAATTTTATGCTGTTTGAAACCTTTGGGATGTTGTCGAATATTGGTCACTCCTCTCCCCGTGTTTTAAATGGAGAAAAGAGAAACAAAACTTCCTTTAAGTAGCTCTAGTTAGAACAGTTGCATGGTTAATTTCCGATTTTCTTGTAAGTACTAGTTGCGCATAAACGGGAGTAGTTAATGTCAAATTATTTCCATGGTCACATGCAACCGACTTGACTAAAATGCCTTTCGAGAAAATTATGTATATTTGTTGTGGTCAATTCATTTACGAAATCAAGTTAATTGAGATCACCTTATTCGATGTCTCCTGACTTGTTAGACTATATGGTTCAGAATCATGTGCAAAGATAATTCCTATTTATTCTGGAGGGGATACAGCTGTGAGCGTTGTTGGATAAAATGTTTAGTTGTCCCTTGCAACTTGAGCAGTGATGGAGTTAAAATCTTCTGGGTTTTTAGGCCGCGTCATGTTTCTTCTAAAATGTTCGACTTTTCGACCCCTCTGCTGGGATTTTCCTCAGGATCTTTTGGTGTCCATTACTGCTAGAAGTAGCAGTAGTAGGGGCAGTAGTGGACACCAAAAGATCCTGAGGAAGACCCCAGCAGAGGGGTCGAAACGTCGAACATTTTAGAAGAAACATGAGGCGGCCTACTAACCCAGAAGATTTTAACTTCATCGACAACGGCCACGAAAGCCTACAGACTTACGTATTCAGCAGTAATATTTTGCCTTGTAGTTCCTTAAGGTGTAGTGACCTTGTGTGTACTTGATCCGCCTGGTGAAGCCTGCTAAATGGAAGAATAATTCAGTAATTGTTCTGCCAAAGAGGATTTGTTCTGATGTAAGTTGCCTGCTTCAATATGAATTTCAGTGGTTGCATGTCTTAATACGATTGTTCAATCACGTCGGGGAATGTTTCTTCGCAAGCAAATTTCAAACACCCTATGATCTACATAAAATAATTTAGTGTGTGTGTTTCATTCGTAAATGATGGCCCTGTCGAACTAAGAAAATCCAAGTTACTGTTGAGGATACGTGGTTTTTTATTGATCTGGAAGGGAAATCGTTTTTTTCTTGTGGAAATTGTTTTAAACAGTGATTATAATTTCTGAAAGCGACTGTTTTACTGCTTTATGGGACTTATATTTACAAATTGAGCTTCTGGTGATTCCTTGGAACTGAAATTAATTTTTTTTAACTGTGTACAATTTCTGTTCAGCGAAGTGTCTTTGGATTTTGACCTAACTGTTTTCTTAAATTCGAACTTGGACGACCTCCATTGGTATTGTAGAGTTACTGCACAAAAATAAATTTATAAATAAATTGTGGTTGATTAACATGGATGTTCATTGTGTTGTGGTGCAGCACCTTGCCATTCCCAACACAATACAGCTTCCTACCGCCGCAACTGTTATATGCAGAGAGTATCATAACAGCGAAACCTGTCACTGCTGCGAGTAAACGATAACAGAAGCAGAACATTTTCAGACAACAAGGGTCGCAAACTAGCCGTTTGCGAGATGATTGCGAATGTGTGATTACTGCCATTCACTGAAACTAGTGCGAAATATTGTCCCATTTCGCGCTGTATGCATTCTAAATGCAAACTTTTCGATTATGCCCTCATCTAACTGGGCGCCAATTTCAGCAGTGACCTGTAGTTGGAGAATGTGGAACATGTTCGACAGGACACCAGCACATTTTGTTGCTAATGTAAGAAAAAGATTATTGACTTCGGTGGGATCCTTCAGAATTGTTTGATGATGTTCCTCTTGCGGAACGTTGGTGAATTTGACACATCAATAATGGGACACGGGGCATAGTCCTGCTGATGTAAGATGAGATCTAACTCGCCAATAGAGCCTATAACGGGTTGGCTGTGCTGGCCTTCTCCTAGATTTCCAAGATGACCTGACCACTGTCCTACCGGATTTCCTATGAAGAGATATTTCCAAACTCTTTCGCTCATCAGGCTCAAGAACTAGAACAACGAATTTCAGAGTCTTGTAAAGCGTCAAGAGGTGATTCCGTGGCGTTTCAAATAATTCGTTACTCAAGCAGAGACGAGGGCATTGTTGCAACCAAATGAGAGGACAGAACGCGCACACGCCCATGGACAGGTACGGCTGTACAGTAAATTGCAAACCCGCACGAATAGGCACGAGCATAGCACGAAACCTACGGGATTCAGGATAGCCTAGATCGAATCCACCTCGTGGATTAACGACGAGGACTGGTGAGCCGCATACACTGAACGTGCTTTCTAGGCGGTTCCCCGAAACCGTCTTTGTGAATAATGACCTGGTATCATGTCTCGCCTCAGATAGACGCTAGAAAAACATTTAGATAACATTTTCATGCTTTAACGTGAGATTCTCTCTAGACGCATACAGATGGGTACATAAAACATACAAATGGTTTAAATGGCTCTGAGCGCTATGGGACTTAACATGTGAGGTCATCAGTCCCCTAGAACTTAGAACTACTTAAACCTAACTAACCTAAGGACATCACACACATCCATGACCGAGGCAGGATTCGAACCTGCGACCGTAGTGGTCGCGCGGTTTCTGACTGAACCGCTCGGACACACCTGCCGGCCAAAACATACACATAAACATAGCCAAACTCTTGCAGACAAACAAAAATTACACGAAGCGAAAAAGTACAAAGAAGGGTAGATTGTTTTGTATTATCACGAAGTAGGGGAGATAGTGTCACAGACATGATACGTGAATTGGAGTGGCAATCATTGAAACAAAGGCTTTTTCCGTTGCGACGGGATCTTCTCATGAGATTTCAATCACCAGTTTTCTATTCCGATTGCGAAAACATTCTATTGCCACCCACCTACATAGGCAGAAATGATCATCACGATAAAATACGAGAAATTAGGGCTCGCACGGAAAAATTTAAGTGGTCGTTTTTCCCGGGTGTCGTTCGAGAGTGGAACGGTAGAGAGACAGCATGGAGGTGGTTGATTGAACCCTCTGCCAGTCACTTTATTGTGAATAGCAGAGTAATCACGTAGATGTAGATGTAGTGTGAGGAGCGCTATGCGAGAGGCGTTTAACGAATTCGAAAGTAAAGTTCTGTGTACTGACTTGGCAGATAATCCTAAGACATTTTGGTCTTATGTCAAAGCGGTTGATGGATCAAAACAAAATACCCAGACACTCTGTGACCAAAATGGTACTGAAACAGAGGATGACAGACTAAAGGCCGAAATGTTAAATGTCTTTTTCACAGAGGGAAACTGCACTGTAGTTCCTTTTCTACATTGTCGCACAGATGACAAAATGGTAGATATCTATATAGATGACAAAGGGATAGAAAAACAAAATCAGTCAAAAGAGGAAAGGCCGCTGGACCTGATGGGATACCAGTTAGATTTTACACAGAGTACACGAAGAAACTTGCCCCCCCCCCCCCCCCCCCTTCTTGCAACGGTGCACCGTAGGTCTCTAGAAGAGCGTAGCGTTCCAAAAGATTGAAGAAGGGCACAGGTCATCACCGTTTTCAAGAAGGGACGTCGAACAGATGTGCAGAACTATAGATCTATATCTCTATCGTCGATCAGTTGTAGATTTTTGGAACACGTATTATGTTCGAGTTTAATGACTTTTCTGGAGACTAGAAATGTACTCTGCAGGAATCAGCATGGGTTTCGAAAAAGACGATCGTGTGAAACACAGCTAGCGCTATTCGTCCACGAGACTCAGAGAGCCATAGACACGGGTTCCCAGGTAGATGCCGTGTTGTTTGACTTCCGCAAGGCGTTTGATACAGTTCCTAACAGTCGTTTAATGACAGAGTAAGAGCATATGGACTATCAGACCAATTGTGTGATGGGATTGAAGAGTTCCTAGATAACAGAACGCAACGTGTCGTTCTCAATGGAGAGAAGTCTTCCGAAGTAAGAGTAATTTCACGTGTGCCACAGGGGAGTGTCGAAGGACCGTTGCTATTCACAATATACACTCCTGGAAATGGAAAAAAGAACACATTGACACCGGTGTGTCAGACCCACCATACTTGCTCCGGACACTGCGAGAGGGCTGTACAAGCAATGATCACATGCACGGCACAGCGGACACACCAGGAACCGCGGTGTTGGCCGTCGAATGGCGCTAGCTGCGCAGCATTTGTGCACCGCCGCCGTCAGTGTCAGCCAGTTTGCCGTGGCATACGGAGCTCCATCGCAGTCTTTAACACTGGTAGCATGCCGCGACAGCGTGGACGTGAACCGTATGTGCAGTTGACGGACTTTGAGCGAGGGCGTATAGTGGGCATGCGGGAGGCCGGGTGGACGTACCGCAGAATTGCTCAACACGTGGGGCGTGAGGTCTCCACAGTACATCGATGTTGTCGCCAGTGGTCGGCGGAAGGTGCACGTGCCCGTCGACCTGGGACCGGACCGCAGCGACGCACGGATGCACGCCAAGACCGTAGGATCCTACGCAGTGCCGTAGGGGACCGCACCGCCACTTCCCAGCAAATTAGGGACACTGTTGCTCCTGGGGTATCGGCGAGGACCATTCGCAACCGTCTCCATGAAGCTGGGCTACGGTCCCGCACACCGTTAGGCCGTCTTCCGCTCACGCCCCAACATCGTGCAGCCCGCCTCCAGTGGTGTCGCGGCAGGCGTGAATGGAGGGACGAATGGAGACGTGTCGTCTTCAGCGATGAGAGTCGCTTCTGCCTTGGTGCCAATGATGGTCGTATGCGTGTTTGGCGCCGTGCAGGTGAGCGCCACAATCAGGACTGCATACGACCGAGGCACACAGGACCCACACCCGGCATCATGGTGTGGGGAGCGATCTCCTACACTGGCCGTACACCACTGGTGATCGTCGAGGGGACACTGAATAGTGCACGGTACATCCAAACCGTCATCGAACCCCTTCGCTCGACCATTCCTAGACCGGCAAGGGAACTTTCTGTTCCAACAGGACAATGCACGTCCGCATGTATCCCGTGCCACCCAACGTGCTCTAGAAGGTGTAAGTCAACTACCCTGGCCAGCAAGATCGCCGGATCTGTCCCCCATTGAGCATGTTTGGGACTGGATGAAGTGTCGTCTCACGCTGTCTGCACGTCCAGCACGAACGCTGGTCCAACTGAGGCGCCAGGTGGAAATGGCATGGCAAGCCGTTCCACAGGACTACATCCAGCATCTCTACGATCGTCTCCATGGGAGAATAGCAGCCTGCATTGCTGCGAAAGGTGGATATACACTGTACTAATGCCGACATTGTGCATGCTCTGTTGCCTGTGTCTATGTGCCTGTGGTTCTGTCAGTGTGATCATGTGATGTATCTGACCCCAGGAATGTGTCAATAAAGTTTCCCCTTCCTGGGACAATGAATTCACGGTGTTCTTATTTCAATTTCCAGGAGTGTATATAAATGATCTTGTGGATAACATCGGAAGTTAACTGAGGCTATTTGCGGATGATGCTGAAGTATATTGAGAAGTTGTAACAATGGGGAAATGTACTGAAATGCAGGAGGATACGTAACGAATTGACGCATGGTGCAGGGAATGGCAATTGAATCTCAGTGTAGACAAGTGTAATGTGCTACGAATACATAGAAAGAAAGATCCTTTATCATTTACCTACAATATAATAGGTCAGCAACTGGAAGCAGTTAATTCCATAAATTATCTGGGAGTAGGCATCAGGAATGATTTGAAATGGAAGGACCATATAAAATTAGTCGTCGTTAAAGCAGTTGCCAGGCTGAGATTCATTAGAAGAATTCCAAGGAAACGCAGTTCGAAAACAAAGGAAGTAGTTTACAGTACACTTGTTCGCCCACTGCTTGAATACTGCTCACCGGCGTGGGATCCGTACCAGATAGATTTGATAGAAGACATAGAGAAGGTCCAACGGAGAGCAGCGCCCTTCGTTACAGGATCATTTAGTAATCGCGAAAGCGTTACGGAGATAGTAGATAAACTCCAGTGGAAGACTCTGCAAGAGAGACGCTCAGTACGGGCTTTTGTTGAAGTTTCGAGAACATACCGTCACCGAGGAGTCAAGCAGTATGTTGCTCCCTCCTACGTATATCTCGCGAAGAGACTATGAGAATAACATCAGATGAGAGCCCACACAGATGCTTACCACGAACAATACGAGCCTGGAATAGCAGGGACAAACGATAGAGGCACTCAAGGTACCCTCCGCCACACACTGTCAGGTGGTTTGCGGAGTATGGATATGTTGTTGTTGTTGTGGTCTTCAGTCCTGAGACTGGTTTGATGCAGCTCTCCATGCTACTCTATTCTGTGCAAGCTTTTTCATCTCCCAGTACCTACTGCAACCTACATCCTTCTGAATCTGCTTAGTGTATTCATCTCTTGGTCTCCCTCTACGATTTTTACCCTCCACGCTGCCCTCCAATACTAAATTGGTGATCCCTTGATGCCTCAGAACATGTCCTACCAACCGATCCCTTCTTCTGGTCAAGTTGTGCCACAAACTTCTCTTCTCCCCAATCCTATTCAATACTTCCTCATTAGTTATGTGATCTACCCATCTAATCTTCAGCATTCTTCTGTAGCACCACATTTCGAAAGCTTCTATTCTCTTCTTGTCCAAACTATTTATCGTCCATGTTTCACTTCCATACATGGCTACACTCCATACGAATACTTTCAGAAATGACTTCCTGACACTTAAATCTATACTGGATGTTAACAAATTTCTCTTCTTCAGAAACGCTTTCCTTGCCATTGCCAGCCTACATTTTATATCCTCTCTACTTCGACCATCATCAGTTATTTTGCTCCCCAAATAGCAAAACTCCTTTACTACTTTAAGTGCCTCATTTCCTAATCTAATTCCCTCAGCATCACCCGACTTAATTAGACTACATTCCATTATCCTTGTTTTGCTTTTGTTGATGTTCATCTTATATCCTCCTTTCAAGACACTGTCCATTCCATTCAAATGCTCTTCCAAGTCCTGTGCTGTCTCTGACAGAATTACAATGTCATCGGCGAACCTCAAAGTTTTTATTTCTTCTCCATGAATTTTAATACCTACTCCGAATTTTTCTTTTGTTTCCTTTACTGCTTGCTCAATATACAGATTGAACAACATCGGGGAGAGGCTACAACCCTGTCTTACACCCTTCCCAACCACTGCTTCCCTTTCATGTCCCTCGACTCTTATAACTGCCATCTGGTTTCTGTACAAATTGTAAATAGCCTTTCGCTCCCTGTATTTTACCCCTGCCACCTTTAGAATTTGAAAGAGAGTATTCCAGTCAACATTGTCAAAAGCTTTCTCTAAGTCTACAAATGCTAGAAACGTAGGTTTGCCTTTCCTTAATCTTTCTTCTAAGATAAGTCGTAAGGTCAGTATTGCCTCACGTGTTCCAGTGTTTCTATGGAATCCAAACTGATCTTCCCCGAGGTTGGCTTCTACTAGTTTTTCCATTCGTCTGTAAAGAATTCGTGTTAGTATTTTACAGCTGTGACTTATTAAGCTGATAGTTCGGTAATTTTCACATCTGTCAACACCTGCTTTCTTTGGGATTGGAATTATTATATTCTTCTTGAAGTCTGAGGGTATTTCGCCTGTTTCATACATCTTGCTCACCAGATGGTAGAATTTTGTCAGGACTGGCTCTCCCACGGCCGTCAGTAGTTCCAATGGAATATTGTCTACTCCGGGGGCCTTGTTTCGACTCAGGTCTTTCAGTGCTCTGTCATGTATGTATGGATATAGATGTAGAAATTTCGTTCTTGGGCGGCCACCGACTGTTACTAACATCGTCAAAAGAGGCGAAAAAATGCCGAGCACACAGGGAAACGGGAAACGGAAAGGAGGAACTTTGATTTTATCCATACTGGATGAGAGGTCGTGGTTGTGAATGTCAGTGTTAAAAAATATATCGGCTCAGCCACTTGCTTATAGTGTAAAACACTATTTGGGAAACGGAACACCCCATGTTGGGAATAGATCAGGATCTCGTTATTTTACATAGACAGGACAAAGGCAAAAAGCTGGATCTACTAGAACAGCTGGAAATTACGATACATAGCATGGATAATCAGAACACACTGAATGAACAGCTAACTGGTGATACAAATAACTTTTTCAAACATTTCACTGGTTTCTTTTTGTAAGTACATTTTGAGCAATTGACAGGATACTATCATTTCATGAGATTCTTCGAACATGTATATGTTATCTGTTTGTATAGACACCTCTGTGACTTCCTTGTTTACTTGCGCGTGAGCTCACTCGCGTTTCAGTGTCGTGTTTGGCTATGTGGTGTGTGGTATCAACGAAGACGCACGGGTGGTTTACGACGATAGAGGAGAGAGCAATGTGGTTAGATGTTGAACACCATAGGCGACACCAGTTTAGAGTTTTTTTATATTTTGACGATAATGAGGAGATGCACCTTGGAAGACACGGCTGCAACAAGGGAAGAAACCACGATGTTTTAATTTTATTATCAATTTTATTGTGCCTAGTGCACGTTCCATTTTAGCGAGTTTTAACAGGTTCTTTTACTTTTTATTATTCTGATGATAGAAGCTTGACTTCCGAAACGCGTCAATTTTAATTTTTTGCACTATAAACAAGTGGTTGAGCCGATATATTTTTTTAACATGGGGAGGAGGAAGAAGAAGTATAAGAAACCTCTACAGTAAATTGAAACGTGGTGATTAGAATACGGCCCATCACATTAATATGGCCACCGCCTACTTTCGACGTCAACGTGCAACAACCACTCACAGACAGAAGGTGGCAGCACTAGCGGTGGAGGGTATATAAAGCGTGTCGGGGGACGCGGGAAAGAATGCAGTCGTTGTCGTAATGTGGAAACGGAGCAATTTATCGGATTCCAAAAGGTCCGGCTTATTGGGTCGAAGAATTTACGAAACGGCTAAGTTTGTAAACTGTTCATTTTCCACCGTGGTTAAAGTATATCGTGCATAGGCAAATAGCGCTATATAAAATCTACGCTGAGGCAACCGTGGAACACCATGGGCCCGAGATGACAGGGGCGGCTGCGTAGACGTGGATGGACGAGTAGTCGCCCAACTGTTGGTGCAACTTACTACCCAGATTAGCCAACGGGTTACCATCAGTCTCTCCTCAACGACCATTCAGCGTAGGTTGCTATTTACGGGCCTCCACAGCAGGCGCCTGATTCATGCACCCATGCTGCCTCGGTAAGACTCGAATGCCACACTTACCACACATGTCGGTGCTTATATACCCATATCAGATCCGGCTGGATTGCATATACGCTGCAGCAATGCCCCCGAACGGAAATTATCTGATCGCTCCTTATAGATTCTCATTTACTGATCTTTTATGTATTTACAAAAAGAAAATAGTTAAAAAAATTTTGTACATTTATATGTATTGAGCACTTCAAGAAATTACTATAGGACTTGCACTTGTGTTTAAATATTTGAATCTGCCGGGAACCGAACTCATGCTCCTAAAGTGGCAGGTGAACACTCTAGCACAACTCCACGCTACTTGACTAGTATATCACCTTTTCTCTTTTCCTTTAGTCAACACTCTTCTGGCCCGTTCTATGCGACCCTCCATGAAATCCTGCCCTATACTAACATTTTCATCTCAGAGTAGCAATTTCATCCAATGTCTTCCTCTTACAGTTTTTACCCTCTACAGCTTCCTCTACAGTCATCGAAGATATTCCGTGATGTCTTAAAAGATGCCCCGGAATCCTGTCCCCTTATTCTTGTCAGTGTTTTCCGTATATTCCTTTTCTTGCGGAAAACCAGCTAATTTTCAGCATCCTTCTGTGCACCACATCTCAAAGGCTTCGACTCTCTTTTGTTTCGGATTAACACCTATGTTGGATTACAGTGGACTTCTCTTCACCAGGAATTCTCTTTTTGCCAGTGCTAGTCTGCTTCTTAAGCCCTTCTTGCTCCGCCGGTTATGGGTTATTTTGCTGCCTGTGTAACAGTATTCCTTAACTTCATCTACTTCGTTACCATCAATCCTTATGTTAAGTTCCTCGCTGTTCCCATTCCTGCTACTTCTCATTACTTAAGGATTTCTACGATTTACTCTCAGTCTTACATTACTGTCTATCGAGTTAGATTTTCTTGAAAATTTTCAAGATTTAAATCGTACTGCTTCAAGTGATCGATATTCGAGTACACTATACGTACCACAAATTTTTAAAAAAATCGCGTGTAATACGAGGGTCACTCCAAAACAAATGCACACAATTTTTTTAATCCATCTTTTACTCTACATGATTGGAAGTTTTACAGTGTGTAGATACTCCCTTTAGGAACAAGATTTTCATTTCTCCACATAATTTACATCCCTCTCAACAGCCTTACGCCATCTTGCAACCAGCGCCCGTATACCCTCACGATAAAATTCTGGACCAACCTGTTTTAGCCACTGTATGGCAGTGTGCACAAGGGAATCATCATCTTCAAACCTTGTTCCACGAAGAGAGTCTTTCAGTTTCCCAAAGAGATGATAGTCACATGGAGCCGGGTCTGGACTGTAAGGCAGGTGTTTCAGTGTTATCTATCCGAGTTTTGTCATCGCTTCCATGGTTTTTTGACTGACATGTGCCCGTGCATTGTCGCGCAACAGCAAAACATCCTGCTTTTGCCGATGCGGTCGAACACGACTCAGTCGAGCTTGAAGTTCGTTCAGTGTCGTCACACCTGTATCAGAATCTATGGTGGTTCCACTTTGGCATGATGTCCACAAGCAAGAGTCCTTCGGAATCGAAAAACACCGTAGCCATAACTTTTCCAACAGAAGATGTGCTTCGAATTTTTTTTCTTGGGTGAATCTGCACGAAGCCACTCCATTGATTGCCTCTTCGTCTCTGGTGAAAAATGAGGGAGCCATGTTTCATCAGCTGTCACAATTCTTCCAAGAAATTCGTCTCCACAATTATCGTACTGTTCCAAAAGTTCGGTGCATACCGTTTTCTTTTTTGTTTGTTTCTTTGTGAGCCACTGTCAACATCCTGGGAACCCACCTGGCAGAAACCTTTTTTAACGCCAACACTTTCAGTATTCTGCAAACACTTCCTTCCCCTACCCCAACGTAGCGTGACAATTCGTTCACTGTGAGTCTGTCAGCTGTCACCAATTCGTTAACTCTCTGGACATTGTCTGGAGTGTGTGCAGTACGAGGCCTGCCGCTGCGAGGACAATCCTCAATATTGCCGTGCCCGCTTTCATTACGTAACCTGCTTGCCCACCGACTAACTATACTGTAATCGACAGCAGCAACTCCATACACCTTTTTCAATCTCTTGTGGATGTTTCCCACTGTCTCGTTTTCACAGCACAGGAATTCTATGACAGCACGTTGCCTCCGGCTAACGTCAAGTGTAGCAGCCATCTTGAAGAAATGCTGTGACGGCGCCACTCACGGGAACAGGTTAAACTAAATTTTGAAACAAGGGGAAAGGATGTATCTACACACTATAAAACTTTCAAACATGCAGAATGAAAACTGTATTTTTACAAAAATAGTGTGCATTTCTTTTGGAGTGACCCTCGTAGGGGAACTCGGGGTAGAACGGGATAGCGGGGCACAATGGGAAATTGCTCTTTTCGAGACTGGACAATACTGCAACCTGTTGTATGGACATGTAACTATTTCTCCGAATGGAAGAGAAGTCAGGGCAGCCATTCTGATTTAGTTTGAAGTGCGAGATCTAAGTGAATTGTTGCCCGTCACGTTCTCGCTTGCGTAATTCTAAAGTTTGGTGAATTTCAACGCCAGGTAAGCTGTTAATTGTTAATTGTATACCCTAAAATAACACATTCCCTTAAAGTGCATGGCATTTGTTATACTTTAGTTATTTAATGCGTTTAAATACGTCAGTTATTACACTCCATAAAAGTTGTTAACCCCGAAAGTGCTCTGGGGGCGGAACGGGACGGGGCAGAATGGGATAGTGTCCCGTTCTGCCCCGTCATATTTTGATGCAAGTAGAAAGCAAATCCAGCCTGGATGTTCATGGATGCAAGACTCTCCCAACCAGCTATGTTCGCCGAATAACTCAGCTTTCCAGATATCGCCCGAGGCTGTCATTCCAATCCCACTAATCTGTCAAAATACTCGGCAGACTACAATACGAAAAGGAAAAACCGTCGTATTAACAGATTCTCCTTATACGAAGGAACTGCTGAATGCTGTCGCACGTAAAGTAGGCCTACAGAAAGGAGGAGGGTGCACAAACATGAACCATGTCAGGACAAAGACGTCAGGTGCAATGCAACTTAAGGCAAAAATATCAAACTGTACACCCAAAAAAGCCAAAACAGAGGACCACAAAGACCTTAAGAAAAATAAAAGGAAGAAGATGATGGAGAAGAGAGAATCAGGGAGAGAGGATGCTGAGTGTCTCTTCTGTGGGGACTTCTACTCCGTTTCTAATGAGCGCTGGGTCTCATGCCAGAGGTGTTTCAAGTGGGCACACAATCCATGTGCTGGTACAGACAGTGAAGATGAAGAGGATATACTGATTTGTGACTGTTGTCTAAAGGACTAGTAGTTAGTGATTTGGTGGTTATTAAGCATTGTACATTTTTCAGAATGACGTTAAAATATTTTCTTATTTTGAAGAATGACTTTTTAATTGTTTAAATTACCCATTCCATTGTTTGAATTGCCTTTTATACAACATTTTGTCATAGTTTAATACCATATTCGTAATTTAAATTCAACGTTTATGCAACAATTTAACAAAAAATAACCTTATCCCATTCTGCCCCGTGGGTGAGGTGGGGGGAACGGGAAATATGCAGGACTTTCTTTGAAAAAGTGTAAAAAATGCAAAATGTATCGTTTTAAGTGATTTTAAAATAAGGTACATTAGGTTACACTACAAGGTGGTTTTTTTTTTATAAATTTAAGAAGTGTTTCCTTGTGTTCCTTTACTTTATACAAATTGTTAAACGTTAAGTATCCCGTTCCGCCCCGAGTTCCCCTATATGCGCTTTGGTCGGTTGTCAGACGACGTTAATCGTGAATTATTTATAACATCTCGCCGAATGGAATTTTATGTAGACTTTAACACGGCATATTGAAGAGAGAGTAGAGTGTATCTTCAGAGGAGATCCGAGTGAATACAGAACCACGTGTAGGGGAATCTCGGGCAGGGCCAAGGACGGTAAGTGCGGATTTGGCATCGGCTAAGGCAAGGTGTGCAGTGCACCGCAGCCTTATTCGGGCCCGTGCGCCCATCGGCCTCAGACGAAAGATACACAGCCAAGTTATTCCGGGCCGCCGCCTGGCGCACGCTGCTCGATACGTATTCGCAGTTTCAATCACTCCCGGTAGTCGTTTTATGAGCGCCGCTACTAAGTTTTTTCCCCGATAAATGTATACACGCCGCAAGATGGGAAAACTTCGCCGAGCAATCTCGTTACATGAGGTGCGCTGTTGCGACCGCGGTCTAAGGCCGCCTCCTCCGCTTTCGAGCGGAGCTCGCCCGCACCCTCCCTCGTAATGGGAGAGCGGGGGGTGGGGGCGGAGTAGGCGAGGGGGTGGGGAGGCAGGGGTTGGGACGGGTGGGCATAAAAGGGTGCCCCGGCGGCGGGGCTGCACCGCCGCAGTTAAGATAAACTCGCAACAAAAACAGCGACCCCACACCAACCGGGCGCGAGGCGCAGACAGTTAGCGGCCCACAGCTCGCCGGCGAATGGTCGCCTTCCTAATTATATAATAATATTGGCGCCGCCCAAGTTTATCGGCGCCATTTCATCGCCAGTTTTCGTCGACTCTGCGCGACGAATGCATTTCCGTGTGGACTGAATTGGAAAAACTGCTCTGGTGCCATTCGTCGGCGATACTCGGAACTTGGCGTCCGCATGCATTCTGTTACGAACTAATCTCTTCTGATAAAGCGGGAACGTACTTGGTGGCCATAAGTAAAGTGCAAGTACTCAAGGAGGTACGTCGTGGGCTGTAATTATCGTTTGGCGCCCAAGCTTGGTAGATATGCTGATGCAGGAACCGATTTAGTTCCAATTTTGGCCAAAAGGTGCAGATATGGCATTGTACAGCTTCTCGTCGACATCTCCGGTGCTCATACAGAACAAACTGTATAAGCAGCTGCTAATAATACAATCAACGTCGCTTGTCACTTGTTTGAACTTTTCTGGGCATGTGCCGTTCCTAGCCCATTACATATGGAAACATTTCTATACGTCCTTCTTGCATTCACATTGCCATGTCTACTCCTTGGTGGCCAAAACTGGAACTAATGTTTTTCCAGCGTAAATTGGTTCCGCTGTAACACATTAGTATATTACCAAGTTTCACTGCTATACGATTGTTCACCCATTAACCCATTTAGAAGCTAGCAAATTGATTCCCCTACATTTATTACTTTTTACTTCATAGTTAGATTCTATAGTTTATCCTACGTGGAGCAGAAATAGTTTATCATTCCTTTGCAAAGAACTAGAGGAAAAACAAGATACTAGACCATCACTTAGACTGGACTGAAAATGGCTCTGAGCGCTATGGGTCTTAACTTCTGAGGTCATCAGTCCCCTAGACTTAGAACTACTTAAACCTAACTAACCTAAGGACATCACACATATCCATGCCCGAGGCAGGATTCGAACCTGCGACCGTAGCGGTCGCGCGGTTCCAGATTGTAGCGCCTAGAACCGCTCGGACACCCCGGCCGGCGACTGGACTGAATACAACGCTACACTCTGTAAGGAATTATTGGCATATCAGATCAATACAGAAATGCAAAAATGTGAGATATTTCCTCATGAATTTAAAAAGAAACTAGTATAATGACTAACATGCATCTCGGTTCTTCGTGTGGCCACGATGTGAGTGATCATAAGGAACACACTTTTCTTTAAACAAATCACTCTTACCTAATATACTCATTGAAATGCCTGGGATAGCAGGACAGAGACGATTAGGTTGTGGAAAGGGACCAAAATGAGTTCCTGTCAGTTGCACTCAAAATAGAAACTTTATATGTCAACACACATTATTACAACGAGGATGCAAAAGGCTCAAAACTTTAATCAACCTCCTTGATTAACTTTAGGTCGGCTGAAGGCCACACTCAAAATCCAAGACACAAGACCTACGCAAGTAATTGAAATACAAGGTTCCTCTGAAGGTTTCACCCAAGAATATTTTCTAAATCTTCAATCTAATCGGCTGACGGCCTTAGCAATTTAATTATACTGGAACTCGGCATATTATGCAAAAAGAGGAGTTTCAATCAAAAGCCAGAAGGCTGCTCACCAACAAATAATTTAATGGCTTAAGCCATAGAAGAAAAATTTGAATTTTAAAGGGCAGAAGGCCGTATCGTAAAAAATTTCATATCAATCTCACGCCTTAAGGGTAAGACAAGGACATCAATTTAAGAGATACTAATACTCGATTGAAGGCCACATATCAACAAAATATGTTTAACGGCTTAAGACCTAGAAAGAGTTTCAATCTAAAAGGCAGAAGGCCTTATCTTAAAACCTCTCCAGTAAAATTGAGCTGAAGGCCCCATGTAAAAATATAACAATCTCATGCCTTAAGGGCAAGACAAGAACATTAATCTTAGAGATATTGATACTCGGCTGAAACCCACACATCAACCAAATAACTAAAATCCAAGCAGGGAATTACTACATAACACACAAGGAATGGCGCTCAGAAGTTTCCAAGGGTCGGCCTGGCATTATTGTAACGCTAACGCCCGTTTAGGTGAGACGAGCGGCCTCTCCAACGACTTCTTAATCTGGAGGCAACCCAACCGACAGACAGTCGACCGACCAATCAACCAAATCAGTTCCGCTCCAAGCAACCAGCAAAACGACCACAAGATTTCAATAAACGACACACAGAATACTAGCGCCCACAACGACCAACAACACCTCAGCTGTCGAACTACATGCCGCGCTGGACAGCAACAACATGACGAGGAAAATACACTACCTAAAATTACGTCAGTGACCAGGGCAGGTAACCGTAATGGAAACGGCCACAAGGCAGAAGATACCGCTGGTGAGCTGGCCGGTGTGGCCGTGCGGTTTTAGGCGCTTCGTCTGGAACCACGTGACCAATCCGGTTGCAGGTTCGAATCCTGCCTCGGGCATGGATGTGTGTGATGTCCTTAGGTTAGTTAGCTTTAAGTAGTTCTAAGTTCTAGGTGACTGATGACCTCAGAATTTAAGTCCCATAGTGCTCAGAGCCATTTGAACCATACCGCTGGTGAACAGGGAATAAATTAAGTTAAATTTCACAGGAAGATGGCTGGAATCTTGGCCGACTCAAATACACACACGTTCTTGCTCGCGGGAATCCCCAAAAGCGTAGTAAGTTAACACATTAAATACCAGTGTCCTATTTTGAGGACAGACTACGTATTTATTTACAAATACACGATAAATAATTAATTTGCAACTATTACTGTTCTACGTCAGTTGTTGGTGCTGTTTATAACAAATGTATGCTTACAGGAAATTAAAAGCAATCATTCCTACCATTAATTGATTATTGAATACTAAGCACACTTTTCGTTATTACAGGTACTGACTTAATCGACAATTTAGTAATATTTGAAATATGTGGCACAGATCTTTTTGTGATTATTTATAGTCAACAATGTGTCTTTTTAACTACTTGCATTGTTAGTTCTATTGGAGTTATATTCTTTGTTTTCCATTGTTATAAAATTTGGTGTACTCGGAATAGGACACTGGGACTTGGTGTTATCATTTCAGTTATTTGTATTGCTGCATGTTCGAAAATGAAACTCTGCTACTGCTGATGTATTTTCTTTTTAGAACATGGTAATTTTACCAGATTTTGTTGCTGAGGTAAGTAACGACGACGTTAGTTTGAAATTTACAGCGTATTATGTAAGTATATGTATGAATATGTTACCCTTTAGTAAATAATAAAGTTCCAGATGGACAGAGGTATTTACACATTCCCTTTTCTGCAGTTTGTGCTAATGTATTATTTTATTACATTTTATTTCATTTCATTTTATGTAGATTATAATGGCCTTCAAACGAGATAGATACCTCACTAACGAAGAAATAGAAGAAATAATAAATTGTGATGCATTCTATAATGCGGTGTCAGATGATCAGGACCATATTGATATCACATTATGTCCTCCTGAAGTATACTGTATGACCAACGAAGAAGAAGGTCCAGACGATGTTACTGGAACCATCGAAGTCTCAGATGTGCCAGGGGCTATTGAATTACTTTATGTTGCATCAGAGAATAATGAATAAACTGTATGTAAAACTTCACTGCCAAGTACATCCCAAGTTTCCAGAAGTAAATCGAAGAAGAGACGTCTTACTGATGAGAAAAGCAATTGGAAAACGACACCTTCAGTTTATACAAAGCTGTCTCAAACTAGTGAACATGAGATCAGCACAAAGACAGAGGAATTGAAGGAACAACGTTCTTCCTTTGACACCGAAGGAGATGTTTGAGGAACTGATGAACGAAAACAAATACGAGTTCATAGTGAAAGAAACTGTGAGATATGCAGTAAATATGATGTTATCCTCACAGTTGAAGAAGTGAAGGTTTTTATCGTATTTATTCTTTTTGCTGGCTACAGTAAGCTCCCTGCTGAGAAGATATACTCGTCTGAAGATGAAGATGTTGGCATACCAATTATAAAGGCAGTTATGTCGAGGAATAAATATCAGAAGTTGAAAACATTGCTTCATTTTCAAGATAATGACTTAGCCAATGAAAACAAACACGATCGCCGATTCAAAATTTGACCTCTCTTGAAAATGATAAATGAATCCTTTCAAAAGTTTTGAATATTTGACAAAAATTTGTCAATTGAGAAATTATAGTCAAATACTATGGACGAATTGGGCTGAAACAGTTAATCCGAGGCAAGCCTATTAGATTTGGCTGTAAGTTGTCGTCTCTTTGTGGAGCAAGTGGCTACAGTTTCAAATTTGATTTATACTGTGGAAAGGATCGAGAAGATACTGCAAGGGATGACATGCTATTGGGATCAAGAGTAGTCCTAAACATGCTGGACTGCATTGAAAAACCCGAGAATCATTGTGTGTATTACGACAATTTCTTCACTAGTAGAGATCTTCTGATTCATCTGAGAAATTTTGGTTTTCGAGCAACTGGGGCTGTCAGAGAGTATCGAGTTGGTGACTGTCCACTACTGAGCAGCAACGAACTGAGGAAACTATGACTACCATTTCGACAGGAATGGTGAAGTCTTATTTGTTCGATGGCACGACAACAGATGCGTTACAATTGGTACAAATTTTGACAAAGTTGAACCTTTTGGAGCAGTTACGCGGTGCAGTAGACAAGCAACTAAGAAGACACAAGTGCAACAACCTGCCGTTTTGAAGTCGTATAACGCGTACATGGGAGGTGTTGACCACCATGACTGGTTAGTTGGAAATATGTGATGGTAATTAGAGGGAAAAAATGGTACTGGGTCCTATTCACACGTATGCTGGAAATGGCCCTCATAAATGCCTGGCTCTTCTACAGACTAGTTTATGGGAAAAACGCACTGGAATTACTGGATTTCAGGCGTGCTGTTACAGTTACATACCTGAAACTGGACACTTGACCGATTATTGGACGTCCAATGGAACACCCACCAAGTTAGTTGAGGGTGATACCAGACATCAGGTTTGATGGAATTGGTGATATGACTGACAAAAGAAGCACGCAAAGAACATGTGTAAGAGCTAAATGCAACAGGAAACCAAAAACATATTGTGTTAAATATCATGTAACACTGTGTGTGAAGTGTTTTGTACCATTTCATAAGAAATAAATACACTCCTGGAAATTGAAATAAGAACACCGTGAATTCATTGTCCCAGGAAGGGGAAACTTTATTGACACATTCCTGGGGTCAGATACATCACATGATCACACTGACAGAACCACAGGCACACAGACACAGGCAACAGAGCATGCAAAATGTCGGCACTAGTACAGTGTATATCCACCTTTCGCAGCCATGCAGGCTGCTATTCTCCCATGGAGACGATCGTAGAGATGCTGGATGTAGTCCTGTGGAACGGCATGCCATGCCATTTCCACCTGGCGCCTCAGTTGGACCAGCGTTCGTGCTGGACGTGCAGACCGCGTGAGACGACGCTTCATCCAGTCCCAAACATGCTCAATGGGGGACAGATCCGGAGATCTTGCTGGCCAGGGTAGTTGACTTACACCTTCTAGAGCACGTTGGGCGGCACGGGATACATGCGGACGTGCATTGTCCTGTTGGAACAGCAAGTTCCCTTGCCGGTCTAGGAATGGTAGAACGATGGGTTCGATGACGGTTTGGATGTACCGTGCACTATTCAGTGTCCCCTCGACGATCACCAGTGGTGTACGGCCAGTGTAGGAGATCGCTCCCCACACCATGATGCCGGGTGTTGGCCCTGTGTGCCTCGGTCGTATGCAGTCCTGATTGTGGCGCTCACCTGCACGGCGCCAAACACGCATACGACCATCATTGGCACCAAGGCAGAAGTGACTCTCATCGCTGAAGACGACACGTTTCCATTCGTCCCTCCATTCACGCCTGTCGCGACACCACTGGAGGCGGGCTGCACGATGTTGGGGCGTGAGCGGAAGACGGCCTAACGGTGTGCGGGACCGTAGCCCAGCTTCATGGAGACGGTTGCGAATGGTCCTCGCCGATACCCCAGGAGCAACAGTGTCCCTAATTTGCTGGGAAGTGGCGGTGCGGTCCCCTACGGCACTGCGTAGGATCCTACGGTCTTGGCGTGCATCCGTGCGTCGCTGCGGTCCGGTCCCAGGTCGACGGGCACGTGCACCTTCCGCCGACCACTGGCGACAACATCGATGTACTGTGGAGACCTCACGCCCCACGTGTTGAGCAATTCGGCGGTACGTCCACCCGGCCTCCCGCATGCCCACTATACGCCCTCGCTCAAAGTCCGTCAGCTGCACATACGGTTCACGTCCACGCTGTCGCGGCATGCTACCAGTGTTAAAGACTGCGATGGAACTCCGTATGCCACGGCAAACTGGCCGACACTGACGGCGGCGGTGCACAAATGCTGCGCAGCTAGCGCCATTCGACGGCCAACACCGCGGTTCCTGGTGCGTCCGCTGTGCCGTGCGTGTGATCATTGCTTGTACAGCCCTCTCGCAGTGTCCGGAGCAAGTATGGTGGGTCTGACACACCGGTGTCAATGTGTTCTTTTTTCCATTTCCAGGAGTGTAGTTAAGACTTGAATACAGTTTAGAATGCTATATGATACTGTTGGATCCCAGCGTCCTATTTTGAAGACAGCCATTATATCAGCATGTATAAATATTCTTTGGCTATTTTTGTACTTATTGTGGTTCATACACTATGTACATTATAATTAAGGAATAAAAAATTCAATTTAAAAAAAATTTATTTGGGACTTAATGGGTTAAGTGAGGACTCACCTTTCATGTCCAAGATTGGGGTACGACGAACTTCGTAGCACTCACAAGCAGCACCTCACACTCCATCCCCACGTGCACGCCACCAGCAGCTCCTGCCCGACTCTGTGTAACGGGGGCTTGCTTGCTGTTCCAAGCCAACTGACAGACTGAACTGCTGGTCCGTCCGCGACTGCTGCTCCGTCGCGACTGCACTGCTGGTGCGTCTCCCACTCGCTGACTACCTGACACACGATGACCCGGAAATACTATCGGTCGCTCCAGAGATGGTACAACAGTTCACGTATCGATACTCTCTGCTGCTGCCACTCATGGGCAAGTAGGGCAGGAAGTTAGTGGCGTCAGTAAATGTAATAAGAAAACGAGGTGGCACTACCGTAACAGAAGATGACAAACAATTAATGGAGTGAACACGAGCCGTGCACGGCCCACTCATACCATGCTGTTTACCCGACGTTTTAATTTCACAGAATGGGCATGTGATTAGTGAAACTGAACAAATATTAAGTGTTCAGATAGATAGTAAATTGTCGTGGAAAGCCCACGTTTGCGATCTTGTTCAAGGACTTAATGCTGTCATTTTTACTATTCGAACGGCACCTGAGGTAAGTGATAGTTCGACACATGGTATTATATTTCGTAGTATCTCTTTCCATTCTCAAAGGATATTTTTGGCTCTGAAATGGGCGGTTGGGTCAATAGGTGTAAGTTCGCTAACCTCTTGTCGACCACTGTTAATTAATCTGGGTATTCTGACATTGGCCTTTCAATATGTATATTATTTACTGTCGTTTCTTGTTAACAACATTAGCTTATTCCCAAGAATTATTAGGTTTCACTCTGTTAGTAGTAGAAATCTAGTCTGCATGTGGACCACACTTCCTTGACTCTTGTCCAGAAAGGTGAGCGGCATACTGCAGCATCCATTTTCGATAAGCTACCACCAGTCTTAGCAGTAATCCACGCGCTTTCAAATCCAAACTGAAAAGTTTCCTCATGGGTCATTTCTATTCTGTCGAGGAGTCTTTTGAAAAATTAAGCTGATTTCCGTGTTCTTGTTGATTGTGTTTACATAAACTCATAGCTTGTCATTTTTCGGTTCATAAACATTTTATTTTGTCTGTCATTATTTTTATGTTGAATTTCATGTACTGACACGTTCCATGACTATGGTTCTACGGAACTACAAGTGTAAAAAAAAAAAAAAAAAAAGTATCTGCTTAACAGCTGTTGACAAGCCTATGGTTAAAATTCAAAGTGAAAGGATATCAACGACAAGATTCGCTGAAAACATTGCTATCCTGAGTGAAAGACTAGAAGAATTACAGGATTTGTTGAATGGAATGAACAGTCAATTCAGCAAAAAAATTGGATTGAAAGTAAATCGAAGAGACACGAAAGTAACAAGAAGCAACAGAAATGTGAACTTAACATCAGAATTGGGGATCACGAAGTAGATGAAGTTAAGGAATTCTGTTACACAAGGAGGACATAACAAGCAGAGTATATCTGGCAAAAAGGGCATTCCTGGCCAAAAGAAGTCTACTAGTATCAAACGTAGTATGAGGAACAAATTTCTGAGAACGTACATTTTGAGCACGGCGTGAAACATTGGCTGAGGGATGACAGGGACCGTGGAAAAACAGACGAGAATAGAAGCATTTGAGATGTGGTGCTACAGACGAATGTTGCAAAACCGGGTGAATTGATAAGGTAAGGAATGAGGACGTTCTCCGCAGAATCGACGTGGAAAGCAATATATGGAAAAGAATGACAAGAAGAAGGGACAAGATATAAGACACTTATTATGACTTCAGAGAACTGCTTCCCTGGCGTTAGAGAAAGCTATAGAGGGTAAAAAAATGTAGAGCAAAATAGAGATTAGGATGCATCAACAAATAAATGAGGACGTAGGTTGCAATGAAGGCTAAAAAAGGAGATATTGCACTGCACAGTTAGTGATGATGGAAAGCAGATTATAGCTGTTTTTCTTTAACTTACAACACTTTTTCGCTATTTTTAACTGACTATAGGTAATATTTTTTGCCAGAGTGTGATATGCCTCCAATTATGTTGTATACATTTGAATTCCTATAGTTTTTAACCTGTCCCAGGAAAACTGAAAATAGATGATAATTCGTCACCCTTCAAGAGAATTGAGTAAGCATTTATTAACGTTTTCCAAGTGTCAACTATTACTCACTTAGTTGGGTCAAAGTGTGCTTGAGTATTATTACGACATTGGTATTATTTCATTTTTGCCTTTCTATTACCTCTGAATATGCTGTACTGACTTACATGATTATGGTTTTAATGTGTGTTAACAAACATTTTTTTTTAAAAAATGTACCAGTCTGTGCTCCAAAAATAAGTTGATTGCAATCATCTGTAGTTCGATCACGTAAAGTAAATAGCGAAGTTTCTTCTTGTGTATCTTATTGCGTCTGTATGAAGTATACATCTTGATTTTTCATTTAGTTAACCATTTCATCACGTTTTGCTCCTTAAGATTAAAAATGAAATTAATGTCAGTAAATAAAAATTATTCCTCCATCGTGTATATTACATCAGTGAAATACATGTGGCTAGGAAAATACTGCTTCCAAGTAAGTCAAGAGGTGAGTGTCCATCACTTGCTGAACTTCACAGTGGTAGTTGGGGTTTAATTAAATATTGTTGGGTTTATAGAAACTAAGCATAGAATGGAACAGATAGTCTGGCAAACCGATCAGAAGAGGAATCTCTTTCAAAAAATTGCAAATGATACCAATTTGCCGCATGGACAGTGCTGTAAGCATATGTTTGTTATCGCTAAATTCCGAAATTGGATAATGTCAAGTTTCGCTCAGTAGTTTGCTCAGAATGTCAAGATTCACATTCTCACTAGGACCGTGCGTCATGATCGTTGACCTTGATGTTTTCGGAAATAGAGTGGTAATTATCTAAACCATTCTACATCGTCTTCAAGTAGTGTGAGTCCTTCGAAACTAATGGGTGGAAGGTTCTACCTTCTCCTTGTAAGGTAACAAGAATTAAAACCTTCTGCGGTGGACACCCCTACCACGAAGTTACCCTGACTTTACAACTGGTTATGAAACTTGGATTAGAAAAAGGAGTGATGTGTGTTCGATTTCGGGTACTGACAGGCTCATGGTTTTAGTATCTAATGAAATCATAAACTAAAGAACATTATTTTCTCATCTCCCTGTTACCTATAAATGAAATTCGCGTAACTGTTCCTGTAATGCATGTCTAAGAATTAATATGTCAGGCTAATTTCCTTTCATTGCATGTCTACATTATCTGTTTTACTTCATTGGTCCCACTATGTAATCCAAGTCGCAGTGTCAAAGAGCGAAAATCTCCATGTGGTACTGTTCATGCCAACCGCGGGCGCTTTCTCCTAGTTATGTCACGATTTAAAATTTCCTATTCACTTGAAAAACATTTCAATACTTGTCGTTTACACAGAAACTGAGCTTGCGTGTTCGTCATAATGAATTTTAATGTTTGTAGTTCCGCCTGCGGCAGAGAACGTGCTCAGTTAATGCGAACAGACAAATCCGATTCTACGTATGCGCAAAAACTACGCGCTTGCATTTCCCACATCGAGTTTGAGTTTATACGGAAGTACAGGAAACAAAACGAGCAAGATAATGCGGTCCGTGCGCGTTGCTGAAAAAAACTGGAATACTGTACCAGACGAGAACAGAAATAATTAAAATGAAATGTTTATTCATGGACACGGTACGTGCGTATCAGCACATCGCTACAAAACATTCGTGGAGAAGATGGAGTCTCACAGTTGCTTATTACGCCATTTTGTATAATATCGCATGCATAACAGTTCTTTACTTCATTCTCCCATAAGACGCTAAATTTATTCTGTAGCATGTACCTCCATGTCCTCATATACGTTGTTCTTTTCACTTGATCCTATCCTGTGTTTCTGGTGATACATTTGGATGAGCGATTTAATGTGTTTCTTGTTTCAACGGTCAGTACATATGTTGTGTCTTTCTTGTGATCAGCACTTGCAATTTATGCTGCCTCCGTACATTAATCCTCCAAGAGATCATGGGATGACAGCTGTTTCCATATCTTTAGAGGAGTAGGGATGATACGTTCCGTTTCGGTGTTCCATTACAGCAGGTCCAGACAGCGAGGTGCTGTGCTACCAGCACTAAATCGTAAAGAGGAAAGAAAATTGAGCACAGTGGACAGTAATATACCTCTATGATATGTAGGTATAATGATACATCCCAGAGTCCGTATCATCACCTTGTATCGTAGTGGGGCCTATAGATGAGGTAATATAACACCGATATCGGTTGCAATAAAACACAGGTGATTCTATCATCCTTAATACATAAAAGTTCTCAAAAATGGTTGAAATGGCTCTAAGCACAATGGGACTTAACATCTGAGGTCCTCAGTCCTTTAGAGTTAGAACTACTTAAACATAACTAACCTAAGGACAGCACACACATTCATGCCCGTAGCAGGATCTGAACCTGCGACCGTAGCAGCTGCGTGGTTCCGGACTGAAGCGCCTAGAACTGCTCGACCACAGTGGCCGGCATAAAAGATCTCAGTTAACCTCTTTGGACTGATGTAAATCCCTACTAAAACATTTCATTTTTTTAAAAGTATTATTAATGGGTTTTGAACGTAACATGTACAACCCGGCTCAAAATGATTTTAAACATTTAACGTGCAACAGCATGAAACCGAAACATGCGAGTACCACTATAACAACAATTACGTGCAATTAAGTCCACGGTGTAAGAAAATTTTTAAAAAATTGTTAATATAAAAGGAGTCTTGGTAACACAAAATGTTCTTCTTAATTTGCCACATTACAATGTAAAACCACTTTTCCTACATTGTTATGTGCTGCTAAAAATCTGTTTAGGAGTCTACACACGTAGTTTTCTGTCGCTGACAGGTCTCGTATCGGTGGCGACCCCAAACGTTGCTTTATTGATATCCTCTGTCTCAGTAGAAGGAACTGTGGTTTGTAACATCATCACTGCCACAAAAATATTAAGAAGATAGGAGCATGTTGAGGCATTATGGACGCTGTCGGAATCACCCATGATTGTATCGAAGAAAGTTTCTGATTCATTTGGAAATGGTTCAAATGGCTCTGAGCACTCTGCGACTTAACTTCTGAGGTCATCAGTCGCCTAGAACTTAGAACGAATTAAATCTAACTAAGCTAAGGACAACACACACACACACATCCATGCCCGAGGCAGGATTCGAACCTGCGACCGTAGCGGTCGCTCGGTTCCAGACTGTAGCGCCTAGAACGACACGGCCACTCAGGCAGGCGATTCATTTGCAACTTTGGCAGAAACGATGTGATGTGCGATTACGTACCAGTGCAGCTCAGCGGCTCCCTTTAATTTCGTACGACTGTTGTAGTTTCTCATTCCGTCAGGGATCTGATTTTAGTGTGTATGGTACGAGGTACACACTGAATCGGCACATGGTATTTCACTAAACCACCATACATAAATTTCCTGGTCAGAAGGTCTACTTCTTCATTTCCCTTAACTCCGCTGTATGTCTTGTCAATAAAACAGTGATCTTCTTTAGGGGACAATACTCCTCACCTGCTTCTTTAATGAGATTTACTAGATAAGCGTTTTAAAAGCATTAATAATGAGTGTGAAAATGATAAAATAATTATTGCTTCTTCTTGAACTCATTTGGCGATTTTTAAGCACTTTGCAAACAGACCTTGAAGGCCCAGCGGTATCTGTCAGCCACCAATTCATCCTCAGCCCTTAGGCGTCTCTGAATGCGTCACCGAATGAAAATATGGAGGGCCAATTGGTCAGCACACTGTTCTCCCAGTCGTTATGAGTTCTCTTGACCGGTGCCGCAACTTCGGAATCAAGCAGCTCTTCAATTGGCCTCAAAATGGCTGAGTGCACCCAGCTTGCCAACAGCACTCTGCAGACCCGGACGGCGGTCCATTCAAGTGCTAGCCAAGCCCGACTGCGCTAACTTCGGTGACCTGAAGGGAACCGGTGTTTCCACTGTGGCAAGACCGTTGGCATTTTGCGTATTTCTAACTTCTGTAGAGAATTTAGAGCTTGAATTTGCTCCTTCGATTAGTTTTGCCATCTGCGAATGCACATCCTATTTCGTCTGTTTGTTTACACTCGCGTTTGTAAATCTGTCTTGAGGCTGGTCGTGCCATCAAACCATGAACTCAGAATTTTCCCATTCATTGTACTTCGTAAATACGGAAGGTACGTCTTAGTGTTCAGCGTCATTATTGGTGCAGGCCGTGTTAAAGCAGCTCAAATTTGGGAAACCGGCAACTTATTCAAACAAAGGCAAAACATACTAGTAAAAGTCTGCTAAGGGCGAGAGGTTACTGTTAAGTCAGAACATGCCTAAATTGTACTTTGTCGCGACTACTCTCCTATTTGCTAGTAAATTTTTAAAAAGTTTAAATGTTTCAACAGGAATTGGGCACTTGTGTATTTTATGCTTAGTTACAATGGCACCTTCTTTGCTTCCACCAACAAAGAGTAAGTTGTAGTCGATTCGAGTATGTCAATAAAGAATCTGATGGTTTTACATTGGCACTTACGTAACTTTTTAGTGTGTTTTAGTGTGTTTCCGAACCGCATAAGATGCATCGGTAATTCATATACGGTTTACTAAAGTGCGATATATGTTAATGCAGGCTCTCATGTCTCATCGCCAACAAACGCATGTCGCAGAGCGAAGTTATTGGTAGCAAGTACCCATTTTGTAATGTCCATCCCGATTGCTGAGTGGTCAGCGCCACGAGTTGCCGTCCTTCGGGCCCGGGGTTCGATTCCCCGCTCTGTCGGAGATTTTCTCCGCTGGGGGACTGGGTGTTGTGTTGACTACATCTTCATTTCATCCCCATCCAGCGCGCAGGTCGCCGAATGTGGCGTCGAATGTAATAAGACCTGCACCAAGGCGGCCGGACCTGCCCCGCAAGGTGCCTCCCGGCCAATGACGCCAAATGATCATTTCCATTCTGTAATTACACGCTTAATGTATTCTTGTCAGCATATTACCGGCGCAGAACACCAATAACTTGACAGGACATTTAAAGGATATTCATTTTATGTTTCATAGTTTGTTAAGCTTCTGTCTGCTCAATACCCACGCAAGATTCATGAGGCGACTCATTCAGCCATTCATTCAACGTTTTTTTATATTTATTTTTTATATTTTTATGTCGTTAATTTTCTGACACCACGAATTTCTGTCCTGTGCGAACATCTTCGTCTCAGAGTAGCACTTTCATCCTTCGTCCTCAATTATTTGTTGGGTGTATTCAAAATGGTTCAAATGGCTCTGAGCACTATGGGACTTAACTACTGCGGTCATCAGTCCCCTAGAACTTAGAACTACTTAAACCTAACTAACCTAAGGACATCACACACATCCATGCCCGAGGCAGGATTCGAACCTGCGACCGTAGCGGTCACGCGGTTCCAAACTGACGCGCTTAGAACCGCACGGCCACACCGGCCGGCTTGGGTGTATTCAACTCTCTTTCTTCGCAAAAGGTTTGCGCCCTTTGTAGCTCCCTCTAGTACTATGGAAGATATTCCCTAACGTCTTAAACTATGTCCTATCATTCTGTCTTCCTTCACTGGGCGAGATGGTCTCACATTCGGGAGGACGAGGGTTCAAACTCGCGTCCGGCCATCCTGATTTAGGCTTTCCGTGATTTCTTTAAATCGTTGTCGGGATGACTCCTTTGAAAGTGCACGGCCGACTTCCTTCCCCATCCCTCCCTTATCCTATGGCACCGATGACCTCGCTGTTTGGTCTCCTACCTCAAATCAACCAGCCAACAAACAAACCTATCTTCACTGATTCTGTGGGAAAGCTTTTAATTTCTTTCCTTATCAGCCCCGTAATTTTTTTAACATCCTTCTATAACAGCACATCTCAAACCCTTCGATTGTCTTTCTTTCCTGTTTTCCCATTGTCCGTGATTCACTACCATACAACACTGAGCTCAAAATGTACATTCTCAGAAATTTCTTCGTCATATTACGATCTCTGCTATATACTAGTAGACTTCTTTCGGCCAGGAATGGCCTCATTACCCGTGCTCGCCCCGCGGGGTAGCCGTGCGCTCTAAGGCGCCTTGCCACGGTTCGCGCAGTTACCCCCGTCGGAGATTCGTGTCCTCCCTTAGGCATGCGTGTGTGTGTGTTGTCCTTAGAGTAAGTTAGTTTAAGTTAGATATAGTAGTGTGTAAGCCTAGGGACCGATGACCTTAGCAGTTTGGTCCCTTACGACCTCATCACAAATTTCCAATTTATCCGTTCTTCGCCCATCATATATTAATTTCCTACAAGGTTGCATAATTCCTTAGCTTCTTCTACTTCGTGGACACCAATTTTGATGATGATTTCATCGCTAATCATTTCTGCGACTCCTCATTACTTACCTCTTTCTCCCGTTTACTCTCAGTCCATGGTCTGAATCCAGAGTGGTCATTTCATTCAAAAGGTCTTCTAAAACTTCTTCTTCAATTTCAGTGAGAACAGCAATGTGATCAGTGATTATCATCATTGTTATCCCTTCACTCTGAATTTTAATCTCAATCTGTTTTCAAAAATTTTTATTACATACGATCATAGGGTTATTCATTTGCTGCTGACAGTACAGCTATAGCTACGAGTATGAAAACATAAATCGTATGCGTACCGCGGTATTTGAATAATCGGATGAAATACTGATTGTAGGTGTGATGTAAATAGACTAAACAAAAATGGGGACAACACCGAAAAGTTTGCCCGACTGTTTCATTGTTGTCTGTAAATTATCAATTCTGTCGCCCAACAGACAGAGTTCCTTGTTGATGAATTGTTCAATCTTCACCAGTAGGGTTTTGATGACAGTACTATATGCTCTTGTGATATCCGCGTGAAAAGCTAGCAAATACTGTATTTCACAGAACGGGAACTCTGTATCAGCAACTAATGACACTAGCATTTCATTTGCGCGTTTACCTTTCTATAGTCGGTTTGTCCAAGAGGAAATATTTCATATTTTCAGTCCATAATAGTCATTTGATTTTAATCATCCATTCCTATAGCGTGATTTTTTCAATGGTGAAACGCTTGTTGACTGGCTACGGGGCGTCAAGATTTTTCAACTGAAGTATAAAATGTACCAGAATCGTGTCATGTGGGTATGTAACATATGTATGCAGTACTTGCAAACTCGTATCGATTTTCACTGAACATGGTTTATTACAAACACGATAGAAGAACGATGAGAGTGTATGACGAAGTACACCAGTCGTCATACTCATTTTATACATTGATAGCAACAAAGCAGGCTTCGGTTCTTGGGTGCATATATTTGGCTGATTTATCTTTAATGTTTAAGAAAGTTAATCGATACAGTCGTTTCTTCTCCTCTGGCAGGTGCTGCAGTGGTAGTCAACATGGTCGCTACCATAAGTAGTGAGCGTTGCAGCTTTCACGGTGGGCGCTAGATGGTAAGGGTTTTAGAAGCATTATAAAATGTTGATATAAAGTATTTCGTAACTAATTATTATTATTATAAGTTTTAACTTGCTGTAATTAAACACATCAATAAAAGTTTTGCCTCACACCGGTTCCCAGAACTCCTGAAGATAGACATTGCCTGTGGATGTTGTTTGTTGTGTTCTTCAGTCCTGAGACTGGTTTGATGCAGCTCTCCATGCTACTCTAACCTGTGCAAGCTTCTTCATCTCCCAGTACCTACTGCAAACTACATCCTTCTGAATCTGCTTGGTGTATTCATCTCTTGGTCTCCCTCTACGATTTTTACCCTCTACGCTGCCCTCCAGTACTAAATTGGTGATCCCTTGACTGTGGATATTGTATCACATACACAGTCCCTTTGACTGTTCAGAGACATCACAAAACCCGCCCAAAGATGTAAACAACCATGCGAGCAGCGCCTACGAGACGGAGGGGGCCGACAGCCGATCACTTCCATTCATTCCACCAGGTACACGGCTGATGTCTGTAGTTCATCCATGCCAAGACGGTCAATACCGCAGTTCGATCGTGTCCGAATTATTACTTTGGGCCAGGACAAGGGAAGGGTCCAGACGTCTCGTAGTGAACCGAAGCGATGTTGTTCGAACAAGGAGGAGATAGAGACAGGGTCGATAACATGCCTCGCTCAGGCCACCCAAGGGCTACTACTGCTACCTACGGATTATGGCTCGGAGGAACCCTGACAGCAACGCCACCAGGTTGAATAATGCTTTTCGTACAGCCACAGGACGTCGTGTTACGACTCAAAGAGTGCGCAGTAGGCTGCATGATGCGCAACTTCATTCTCGTCGTCCATGGTGAAGTCAAGTCCATCTTTGCAACCACGACACCATGCAGCGCGATACAGCTAGACCCAGCAACATGCCGAATGAACCGGTCAGAATTGGTATCACGTTCTCTTTACCAATGAGTATCGCATATACCTTGAACCAGACAGTTGTCGAAGATGTGTTTGGATGCCACCCGGCCAGGCTGAATTCCTTAGACACACTGTCCAGCGAGAGCAGCAACGTGGAGGTTCCCTGCTGTTTTGGGGCGGCATTATGTGGGGCCGACGTACGCCGCTGGTGGTCATGGAAGGCGCCGTATCGGCTGTACGATCCTGAATGCCAGCGTCCGACCGATATTGTAACCGTATCGGCAGCACATTGGCGAGGCATTCGTCTTCAAGGACGATAATTCGCGCCGCCATCGTGCACATCTTGTGGATGACTTCCTTCAGGATAACGACATCGCTCGACAGGAGTGGCCAGCATGTTCTCCACACATGAACCCTATAGAACATGCCTGCGATGAATTGAAAAGGGCTGCTTATGGGCGATGTGACCAACGAACCACTCTGAGGGATCTACGCCGAATCGTCATTGAGGAGTTGGAAAATCTGGACTAACAGTGCCTTGATGAACTTGATAGTATGCCACGTGGAATACAGGCATGCATGCATCAGTGCAAGAGGGCGCGCTGCTGGGTATTAGAGGTATCGGTATGTACAGCAATCTGGACCACCACCTCTGAAGGTCTCACTGTATGGTGGTATAACATGCAATGTGTGGTTTTCATGAGCAATGTAAAGGGCGGAAATGATGTTTATGTTGATCTCTGTTCCAATTTTCTGTACAAGCTCTCGAACTCTCGGAAACCAGGAGATGCAAAACTTTTTTTGATGTGTGTACGTTTTCGAAATTTTGTGAAAAGTGTATTCACTTCCCTTATAAATCACCCTTACTGAGGAACCTGTCGCCGATTAAAAAATTTTATTGCTAGCATAGATACAAAAGTGGGCGGTAAGTTAAAAAGATTATCTACTCCTTCAATAGTCAATGAACATACATTTCTTTCGAGTCATTAAAGGAAAAAGACAAGAATAAAGTAATCTTATTTATATGAAGGTGCACTATGTTACTAGCGTATGTTGTGTTTCGCACAGGATATGATGCGGTTGTGTAGCGAGTGTAAGGTGTCTTCGTCCTCAAGTAACGCTGTTCATGGATAATTTACTTGCTTTACTGTCCCTTAGATCGCATACAATTCAGAGCACGCTGTTATTCGTGGGTAGTTTCAAACGTAAACTCATAATTTTAACTGCATGCCACATTTCGTGCGACGTGGTGCATAATGTTACTGTGTATGTGCTTCATAATGACGTGTTAATCGAAATCAGGCAATAACACAGCAAATGAACTACATACGGCCTACAAATGACAATGATATCTTTTTCTTAAAAAAAAATTTTCATGATGAATTTCTAAGCTCATTTCGATGAAGCTTTGAAGTTTTCTTGTCATTGTAGTAGCAGAGACTGCTGTTGTGAACTCGATGACGCTTGAATCGCGAAGGCCTGGTAGCAAAATGCCGACACCTTTGACGCTTACCGGGAAAAAAAATTACTCACCGCAGTGTGCACGCACAGATGAATCTTTTACAGATGGCGCAGCGATTAAGTGACACGCTCAACCGCGTGCGCACTGCCTCTACGGGAGCGTAAGGCGGTATCAGTCAGAGACACATTTGTGGTTAGGTTGGTTAATTTTGGGGAGGGGACCAAACATCGGGGTCATCGGTCCTATCGGATAAAGGAAGAATAGGGAAGGAAGTCATTCGTGCCCTTGCTCTTTCATAGAAACCATCCTGGTGTTTGCCTGAAGCGATTTAGGGAAATCACGGATAACTTAAATCAGGATGGCCGGACGCGGGTTTGAACCTTCGCCCTTCCGAATGTGAGTCCAGTGTGTTAACCACTGCGCCACCTCTTTCGGACAGACGTTTATGTTTCAACTGGATATTGTACGTAAAGATTGGTAAATGTAAGGACGTGGCAATGGCAAAAACGAGGTATCGTGTTTGGCCGTCTCCATGGCCATAAGGTGTGTGAAGTTACTGGATTTGTTGGTGTTTCACGGCGAACTGTTCAACGTGTTCACAAACATTGCTGTCCTGCACATGACCACTGAACGCGATGTCAGAGTTGTGGTCGTAGAAAGATCCAGACTCAGAGCGACTGGAGACGCGTTTCACGGCTTGTGAATCTACGTTGCTTCTAAACGCGACAGCGTTCGTTGCAGAGAGCGAATGAAGTTCCATTCCAACCTTTTAACGATAGAAAATTGCGATGGGAACTGCATGCATGAACTTACGGAGTTTTTTACCTCACAAGATGCCATTGCTCACACAAGCACATAAAGACGACAACAGCGAAGTTCATCGGGGTGCAAGAGTATTTCGTTAACATACCACCATCGTATTACATCTCGATTGGAATAGAAAATCACCTGACTTGAACCACACAGAAAATCTGTGGGACATGTTGGAACAACGGGTAAAACGCCGACATCAGCATCCTCGCAATTTCTTGTAACTGCGCGATCAGAAACTGGAAGCGACATACCAGCACAACATTGTGGGTTCACTTCCTAACCGAAACCAGGCGGTTATCAAGTGCAGAGGCGGAATTGCACGGTATTAAACGATGTTTGTAATGATTTTCCTAGGGGTGACTAATTTTTTTGTCCGGTAAGCTTATTACATGAGGAATCTTGAAATTATAATCCCCTATGTACAGGCCTTCCAGGATCCGCGAAAACAGTTTACACTAAAACAGAGGACCCGTGCAAAACTTCCGCACATTTATAATTTTAAATAATGATATTATTTGGCATAAGTGTATTCCTTGGGGTAATGCAGTTGTGGGTATGAACAGAAAGCATCTTTAAAAATGAACCGAACAACGTGAAATAATAATCATGAACTTGTCACATCCTTGCACGAGATGTAATGAGAGAGTAACCTGAAATCTTTAATTTCGTCGACTTGAAACATATGATTTTCGAAATTTTATTTGTCTTGTTACGCATGTTCCTGATGTATGTGTATATTTTCAGCTGTTTTGAGTATTTAGTTAATTGTTGACCGTCGAGAACGTTAACCATGTTTTCGAGTGCTAGGCGAATTTTTATTTTCGATAAAGAGTGATCAAATAACTTGGTTTAAATTTTACTTGAAATCTGGAATAAATTGTAGTAATGCATTTGAAAAGTTGACTGTGGCTTTTGGTGAGTCTACTATGAGTAAGTCAAGATCTTAGGAATGGTATAAATGTTTCAAAGAGAGTCGAGAAAACGTTAAAGACAACGACCGACCTGGATGCCCTTGCACGTCAATTACTGGCGATAATGAGGAAAAAGTAAGTAAAATAGTTCTGGAAAATCACCGAATCAACATCAGAGAGGTTGCTGATGATGTTGGTACATTTTCGGCTCTTGCCAAGCAGTGTTTTTGGACGGAAATGAAACGCGTAGCAACTAAGCTGGCTCCGAAATTGTTGAATTTCGATCAAAAACGATGTTCAATAGACATAGCCCAGGAATTTCTGAATGAAGTCGACAAGGATCCCAATCTTCTAAAGAAGGTTATAACAAGTGACGAAACGAGAACAGGAGTATAATGTTGAACCCAAGACCAAATCGTCCCAATAGCAACTGACTTAAGAACCAAGACCGAAAAATATTCGACAAGTTTGATTACAAGTGACGGCTCTTCTCACTGTTTTGTTCGATTACTTATAGGATATTTCCTCCATTAAGGTCGTAGGGGCAATAAGGAATACTAACTGGAAGTTATGCGCCGCCTGTGTGAAGCAACCCGAAGAAAACGACCAGAACTGTGGCAAAAACACTCGTGGCAATTGTACGACGATAACGCTTCCTCTCAGATCTCAGTGCTTGATGGTGATTTCTTGGCAAAAAACAAAACCTTCTGTTGCCTCTGCCACCGTTTTTGCCGGTCGTGGCCCCTTGCGATTTCCTTTTATTCCCGAGGCCAAAGGGAACCAGAAAAGGGATGTCGTTTTGCTATCACTGGTGAGACAAAAACAGAAATACTCAACTGTCTTCTTTGCGATTGAAAATGCATTCTTCGATCAGATGGTCTTATATTTATCTGTGGCATAACAGCTTCGCCAGTTTTAGTCATCTGAGAATTAATTGAAAATCATTGAATTTTGTTACAACCCCAGTAAGTTTTCTTTAGCGTTCATATTTCTTATCAACAGCACCATAGTGTCTTTCTTTAGTGTAAGGTTATGTAGCGGTAATCCTGACGGATCTAATGAATGTAACGATTCTACAGGATTCAATTGCTTGTCATTTCCCTCGTCGGCTTTGTAGGGACTCACGACCTCTAACTGCATTTTAAGATTTTAATTGCACTTCGTACTTTATACAAGCACGTTAGGCCGTAGCAGCAGTTCGTAAATCACAATTCAAGGCGACAATGACTCTGTCGTTTCAGAAAGTATATTCGTTTAGAAAAGTCATCTTGAACGACGGGCAGAAGTTAATAGACTAACACAATGGTAACAGTTGTTATCTATGACAGTTCTGTATACAATTTATCCAGTTAATAATTACTTTAAAACAAATCAAATGGTATTTGAATTATGGTAATATGACAAAGGGGGTCCGATATTCGTGATTAACGAACTAGTTTCGCAAAATGTAAGTATGAATCTGGGCATTCATGGTGCCGTTTTGCCTATAACAGGTAAATTAAAGTGTGTTAATGTATTAACTTGTTCCACAAATAGAAAGTTTTAGTGTAAAATCGATATGCAGTCTTAAAATCCGGTTGAAAAACATTTCTAATGATATCTCATTCATACCTCTACTCTTAACATGTTGTTTGTTGTTGTGGTCTTCAGTCCTGAGACTGGTTTGATGCAGCTCTCCATGCTACTCTATCCTGTGCAAGCTTCTTCGTCTCCCAGTACCTACTGCAACCTACATCCTTCTGAATCTGCTTAGACTCTTAACGTATGTTTAGAAAAAGAGACCTTACTTGAGAAACAATATGTGTGATGACACAGTGAGCACAGAAACAGTTAAGCAGAACGTACCGCGTGGAGTATGTTGTACAATGCGAAGTACTCGGTGCAATAAGCGTCAAAATTACTTGCATCGTACTCGTGTAAGTGTAGACAAAATTTCGCCAAACGTGACGACAAAAGAAATAACGACTTTATGCTAATCTTAAGTATACCCTGCAATACTGTCAATAACTGGCGTATAGCCAAAGTGCAAAGCGCGAAGTTGGTAGTGCCAGCACTGAACAGGGCTAGACGATGGCTCAGTAACGGAAGCTATGGCAATAGAATAGTGCAGTTAATGTGTGCAAACAAGCTCAACTCAATATGACCCCATTCCTACGAAAGACAACTGTGTGTAACGAGCTTACTCTGCTAATGTTATTGCATTGTACATGTACTGCTACTAATCGTTTAGACTTCTGTAAAACATTAATGAAGTCAAAACATTTTTTTCCTCATTTATGTATTTTTTTCTCTTTTTTCTGATAACATTTCTGCTCCTGGACTGCAATGATTTTGTGTTAACAGATGCAACGTAATGTATTACGTAGAATCAGTATTATTAATTATTGTGTACTCTTAATTCCGTGTATGTAATTTCGTTGTAATTTTAGGAACTTCGACCCGTCACGAATATTAATATCGGTGAATAACATTACGAGGAGAGATTTCAGAGGCGGTGGTGTTCTATGTTGCAACTACGAGTTAAAATGAGTATTACGAGTGAAATGGACTGTTTACCTTTCAGGGTAGCGATCTGTTTGCGGTCTGATTTGGTATGGTAAAAACTGTATTGGAATCTGAGGAAGGGTCGAGCTCCGAAACTGTATAAAGATAAACGGTCTGACTGCACATCGGCGTTGATGCTCGGCTGGCCGTCCAATCTGTTTTCTCAAGATCTGCATTCTTGCTATTAAATAAACACGATTGGCCTTGCCCCGTTCTGATTTTGGACCGATAACGCTCTGTTTAAGATGTATTCTGACGGACCGGCGATCGGCGAGACAACGGAGCATCGGCGTCAGAGATCGTGCAGGAGTCGTCTCGGGTAGGAAGCTGACGAACGAAAATCTCTGCATTTCTGAATTCACGCTGTCGACGGTCAACTGTTAATTAACATTTGAATGTTGTGGAGCATCAATTCAAATAAATTCCTACATTTCGAAATTGGTAAAGTGTGTTACATAAGTTCGAGTTATATTTTAGTTTATCTTTTTACAGTTATCCTTCAGTAACATTTCTGATTGAAATTACTTTTGTGCTATTAAGGGCAGTTTCAATGTCAGAACTCTACGCAGTTGGCACATAACAAAGTGTGTTGACCTAACAACTATAATTTAACTAACGGTATTTTGAAGACACTAGGGTAGAGTTGTAAAGGCTAAACAAGTTTGTTCTGTGATACTGTGAACTCACATTACTAAAGGTAGTGCTCGTGAAACAACACACACATTTAGAATTTGTTAACAGTAACTTGAAGTCGAAAGAGTTTAGGCCTATAGCTTTGACATTTCACTCACTCTTCAGTGCTGACATTAACTTTATTCCGATGAGGGATCATTTACTCATTTGTAGTTCGTACTGTTTAATAATTAAAGTTCCCCAACAAGGACATTGCGAATTCTATCAGAACTAAATTGCTGTCAATAATAAGTCAGTACACATCAGAATTAACAGTTCTGTGAATGACGTTTTTCGTAAAACACCGTTGCACTGCCTACTCACATATCCATGTCCAATAGCAAACGCTAACCCAGAATTACTTATTGTTACAGCAACTGTTGCTAAAAAACGTCTGTAGATATTTTATTTGTTTATACGTTTCACTTAACGTATTAATTTTGTACGTGAGTGAAGTGTGTTTGTGTCCCGTTCCTGCAATCTGAGTCAGTCTTTATCAGACAGACACTATCTACCCGATAATATTAGAGACGTAGAAGTAGAGGAGAGAACAGACTGTCTAGGGGTTGGATTAAATGCACAGGTGAGTGCCGTTTTAATCTCAACAGTTTACGAGATGTTTCGGGTAACGTTTGCTACACAACCATTCTATGTTACGTGCAGTAAAGCACTTTCAAATTGTAGAAGCTAATTGACAATGTGGTGAAATTTATCAGCTGCATATTTACTTACACAATTCAGACAGAACATTATCACCAAGTACTAATAGCCCGTATGTCAACATTCGTCAAACATAACAGCTTCGACGGGTCGTGGCATGGAAGCAATGAGGCCTTGCAGAATGAGATTTTCACTACGCATCGGAGTGTGCGCTGATATGAAACTTCCTGGCAGATTAAAACTGTGTGCCGGACAGAGACTCGAACTCGGGACCTTTGCCTTTCGCGGGCAAGTGCTCTACCACAGAACTACCCAAGCACGACTCACGCCCCTTCCGCCGGCCGGTGTGGCCGAACGGCTCTAGGCGCTTCAGACTGGAACCGCGTGACCGCTACGGTCGCAGGTTCGAATCCTACCTCGGGCATGGATGTGTGTGATGTCTTTAGGTTAGTTCAGTTTGAGTTGTTCTTTTAGGGGACTGATGACCTCAGATGTTAAGTCCCATAGTGCTCAGAGCCATTTGAACCATTTGAACGCCCCGTCCTCACAACTTTACTTCTGCCAGTACCTCGTCTCCTACCTCCCAAACTTTACAGAAGCTCTCCTGCGAATCTTGCAGAACTAGCACTTCTGAAAGAAAGGATATTGCGGAGACATGGCTTAGCCACAGCCTGGGGGATGTTTCCAGAACGAGGTATTCAATCTGCAGCGGAGTGTGCACTGATATAAAACTTCTGCAAAGTTTGGAAGGTAGGAGACGAGGTACTCGCAGAAGGAAAGTTGTGAGGACAGGGCGTGAGTCGCGCTTGGGTAGTTCAGTGGTAGACCAATTGCCCGCGAAAGGCAAAGGTCCCGAGTTCGAGTCTCGGTCCGGCACACAGTTTTGATCTGCCAGGAAGTTTCAATGAGGCCTTGGTAGGTCGCTGGAGCTAAGAGGCACTATATCTGCAGACACAAAGTACCTGATTCCCAAAAATTCCGGGAGACGGGCTATGAGCTCTGACAATACGTGATGTGTTCGATGTGTTCGATGTGTTCGATCGGGTTCAGATCTGGCGAGATGGGGGTCCAGCACATCAATTGGAACTCGCCACTGTGTTCCTCGAACAACTTCTTCACACTTCTGTTCTTGAGACATGGCGCATTAACTTGCTGAAAAACGCCACAGCCATCGGGAAACACGATCGTCATGGAGGCGTGTACGTGAATTGCAACTCCTTGGCCGCCATGGTACCTTGAACGAGGAGCACTGGACCCATGGATGTCCACGTGAATGTTCGCCAGAGCATAGCGGAGCCGCCGCCAGCTTGTCTGCGTTCCGCAGTACACGTGTTAAGGAGCTGTTTCCCCTGAAATACGACGGATTTGCGCCCTTCCAGCGGCTTGATCATGATTGATCAGATCATGGAACGCTATGGCACTACGTCAACCGTCCAGTGCCGATGGTCAAGTGCTATCTCAGTCGCAGTTGCCGATTGGCACATGAATGGGTTTTCGGCTGCGGAAGCCCATCGTTAGGAGTGTTTGGTGCACTGTGTGTTCACACACATTTGTACTCTACCCAGCATTGAAGTCTGATGCCAGTTCCGCTATACTTCGCCGCCTATCCTGTTTTATCAGTCTGATCAGCGTACGACGTCCGACATTTGGAATGAGGAGCGGCGCGTAGCCCTTAGACGTCTGGATGTGGTTTCACCTTGGTTTCGAAGTCTCTCGAACACCCGACACTTGCGCAGTTTTCGAAATGATAATGGCGAGCTTCCGGTTAGTCACAATCCGTCCTCCGCCAAACTCATTCTACACACGGACAGCACGCTCACTGATACTCCATGGACTCTGCATGCGTCTGACCAGCAGTCATTTCTCGCCAAGTGATATTGCTATCATCTGGACGGGTTTATATCGGTAGGAGGTAGCTGGTCATAATGTATTGCCTCATCAGCGTGTGGGACACAGTGTACATCATTATAGAACCCGTAGCAGAACGACAGTCACATAAACTTTTCCATAAACAAAAAAATGCCTCTGAGCACTATGAGGTCATCAGTCCCCTAGAACTTAGAACTACTTAAACCTAACTAACCTAAGGACATCACACACATCCATGCCCGAGGCAGGATTCGAACCTACGACCGTAGCGGTCGCGCTTCCAGACTGAAGCGCCTAGAACCGCTCGGCCACACCGCCCGGCTTTCCATAAACAGTCTTAACCGAACAGTGGTAGTATATCAAAGCACAGTGGATGATACTACGACAGTTTTAAGTCACACTCAGGACATGTGCATGACGAACGCCGGTATGTCGAACTTACAGGTGGACGTGTCTACATGGCATATCATTAATGATTGGCTATTCAGCGTTAAGAAGGAAAGCATGGTACTGATGATAGACCAGTAACTTTGTGCGTACCGTCGATGGGTGGCCACATCAGAATAACATTTATATACAACACTTCACTTACACGTCTGAGATTTTGGGAAATCTGTGTAAGAGGTATATATCTCAACGGCGAGAACGTCCTATACGACATCTATCATCAGGATATGACCACCTTGAAGTTTTGCCCACTGACATCTTTGCTACAGTACATTTGTGTACCCATTATAGGTTACAGACGGAGAACAATGGAATCTGAAGGCGACAGCATCGTCGAAATTAGTAACGATTGGATATATCAAACGCTTTGGCAATGATGAATTAGTTTTCCGTAAAAGCTCATAAACTGTTTCACTCTGTTGTTCTTAGTAAAACAGAAACAAAACAAACATGTTCTCAAAGTGGTGACACTTCTAATAAGTACAGCTTCTCAGCTAGTGTAGCATGTATTTTTGAGAGAACGAAAGCCTTCTTACACAAAAATCAACATGGATTCTGTAAAAACGGGTGTTATTGAACAAATATTACGGTATGCTGATAATTTCTAATTTTGGACCGTCTAATTACATTTGAATGGAGCACAGTTTTCTTGTCATGCGTGTTTCGCCTCTATTCTTTGCAAGGCATCTTCTGTGGGGTAAAATATGTACACATTTTTGTTTATACTATTTAGTTTATCTTCGGGGTGTAGTAATTATGGGGTATTAACAGTCCTAGCAGTTTGATTTTCTATAACATAGTAAAAATTTGAAGTTCTATTTATAGGATTCGTGGATGTTGTTTTACCTGCTGCGATTTTGTTCCGTTTTTCGCGTTATTCTTCTGCTTATAGTCCTCGCCTGAAATTTTGGTTTGCAGACAAGAGCACTATGAACTTACCATTTGTTCTATGCTATGTTTTGACTGTTGTTGGCAACTGTCGAATGTTACTGCCAAAGATCGAATGTTATGCCAACTATTGAATGTATTTCTGCGGTATCTGCAGTCTGTTTGTGTGTGCACGTGTGTGTTGAATGTGACTGCGCAACTGACGGTAGCATACAGAACACAGGTGCAGATGAAGATGTATAACTCTTTTTGACTGTGTGTTACAGGCGCCTGACATCAACTGTGCCACGTACGTTAGGCATGCGACCTGCCTTTGATGCTTTGTGAACTGTTCATTGCCAGAGCACACAAATGCAGAAGTCGCAGACGTCGTAGTCATTCGGTTCTTATGACTTCCTGTCCCTCGGGTCAACATTTCTCAGAGTTCATTACGCAGCCTTTCTAGACATGTCAGTCTTGTTGGAATCAATGATGCACAATGGATAACTGGATAACGTTGCATCACCGTGATATACGCGATATGGCAGTGCCTGTTCTGTTAAAATATACTATGCATTTTTCCTTCGGACGTGTATGCGAATACCACAGCGACCACCGCCGTTGTCAAATACATGACATATATTCGCAGTTGCGACGATGGACAACCCCCAGCTGCATAATGGAATTACGGCAACGAAAATTTGTGTCGGACCGGGACTTGATCTTGGATATCACCCATTACGAGAGCAGTCACCTTAACTGTTTTGCCGATCCGTGCACAGTCAGACAGAAACTTCCACACGTCGCCGTTCATACGTCACAACCGCATTCATACACTTACTGTAATTCCTGTATAGGATGGAGGGGGGGGGGGGGGGGAGGCACGCAAATTGAAAATCGCTGCCTGGTATCGGCGGATACGTACAGTATAGTAGTGGCTGTGTTGTGAAGAAGTATGATGCAATGTTCCTCCGGACGTGCATGGATCGTAACTCTTAACAACACAAGCACTGCAATAACGTATTGATGCAATAAACAACGTAAGTTGCATGCACTGTCATAGTTACATGTGGATTCCCAGACATGAAACTCTAGACATTACATTTCTTGGTCTCGTCTCGGAATGCCTGTAGGTGACATGCATTTTATGAGCTACTTTCACATTGCGTTGATAGAAGCCACAGCACATGACCAAACAAAAGTTTCTTTTGCAAAACCTATCGGCTGCAAAACCATAATGGTTTTGGGATTGATGTTACCAACGGATCGTGAACGTTACCTCAACGCCTGAAAGGTGTGGTTTCAGCATTACGATAATCACTACCTAGTCGACGTCCACCCCTCGTGGTCTCGCGGTAGCGTTCTCGCTTCCCGAGCACGGGGTCCCGGGTTCGATTCCCGGTGGGGTCAGGAAATTTTCCTGCCTCGAGATGACTGGGTGTTGTTGTGTCGTCTTCATCATCATCATTCATTCCCATTACGGTCGGAGGAAGGCAACGGCAAACCACCTCCATTAGAACCTTGCCTAGTAAGGCGGTGCGGGTCTCCCGCATCGTTCCCCTACGCTCTGTAAAGAAGCATGGGACTTTACCTTACCTACCTAGTCGACACCGATTACCAAATAATGAAACTCGGTTGCATTTGTTGCTTTCAGAAAATAAAATAACAACTTGGGATAGAGTGAGATGAAGTAAATTCTCTGAGACGGTGAGCAAAGAAAGTGTCGAGAATAGTCCAGCAGAAAATGAGTACAATAAAACAGAAAAGGAAATACTTAAAGCACGGTACAAAACTGTAAGGGAATGTAAAAGCAAAGAATAAAAGGATGACTGGAAATAATAGTAGTAGCAATAGCTGCCCATGTCCTCAATTATTTCCTGGCTGTATCCTAATCTCTGTCTTCCTCTACAGTTTTTACCCTGTACAGCTACCTCTACTGTGTATATATAATTTTACAAATGAGACAGGATCAAAGTAGTTTAGGTAGGTTAGCAATTGAAATAACAGGAAGTGTAAATAGGGTAAATCAGACGGTGTGAGGGAAACAAATAAAGGCTTCGATAAGTATACTGTTGCAAAATTTCACAAGACGTTCGGGAAGGTTAAATGTATCTTCGGAGAAGTAAAATGTGAAAGTGTACGCTGACGAGCCAAAAAATTATGCCCACCCGATTAATAGCTTGTTTCTCCGACACTGGAATAAAATACATCACTGATTCTGCGAATCAGTGGCATTAATAGTCTACGCACAGGTCATGTAATTCGCGTGAATAACAGGCCAACGATCTGCGTACGCGGTGATGTCGCCTGATAGCGACCCACATGGATTCCCAAGAAGTTACATCAGGCGAATTTGGTGACCGAGACGTCAATGTGAGTTCACTATAATGCTCCTCAAACCACTGTAGCACCGTTCTGTCCCCGAGACATGGACAGTTATACTGCTGAAAAATGACACCACAGTCGGGGTAGGCATCAAGCGTAAAGGGATTCAGATGGCTGGCAGCGGTTCTTTGATTGCAACCACAGGACCCACGGAAGTGCAAGAGAATATCTCCCGTACCATAATAATCCTCCCATCAGCCTGCGTCCGTCGCGCACTGCACATTTCGAGCCGCCGTTCACCTCGATGACGGTTTTTGTGGAGACGACCATCGCCCTAATCGACCTAATGTAGCGAACACCTGATTCACCCGGGGATTCGACATTTTTCCGCTGATCTACGTTCGAATCCCGATGGTCCTGTGAACACTCAAACTGTAATTGGCGATGTCGATGGGTCAACATGTGAACACGTAGGCTTTGTCAGCTGCGGAGCTCTTATGTTCAACAACGAACGATGAACGGTGTGATCCGAAACACTTGTGCATGTACCAGCATTGTGCTCTTTCGGTAGAGATGCCTCAGATCACCATCTATCCTACTTTACAGAGCAGACAAGCCTCCAAACTCAACGTTCTGCGAAAATCCGTGTCCGTCCAACCGTCTAGTAGTAGTTTTACTGTCCTTCCTCTCTCCGTAGATGCTCACGACAGTAGCACGTGAACACTCGTCCAGCTTCGCCGTTTTCGAGATACTCGTTCATAGCCTGCGATTAATAATAATATGCCCTTTGTCAGAGTCGCTTATCTCACTGGATTTGCCATTTGCAGCCCATATCTTCGCTAGGGTGATCCCCCGTCCATGACTGGTCCTTTTACGTCACGTATCCACGTAGCCTCAAGGTGGCATTCAAAGTCGTGGTGTTTAGTGATGCTTTGGCTCATCAGTGTAAACCTATAACGAGGAGATGGAAAACTTATGTTAAGCAGAGAGGAAAGGGCAAACAGACTGCATGAATACGTAGAAGGCCTGTACGGTGGAGAGGAACTGTCCCAATGCCTGGTTAAAGAGGCGGAGCACAAAGTTGATGTGGAAGAAATAGCTAACAGAGAAAGGAATCAATATTTTAAAGTGTGCAGAAATATCGGAACTTCAACAATGAGCAGAGTCGACGATTTGCATTGGCGGTTTCTGCAATATGAGGCAGTTTAGAAAGTAGAAGGCTATTTGATTTGGTATCAGAAATCTATTAAATTTCCAGAGAACATTAGTAAGGTGTACGGTTAAACGTGAAGGCTATTAGGCTATTAGTGTGACAAAGTACGCTTGGTACTTGATGATTAGACTAATATGCAGAACAAAAATTATAATATGCAGAACAATTGAAACTTCTTAGTAAATATTTTACTTAAACTGCTCAATGCTTACTCAATGTTCTTTAGCTGCTGAGTGAAACTTAACGTACTGAGCCTACTTTCTCTTTACTTTTTCTTTTCATTTCAACACTGACCCACAATATCCAAGCGCAATGCAATCTGACGGCTCAAAAATGATAACCTCACTTCAAATAATTAACACAAAAGAATGGCCCTGAGTAAGATGAAATCCTAATAATAACCCATACATATCATAAGTCACTTACCTCACAGAAAATCTTCATGACACGAACTATAGCGATACAGGCGCCAATACTACCAGCTAAATAAGAGATTCTAGCTACTGAGCGCTCTAACTGCTAATTGGCATGCGGTTAGCGAAAGAAAGAGTTTGTTGCAGACTTTACCTTAATCAAGTGACAACCAGTTCAAAACAATTATATAATCATCAGTAATAAGACTCCATAGCGAATACACATTCAGACCGTCTGCTCGCGCTTATACTGCAAACCTTCAACACTGCTAACTATTAACCTCTAACCTCCATCACTGCTGACTACTCACATCTAAGTTCCATCACTGATAGCTGTTCACCTACAATTCAGACTCCGACTAGCCACAAAGAGTCTCTTACAGAGTGCACACAGCACTGACAGAGTTATTAATGCAGAGCTCTACATAGCGCTGCCAGCATACAAACACATAAACAGGCTACTTACACAATACAAGAAACCTTGATTTGTGATGGAAGAAGATCATTTCGGTTTCAGGATGGGAAAACTTTCAAAAAATGCAGTTCTGAGATTGACCTTGGTAGAGAAAGGCAGGTTGAAGAAAAAGCAGGAAGGGCTCCCAGCATTTGTGGACCAAGAAAAAGCCTTCGACAGTATACGATTCTTAGAAAATACAGAAACTGGTAAGGGTACAGATATCGATCCTGCACTCGAAGATTAGATTCTACCCTTACGCTTCTTTGCTAAAGCACAGCGGAATCGTTGAAGGGCATGCCCCATAATTCTAGAAGGGACAGATTGGTCCCTGGAGAACGTTTGGCGTGAAAGAGTCAGTCCAGTCGGAGCATGCATACACTTCACTCTATGGCGCATAAAGGGAAAATATTTTGTGGAAAGATTATAGACAGTCGCATATATGTGTCTGCAAATTGAAAATGTTGAAGTTCAGAGCTAATTTTGTATCGGAGGAAGTTATCGATTTTCAACACCAGACACGAGTATACTGAATTAAGTGGACACGGAAGGCAAGTGGGCATAAAAAATTCGATTTTTAGATATTAGCATGTTTGAAATGCGTGGTCTTTCTTGCGTGAAAAAGTTTTTGTTTTATATAAATACGACAAATTTTTTGCGAGATATGATTGTTTTCCTGCCGTTCTGTGCAATCTGGGGACGATGAGAGCAAGGCTTATGACCAGGTATGTGCAGAACAACCCTATGGTCCTAATGTCACAATTTCTAAATTAGAATGCATTGGGCATGTCCAGAAGAGAATGGGGTCCAGAGAAGATTATTGAAAGAAAAGTCGGAAACAGTATTGGAAGATGGCAAGAAGATAGACTGTAAAGGTCGCCTGACAAATGTTGAAATACATAGATTACAGAATTATTATGGCTTGGCCATAAGACGAAATGTAGGGAATTTTGAAAACATGAATAAAGCTGTATGAGCTATCTTTTTCCATAAGATTTCCACAAATGAAAATCCAGTGCACGGTCTTTGCCCGTGCAAGTACAGGAGAAGTGCCAGATATTACCACAAATATTCTTTACCTGCATCAGTAATGACTGAAATTAAACACATATTTAGAGATCTTTGTAAAGATACATTGTAGAAGAAATTTCTTCATGGGAAAACCCAAAATTTAAATGAATGTGTGAATTCTGTCATTTGGAACCGTTTACCGAAAACTGTATTTGTTCAGCTTACAACCTTCAAAATTGGTGTTTATGATGCTATTTTATGCTTCAATGATGGTGTAATTAGAAAACTGGATGTTCTGGAATTATTGGGTATAAAATATAGTGGAAATACTGCAAAATCCTTGGTGCAAATAGATAAACAGAGAATCCACAAAGCAGATATTTGCTAATTTAAAATGCACAAACGAAGCCAGACTTAAAAGAAGAGGGACCAAGAGAAGAAAGAAAGATCAGTATGATTCAGATGATGCTCAGTATGGTGTAAGGAAATATTAATGGCAGGTAATTCTCATAAATAACTATGCTAGAATTGCAATATTCAGTTTTAAATGGATTTTTCTCAAAACTACATTTTTTCTTTTACTTTCCGGTAAACTAATGGGGTTAGAAACATGAAATTTGGTCAAGTTGTACTGCAGATGCTAATAAGTTATTACAAGTAAATTGAGAAACAACAAACAATCAGAAACTATTTTATAATAATTAATAAAAAAACTTAAATTTTACTTGTGAAAGAATAAATTCTATTTTCTTCAAAACCATAAGAGGTATTATGTTCATTTTACTTGTAAACTGGGGCATATATGTTATATATGTATGCAGTAAAAATTTCATTGTTTTATCCCTTACAGTCCTTTTGAAAAGCGTACCTATTCAAAGGGTAAAATAACATTGGCAGAATAGGGATAAAGATAGCCTTCCGTCTCCCCTTAATGCTGTGTGTGCCGATTTCAACACCACGGAAGAAGGATAAACAATATGAATACTAATCGAACGTGAGATGTGCAGTCTGTCTGAACGCGCAAAACCCTAAATACCAAGTGGACGAAGGTGAGATATGGTGGCCCGAAGAAGAGTGATGATCATGCAGCAAAAGCGCATAAGAAATCCGATGGAGACACAAAACAAGATAGGTATGAAGTGCAAAGTCCGAGAAGTGGGATGGAACTGGCAGAGATAGAGAACACTGGAAATATATAGGGTTTTCAGGGATGGCCCGACCAGAAACTTATATGGAGGGGCCTGGAATGGCTTGGGAAAACGAGAGAAAAATTAAGTGGGAAAAAAGACATATTAGAAGAGAATATTGTATTGAAAGGCAAGGCAAGTGTCACCCATGTAACTGAGTTTAAAATATATGAGAGTGTGACTAAATCATTAAGCGATTCAAGAACGCAGCTGTAAGTGATATTGAACAATGTGCATAAAGAGATATTGAAAGCGAGATATGAAATACCTCGTTTACCGGTAAGTGGATTAGAAATAAAAAGGAGCTGTAGGTGAATACAAGAAAACGGTCAACAGTCAAGTAATGTTGCAAGTAGCAATTCAAGGAGAATCACATCGAGTGGAGCTGTTGTGGATAATTTGCGAGAGGAGCTTCTTATAGGCTCCGATTGGTTGACAGAGCACAATGTAGAGATAGATTATGAGAGAAATGAAATGAGGTTTTGCTACAGTGGGAAAGAGAACAAACGAAAATTTAATGACAAAACGATAGTGGATAGAATACAAGGATTTTCCCGTATATATATTGGGAGAAGGAAGTAGGAGAGGAAAATGTAGTAGATCCTAACGGAAGTCGTTTCTCTCTGATTAGTAAGGAAGAAGCAAATGATCCTGCATGGGCAGAACTTAACAACAAAATTTATAGGATTTGTAATACAGGAATTGTAGAGCTGGAGAGCTGTCGCTCGTAATTGAAAGATTTAAGGAGGTTTTTGGAAAAGGACGGTGGATTATAAAAGTGCGAACATGGTGTACAAAAATAAAGCCCCATATATCTTATTTTAAGTTGCCTTGTCCTATTTCACTGGCCAGAAAAGTAGCAATAGAAAAAGAATTACAGAAGTAAAGGAGAGAGCTCCAAGTGGGCACAATAGCCCTTTAGCCATTATGATAAAGAAAAAAAGTGTGAGGCTTGTGCTGGACGTAGGGGAAGCCAACAAAGCAAAAAGTAACATCCAGTTGTAATAAACGTGAATAAACGGAATGAACAGGGTCTGTAACGTGTTTTTAAACATAGATATACTTCTCTTAAGGACAATGCTTTGTATTCATCGTTACTGCGTTAATGAACAATGCAAAAGGAGCATTATGGGGGATACGCCCCTCTTGTGTGCTAATACTGGATGCTTGCAACGTTTTCGATTACACAGCCACTTAAAATGTTGTGTTAAAGCGTGACACTCGTTAGAGTGTTGGCAGGTGCGAACAGATGCAGAGAATTTAAGGGAAGAAGGTGTGGCTTAGGCTTACGCAGCGTAATGTATTGTCACATGTCGAGAGCCGGCGGGGCAAGGTGCTGCATTTAATTGCAGAGTGGCGCCGCGGATGGCAGGATGGCTGCTGGCAAGACTTCAGGAAGCGCCTGCAGGAGCCGCCGATGGGAGGGGGAGGATTCAGCAGCTGGCCAAACGAGATCAGTGGCGCAGAAACCGACCCCAACAGCTGATAACAACAGGTGTGCACCAACCACAGGCGGGTCGCTGGGTAGCTGCTTATGTGACACAACGCTACACCAAGGCAGCATTTGCGGTGCGTGTGTGCGTATCGTGTCTGAGTAGTATCCCAGTAGTATCTCCCTGCGCGTTTATCTGTGTAAATTAAAGACGAATCATGAATGACTGAAATCATTGTTTTCTTATGCGTGAGCGTTTTTGCCTTTGCACCAAACTGAAATTTTCAGTTTATATTTTGTTATTGCTTATTAAATTTCAAAAGATTTCTATGACATGCTTATATTTTGCTATAGTTCGCTGATGTCGAGACTTCTTGTCATGCAAAATACTTTTTACTTATCGTATATGGGCTATTTTCTTAAAGTTAATACAGAAATGTGGTCTGAAGAATGACGAGAAGTGTGTTTGTAGATACTTTGCTTTCTGCTTGAAATTTCAAATTTCTGAAGTTTGAAGTGGACTGAAAAGAAAATTAATTTTCAATTTGATCTTGTGATGAGAAGAGAATTATGTTTCTCTGTATGTTTTTTTCACCACAGATTTTGCAGATTTCAAAAATAATAAGAATGAATGAGTTTGGCACGTGTGAAGTACATATTTAGAAACAAAAAAGAAGGAAAGATAACGTTGCCAAGCTGTGAGGGTCCCATTGCAATTTTCAGTTATTGGAATTCCTACTTTCGCTAACTGAGGTCTTTCCTTCTATTTTTCAAAGATCCTTGCTTCAAGTGGGTTTTGAGAACAGTTAGTTGGGGGAGGTAAGTGTAAAAATACCGATCCTGTACTTGAAGGATCGAATCCACCCTTTAGCTTCTTTGCTACACGGCGGGGGCATCGCTAATGGGGATACGCCATAGTTCTAGTGGTGGCATACTGGCGTTTGGAGATCATTTGAAGGGAGTCAGTCGACTTAGAGCAAATTTCTAAAGCAGATCCCAAGTGCCCGCATTTCCCACTATCACGTATAAAATTAAAGTATTTCTTGAAAAGATTATAGAGAGTCGCTCCAAAGCCACCACACGAGTTGGACGCTTATATGTCTAACCAAAGCGAGAATTTTGAAACTCAGTATTAATTTTGTATTGGGGGAGCTATTAAGTAATTAAATGGAAATTGCACAATATAGAATCGGCAATGATAAACTCGTATAAGCTAATGATAGAGGACTGACTAGTTGTAGTGTGGGTGCATTCAGAACAAGTAGGGCTGTAATACTTGAATTTAAAATGGAGTAAATTAACTGTGACGTACCGTAGTATTCACATATTACAACCCCTTCATTATTATCAGAATATTTTGGAACGAACTGCAAATCAATGTGGGAGAATAGATAGGGCGAGCGTTCTAGGTTCACGGTCAGGACTTTAGCTATCGGCGTATATACCTTGGGAATAGGTTTAGCCTCCAAAACTGGCTACTGAGAATGTCCGATGCCTATATTTCCAACCAGCCAGCTATAAATCAATAAACAGAAAGGGGGTGGCGACTTACAACATAAGTGGTAGTAATAAAAGTAATACATGAAGAAAGACATGCTCCTGTAGGATAGGCTTCCTGCTTATCATAACTCTAGTTCAATTTGTACCTCGAAGGAAGTGAAAAATAAACTCAGAACAAGAATAAAAGTTGAAGGCGAGCAATTATTACTGGATGCGAAGTTAAATTGGCAAGTTTAAGTATCCTGAAAAGAATGCACAGCGTTCTCAGAAAATGGCTCAAGAACAGAGATTAAGGTGATGATGAGTAATAGAGAACAGAATAATGGCCTTCTCAACATCAAAATTGGGATCGATATAAGTGAAAGAAATCTCTTATCAGGGAAGCAAAAATGTGGACGTATGCAGGATGGTCGAAGAAAGGAAGATATGAGAAGTTGATGGGAATAGAAAGCTTTCTCCAATGAAAGATCTCTATTGGAATCAGATAACTGATACAGGAATGTAGCTCCTGAAAGCGTACATCTCGAGCTCAGTAAGCAAAACCTACGTTTGCTAGTAAAATCTTGAGAAAGTGAAAACTGAATCCATCTGAAACATGCTGCTATAGGAGAGCGAGATAAGGTACGAAATAAAGAGTTACTAAAACTAATAGTTAAGAACAAAGGTATGTGGAAGAAAGCTCTTACAAGAAGAATGGGATATCTGCAATGGCATCCACCAATAGTAAACATGTGCCTTGAAGGAGTGGTAGAGGGGCAAATAACCGATAGATATCAGCGCCGGAAAGCGCAAAAGATTATCGCAACGCTGGGAGGAACGGTGAACAGCGTGGAGCCAAGGGAAAGATCGATGATTCAGTGGAAGAAGAGGAAAACAGCTGGATCATCGTGATCAAACTATGACACTGTTCTAGATCTCGGCGCTACCGGTACTAACAGAATACCAACTGCACTAGTGTGTAACTGCGTGCACCGTCTGCAACGTGTGATTATTCAAGAGACGGTCACCAGCATTTAACGGAAATGGATCCATACTCCATACACTGAATAATAGATACCGTAGCAATCAGAGGCGTAGAGAAAGATTTTTTTTTTTTGGTAACGTCAGTGCGGCGAGGAACGCTGTTGAGGATCTGTATCTTGCACCGTGATTCCTTTTCCTTTGAATGTTTTTTTCTTTTCTTTTGACTTTCTGTTCTTTTCCTTCTCCTTTTCTACCATTAGGCAGTGCCGTTTTTATCCTGGCATCTGCCTTATAACTGTAGGGAATCCACCAAAGAATCTCAGTCAAGATACCATTCACGATGTTCGTTTTAGTTCATGCTTTTGTTTTGATATAAAAAACCGTCTCTTGCTCTTTGTCCGTTTTGCTACTGAATGCTTTCGTTTTGCAGGTGCTGCAGTGTCCACAACTGGTGATCCCAAGGGAAAATGAAGAACCCAGAATTATGTTCCACTGCCAATGTGTCTTTCTCTTGCTCTAACACTGCCATTGTTTCCTTCACACGTTCTACAACACAACCGCAATACACCCTTTCAGTATTTATTGCTTTTCCGTCATGCCACTACCACTGCCACTATAACTATCTTCTTCTCTCTCATCATAAGAAAGGTCGAATTTTTCGCATTACAGATTTTTTGGGAAAATTTTAAAGTTGCTGAGGAATGTACAATGAAGCAGTTGGTACCTCACTTTTCAGTCAGAGTCTTTTAATGGAACAGGAACTTACTGGCGCTTTTTCTACCCCGACAGGAGTGTTTTCCCACTGATTCCCTTCTTTTGCGCGCTGCAGCTACACGTGTAACTCATTTGTAAAAAAATGTACTGGTTAGTAAAATTTCGATAGTTTACTTATTTGAAATTTAAATAACACAAAACTAATTTTATACCTCAGACCGGATTTTACGTGTAAAAATTTTTGCATGTGCATCAGAAAGTCTACTACAACACAGGATCCCAAGATGATAATGGAGATACTTTATAGCATATTTCTCCGGGCTACGTTACTTTATGAACAATATTTTCGTGTCACACCGGATTTTTGCCTATATATTTTATGTGAACAAGGAGTGTAACTTAACCACTGTATCTCGGAAAGCAATAAATCGTAAGAATTACGGTCATTTCCTGTGCATGGACGTCTCGGAATCTGCTACTGGGTTTTTGTACCCAAGAGACCAAGTTTCTGAAGGAATTTCTCGATAATGGATGAAGACGGGGAAATGGATCTCCTGATAAATGTCTAAGAAGATACAGCTAAAATTTGAGCAATCTGGTATGGTTGCTTTTCGCTTAGCTTTTGCGACAGCGTAACTTTGAAATATCTTGAAACAGATGAAGGAATGAAGAGATTTTTGAAAATTGTTAATCAAGATTTTAGGAATATATTGTAAAACTATCGGCCGTTTGCTGCTCACGTTCGTCTTGAAATACTCGTTTATTTTTCTTTCTTGATGACGAACACATCGTAAAACTCCCTTTTATGTGGGACTGTTCAAGGAACCGCCCATAAACTAATGGTGTCTCCATAAATCACATGAAGCCCACCGTAAGCCACACCAAATGCAAAAATAACCAACAAATTTGCTCCATTTGCCTAAGTGGGAGGAAGTATGTAGTATTCATATTGCTATAGGACACAAAGACTATCTGGGTCCCTAGCTCGAGGCTGTCCAAAGCACTTGACCTTACCTTTTTATCACCACCAGAATCCAAGGTATGAGCATCGGAAAATTTCGTTTTTGCTCTCGACGTTTTGGAGAATGTGAAGTACGTATGCTGTCGCATGCATACCAATTACACAACGAAGACATTACTGTGTTTGTGGTAAAAGGGACAAGCACTGCGTGCAGCACTGCTTCGGAAACCCATGTTCTTCAAACTTCGATCGGCTACAACGTTTTGACTTGGAAGCCAGTGATTGTGCAATACTTTGGCGTTCGGCGGACGTTCAGCTGACGGCCCATGTATCTGTTGGCCGGCACTGCTTGCATGACGCAGGTGCAGTTCCGCCACACATCCTCCCGTTCGCGTCCATTTGTCCACACTCCGCAGTCGTGCTTCCGCAACGCGCCTATTAATATCTCCCGCGACGCACGGCCACCATGCGGGGCGGCGACGCGTCTGTGGACGTCCGCCAGAAGCTGGCTGCACTAGGGCGCCGGCGACTGCGCTCGCTACGGCACCGGAACGTCAGCTAAACGGCAGGTGCTGCGAAAATTAACCCCGCGCAGCCATAAATAACGGCCGACGTCTGATGTATTTATTTTTAAGCCCGCCTCGCGCTCCTCGCCGCTGCGCCTGAATAAATAATCACCGCCGCCGCCATCTCTGGCTGGATGGCGGCGGCCCACGCTTTTAAGGCCGATCTCAGCTCCGGCGCCGGGCCGCTCCTCCGGCGATATTACCGTCGGTAAATATTTTAATTGCTCATCCATCAATCAGGGGAAGCCTTCCAGTTTCTGTCGCAAAGGGCTCGACAGGAAATTAAATTAATTTCCTTTTTATGTCGAAGCGGCGTGGCGGAGGAATTATAATAGTGGAATCATTTCCCATTTGCATGAACGGCTTCCGTCCCGCTCGGAAGATAAATCGAATATTAATTCACTCTCTGGAGAGGACCATCGTCCGATAATGTACTTATACAATCCGTTTGTGGAATTCTAAAAACGATTCTCCATCCGCTCTGCACTGCATTCAGCATACGATATCGTCTGGGGTCATAATTTCTAACTAGAGCCTATATCTGGATTATGAGTGTTACAGGAATTTCGAAAAATGATTTTAATAAAATACTAGAGGCAGAAGAGTAAATTTGACAGCTGTATAGAAGTGGCCAATTTTTTCATGATGTAGAATGCAACTGTAATTGTCTGGCTCCTTTGATCTATTGGTACACTGAAGAGACGAGAAGGCAATAAGGAGAACTCGCAACAAGTAAGAAACAACCACAAGATAGAGAGACTTTTAATTCTCACCGAAGAAATCACTGTAAAATTTCTCATTCATTAACGCCGTGTACCCAACGGAGAACTGAACCCATTCCGGCCCCAGATTATCAATACATTGTGGGTTCTTCACAACACTCTGACTCGTAGACTCGCATAAACATGTTATAATTCACACAGTCCATAGGTATCACAAAAATTTCGCTGTTTGTCACACAGTACTTAGCTGTCACAAAAATTTCACTGTTTATCTTATTTGTGATACGTATCGCACACTATGAACTCGGTTTGCAGGTTTACTTAGCATTGGCTGAATAGACCCCAGACCACAACTTTATGTGATACATACACTATGTTAATTTACAGTAAATCTAAAGATGCGCCTCTTGCACGAAACGCGTCAATTTTAATAATAAATGCCTGCAACAGGGACTGACTTTTATTTGAAAAGTGTGTTACTACTGCTGATCAAGGCCGGAAATCGGGTGATTATAAATCTGTGAACTCAGATTTAAGACAATGCTCGTAGTCGATATTCAAACAATATTAAACCATGTAACAAACTACGATTAATGTAAATGTGTTGTCTTAAGTTTACCGTTAAGTAGGATATTATCTACACATAACGTTATCAGCCATCTGCTCTATGTCTCCACATTTGAGGAAAAACACATAAAGTATGTTAATGTGTCCATAAGGATAATGATTATCAACCCATAGGTAAAGTTCCCAAATCAGATACGTTGCCGTCTGTAGTGTCTCCGAGGCATCACTGATATTTATGTGGAGTATCACTATTAGTTTGCCAGTATATGTATTTCACTGTACGCGTCCGAAATCTGTCTCCAATCACTGAAAGTGCAGTCCAGTTTTACAGACCTACTTCTGTATCAGAAGCTACAGTTGACAGACTCTAGGTAATGATTCTTTTAATCAGGCCTCTAATGAATTACAAGCACACTGTCCCAAGAAGAATATAAAAGTAACTTGAAAGCACACAAGAACATATGAAATTGATCGATAATAACAACAAAGGACTTCGATAATTCGTCTGCATTAAAACAATTGAACAAATAAAAGATTATTTAATGGAGTGCAAGTTAATAAGAAGTGGGTAGATAAACATGTTTAGACAAAGAAATTAATTCGCCCTTTTAAGAATAGTGTGTTAGTTCCAGAGATATTAATACAGGTAGTTTGTGAGATAATGATTCAAATAAGTGTATTATAATCGGTTAAGAAGTTAGGAAAACTCTGCTTTGTGTGTTGAGTGAATCAACAGTTTCACACGTAATCACGATATCGTATTTGTTGAATGACAGGCGATTCGAACAATCTTTGAATCAAGGAGTACGCCAGTGGAATGAAAGAGAAAACAAAAAAAATATCGAATGGGAAGACAAAAGAGAATTAAATTATGATGAAAGGTTTATCCTTTTTACGATAATAGTTGAAGAAGTTCCAAATCAACAGGCGACTGTATAGTGATCCGCATATACAAGCCACAGCGAATATCTTGTGGTACGTTGCTCAAGAACAGGTGACGAATTACCTTGAAACTCATAAAATCATCGATAAACATCTTGAAACGCCATACCACAACAACTACATTAAAGGAAGACAATGACAACATCAAAATTGTCAGGGAATTTCACCTTTTTTGATTTCAGCAATGCTTTTGATATTATTTCAATAGACTATTTAACTAAATGAAACAGCTGAATTTCTCAAACGGTATGGTTCAACTGCTACTTTAAACAGATATATATGAACGAGTTGTCTGTGAACTGAGAAATCATGGTGGAAGCATGTGCCAGAGTTCAGTCCACTTACTTCCTCGCTGTATTTGAGTATTTAGTTGTATCTAAAAGCCAACTGCCATGTTACGTATGGATGACGACTTTCGTCCAGTACTACAATTGTCACATATCCCAGTCTTAAAATGAGTGCTATGAAAACAAAAATTTGATCGATGAACATTTTCATGTAACAGTTTCTCATAAGCCCTCATGGAATAGGCGGAGAGATAACCTGTTTTATTTCACAATATTTTACCCTCCAGAGCTTCCTCAAGTAACAATTTTTTTTTCAGACATATGTCATAGCGTCGATATACTTGGAGAAATCTACGATATTCGCTTTGCTGTATGACACTCAATGTACCGTCTTACAATATATTTCTTGACCCTAATGGTTTCGATCATGGACCATCTTCACAGTGGAAAAATATCAATTATAACAACTTCACATGGCATAAATGCTATTTAACCAAGAAAGTAGACGCCATTGGTGACTTGTTTTCATGTCAGCAATGGCGTGTAATTTTCTAATTGAATAGAGTATGTGCCATGTGAAGTTGTTGCAGTAGATATTTGTCCACTGTGAAAGGGGTCCGTGATTAAAACTGGTAGTGAATAAATGTATTGTAAGACAGCACGAGGTGTTCATACATTTCTCCAACTTCCTCTAGTAACATGGAAGTTATTCTACCATTTTTAACACATGTCTTGTCATTCAGTCCCTTATTGTCGTCAATGTTTGTCACAGGTTCCTCCACTCACCGATTCTGCAAAGAATCTCCTTAGTTCTTGTGAGTCCACCTAGTCTCCAACAGCCCTCTACAGCACCATGTGACAGACTCTTCACGCAAATGTAAATACTCAGAAATATTACCCTCGACTTACAGCCATCTCTTACACCTCATTACTTTCATCTTTGTTCCGTTTACTCACAGTTCACTTACTGTATTAAGGCAACTATTTATTCTACTCTATGTCCGGCAATTCTTCTTCAGTTTCACCGAGGACAGCGATGTTATCGGTGAATCTCAACACTGATATTCTGAATTTTCTTATCTGAATGCCTACACAAAACCTTCAAAAATGGTTCAAATGGCTCTGAGCACTGTGGGACTCAACATCATAGGCCAACAGTCCCCTAGAACTTAGAACTACTTAAACCTAACTAACATAAGGACATCACACACGTCCATGCCCGAGGCAGGATTCGAACCTGTGACCGTAGCAGTCATGCGGTTCCGGACTGAAGTGCCTAGAACCGCACGGCCACCGCGGTCGGCACAATACTTTCCCCGTCTCCTTCTTTACTTAAGCCATGCAGCTCTGGAACAAGCCTCTCAATAACCTGCGTCCCATTCGAAACATTCTGCATTCAGCAGGAGAGGAGATTAAAGATTTACTCGTAATCGTCAGCGTAGACTTCCTTTGGGGATACAGCTGGTATTTTTCCTTCCGACTAACTGCGAACAAGTATTTGTGCATCATTTGTGAACCCCATCCATGCTTTCCTTATCCCCATTTCTTGCTGTATTTTATCCACGAACTTAGATGCTAATCTTATCGTATTATTTCATACTCTCTTCCAAAGCAGTCCGCTCCCTCTGCAGATGAGGTTCCTACTGTACAGTTGCTCTACATTTTTCTTAGATGTAATTGCTTAAGGTCGAAGAGGCGTAAGGAGGAAATATTGTGTTAATTATACTGCTTATTTGATAACCATGTCCAAATGTCGGTGCTTACGTACCCGCATCGGAGCAACACCGACTCAAAGGAAGGCCTCGGCGCTTGTTCGTGACGTCACGTCAGCTAGGCACGGCGAACGCCAGGTCTGTTGCAGGCATACTCATAATGGTGGTGTCTCCCTCTCTGACACTGGAAAATGTAAAACTACTGACGGTAGTTGACCAACACACATTGTTCTGAGCGATTTCTGCAATGAATTAATTGTGCAGTTCATTACACTTCTTAACAAATAGTTTACTCCTGAACTTAAATTTCCACCTATTTTAAGGACTGACATTCAAAAACAACTTCATGGTCCAGCAGCAACAGAATTCGTGCTTCTTTACCTTATTTGTAAATCTAAGGAAGTTACGTTTGTACTGGGTTGGTTTTACAAGAAACTGTGAACATATTGTCGCTCTTCTTTAGGTATATTGGTTGACTGTGGCGTGAGGAGCACTGAATGTCAATGAAGTATCTTGCGATTGTACACGTTGGGGGAGGAGGTAGGGGACAGAAAAAGAGGCAAAAGAAAGATACTTTATCTTATAAAGTTCCTCCTTTCAGTTGCAAGAGGGGATTATTTATCTTTTCTAAAGTGCGTGTTTAAAAAAGTTTGAGCTCAGCAGTATTTTTGATGTATGAAGCTATTTTGTTTCCTGTTTAGAATTCCTTTCGTTGAATACGACTGTAATCTAATGACTGGCAACAGTTGGACATTTACACATGTAAATTAGTTCACATTTCCAGTGACGATGTCAAACGAAAATAAATAAATAAATAAAGGAAACGAGTTAATTGTAAGGGGGTTGGGGTAAGTTTCGATAACAAAATGGATGAAGTAAATATAGTTACTTGAATGTAAAATTTCCGAAGCTTTCAATGGGGCAAAGCATCTTCTCATATTGATCTACGTAATACAGAACTATGATCTTCATTTGCAGCATTACGATAGTAACTAAATCTTTCATCTAAATAAAACTGCAGAATCCAAAAAAATACCAAACATTTTGTCCAAAAATAAGAGATTTATAGTGATAAGCACGCCCAGGCGTTTCTGCCTGCAACAGACCTGGCGTTCGCTGTGCCTAGCTGACGTGCGTCACCAACAAGCGCCGAGGCCTTCCTTTGAGTCGGTGTTCATCGGAGTCGCCCTCTGTTGCATATACGAGCAGCAATGCCAGCAACATCGCTCCTTTTAAAAGTTACAATCCCAAAATTGTTGGAGGATAATTTTGCCAATGGAATACGTCAACCTACTGCCTGAGCCTTCAAACGATGTGCGATGTGTCTCCAATGCCTAATTACGGCGCCGCGTAATTTCTGGTATGCACAGAAGTTCAAGTACTGGCTAATCAGCTCTCGTACAAAGAAGCGTAGAGTATATAAGTCTCAGCATGTTTCCAGACCCTATTTTAGCCAGGTTCTACCGTCTCTGCAGCAGTTTTACGACTCCTGTTGAGCCATCCATCTGCGCGGCAGCGAGAGAAGACAGAGTGCGCGCCATTTGCCTACAGCCCGTCCCGCCCCGTGGCGGTGCTTTGCCGGCAGCAGTGAGATCCGTCTGCGGATTGATTTAGCTGCTGGCTCGCGGCGGAGCCGGCGTCGTCAGGTCTGGCCGCAGAGGAGCTCCCAGCGGGAAGCCAGACTGGGCCACGTGTAAATCCGCGGGCGCGGCTTTACGACGGCATCAGCCGCGCGGAGCGACGGCGGCTGCGGCTGCGGCGCGGGTTGCCAGCCCCGCAGGAGCCGTATCTCGCGAGCAACGGCAGCCGAGGGGCCACAGCCAGCCACCTGCTACACCTTGCGTCTGGCAGCGTGGGGCCCTGAACCTTCCGCCCAGGGCGCATGTATTCCGGCACTGCTGTTGACTTCCGCTTAGAATCCAACATCTTCACTTATTTTTCTGCGAAACACAACTACATTTTTTTTCTCTGACTAACTGGAAGGAGTCGAAAGACTTATTACGAAGGGGATTTGCCTGGCCTTCTTAAAAGCACACATATATAAGTTTATTCACCACCTCACTGTTCCAGAAGACGACAGTGCGAAAACTACAAGCCAAACAGAAAAATTTACAATTCAATGAGCAAGCAGTGTAGATGATACCTGTAATAGACGTTATATAATAAAATCCAGATAGCTGCTACAGCAGCGTAACGTTGTATTTATTGTGATGGATCCATTTCGGCTAGGTTGCCACCTTCTGACGATCTGTGAAAGCTACATTTTTTTACATTACAGTAATGTTAGGTAATCATGTTTTCGGATATAACAATTTGACGTATCATCAGTGGTCGCTGTCTCTTCGTATTTTATTTCGACGTCATGTAGGTTTAGGATTACGAATTTGTGGATTATTTTCACTAATTCTAGTGTGCCACGATATCTTATACTGAAGCTGTGCCCTGTATGTCCTATGTAAAATTCACTGCAACCCTGACGGCATATTTTGTATATGCCTGGGCTTGTGACTATTGGTAATTTTGGTTTTGCTGAGTGAGCCACGTGCCGGATATTGTTGTTGGTTCTATACGGGAAATAGATACTTCTGTTCTTCATAAGCGTGTTAATTTGTTGCCGGCCGGAGAGGCCGAGCGGTTCTACGCGCTTCAGTCTGGAACCGCGCGACCGCTACTATCACAGGTTCGAATCCTGCCTCGGGCATGGATTTGTGTGATGTCCTTAGGTTAGTTAGGTTTAAGTAGTTCTAAGTTCTAGGGGACTGATGACCTCAGAAGTTAAGTCCCATAGTGCTCAGAGCCATTTGAAACATTTTTGTTAATTTGTTTGATATTGTAGCTAAATATTTAACAGGTGTGTATGTTGGTTTTGTCTCCTTTGACGTTTCGCTGATCAGTTTTATATCCTTGTGAATTTTGGGTTGTGCACGGGTAGTTTTAGACACAGAAGTCTACATACACGAAATACAAACCTCGATGACATTTTAATTGAACCAAAGGATTTATTTTTAAAAAAATACAAGCTTTAATTGATTTCCTAACCAAAGATAATCGATGGATACAACAACTACCCACATACACATCGGTTATAATTATTATACATTCAGCCTCAAATGATAACACCAACCCACTACAGAAACTCTAACCTTGCATCATCCTTGGCCAACTGCCACAACTGTCAAATCTGACTACAGAAAGTTGAATTATCGCAGTTACAACAAACGACCATCCACAAAAGGAGCAAATCATAAAACAGCTTGTAGCATAATACACCTAAACCTACGTCCTGTTTTTTTTACTGTAATGGAGAGCTAAATTGGCGATGAATGGAAAATGTTCAGTTTGTACGAAATATTGTTTGTTTCCGTAAAAATTGGCGCCAGCCACGGTTGCCGTGCGGTTCTAGGTGCTGCAGTCCGGAACCGCGGGTCTGCTACGGTCACAGGTTCGAAACCTGCCTCGGGCATGATTGTGTGTGATGTCCTTAGGTTAGTAAGGTTTAAGTAGTTCTAAGTTCTAGGGGACTGATGACCTAAGATGTTATGTCCCTTAGTGCTCAGAGCCATTTCAACCATTTTTTTAATAATTGGCTCGGTTCTTATTTTCGGGACCGTGTCGGCTTATAATACCTTAATTGCACCAATAATGTCCGCACTAGCAAATTCGACATCATAAATTAAATAGCAAGCAGGTCCAGAATAATTACTTGAACCACAATTCGTAGTGAACTCAGTGAGATAGCCGTAACGTTGGGTAAGCACACTTCATCCCAGCCAGTTATTGCTATTCATGCAGCAGAAATCACCCGCATTTCCTTAGAGAGCTTCTTAATAACATACAAAAAGTATGTTGTTAGTATGAAATAATAAAGTATTACACAGTGTGCTAAATTTATTTTAGTGGTTATTATTGTTTCTACGCACTTTAATTAACTTATACGTCTTAACCATACAACACCAGGATGACGAAAGATATATATGGGAAAGACAATTGAAATATGTCAGATAAAAGACAAGGTAAGTGAGTTACTAAACTTATTACTCCAAACCTTAAGCATTATAACTGTATGTTCATATACATGAGTCTTTTCTTCATCACAAATAACACACTTCAGGCTACTATATTTGTTCTATGGAACATAGGTTTACTTAAACAAGAAAAAAAGGAACTATGTCGTTATACAGCCACACTGGGTTGACGCGAGGGAATGATGACATTTACTTGACTAAATCAGACTCAAGTCTTTCAGTAATTCCAGATTTCCAGAACCGATAAATATGTAGGTTTCGAAATGGACCCAAATTTCAAGTAAGTGGCCTTTTACTGTTTTCTTTTGCGGACACACGCGTTGTTCAGATACGTATAGATAAAAAATTATACTGTTCTTCTTTATACTGAGTTGCCATTTCGTTCAACAGTTTTTAAATTACATAATTACCGCAAGTAAAAGTTGTAAGCTACACTTATTTCTTTCGATTACTCGTCGTGTAACAGCAAAGCACAAGTGGCTCGGTTACTGTTTTGATCACTTCTTTATAATTTCGGGGTAAAAATTGTTTAGTCGTAAGATTCAGAAGGATTTCAAATGGGAGCTTCATCTGGGTAGGGCAGATGACATGTGCGTTGCAGATGACGGATCTGGTGCCTTGGATTGCACAGGCTACGGCGTGATGTCTCACGACCAACCATCGGAAGCCAGGACCATCCAGGAAGGTTTTTCACGGAAGTAGTGGACAGGATGTGTCAAAGCGATTCGGGACAGGATTCCAGGTGATGATTAAGACTTCCACACTCGGTGGATTACATAAAAAAAAGACCGACGCTAAGAATAGAATTTTTAACATTTACAACATTCTTTTTGTGTGCAGAATTTCATCCGGCTGGTGGGAGTATTAATATCTGGTGCTTCAGTTCCACTCCGACGCGAACACAATTTAGAACATACAGAGTCCTTGTCAACAGTGCCTAGCTAAGTCAATATTGCTCACCCAGGCAGATGCCTTCTTATTTACTCTGCGTAGAGGTTTCAGGATAAGAAAACTCACTCAGTGAATTTTTGCAACCTCAGCGGACAACCATCATGTACACGTAACTTTTCATTAGTAGATAATTATTTAAGTTCGTGCTAAATAAGGCTGGAGTCATATTTCCTAGGTAGAGCTCAGCTCACTTCTACAAGATCAGTTGACACAGGTAATACGAGAATCACATATTTCAGAGGACACTCGCGCTCCAATACAGGAAGAGGGACATAGAAATACGGAACAGCCACAAAATAATAACACAGGGAACTTCGGAAGTTATGAAGAAAATTGGCAAGGTACACCGAATTTTGAGATGGAACCGCCGAAACGAAGTAACAATGACCGATATGCGACTCGCCGACATGATGATTTTTACTATAAGCTGCTCATTACTACACGTAAATTCAAAACATTTAAAAATTCTGGTAACGACATTCATCCACAAGCATGACTCCATCAATTCTCTCATTGTTTTCCTCCCAACTGGTCATTAGAGCATAGGTTAGAATTTATGTGTTGCTACTTAGAGAATGAACCAGCTGTAAGAATGCGATCGGTCATTCACGACTGTCACAGCGAAGGAGAATTTTATCATGCCTTCCTCTCAGCATATTGGTCTCAAGCTACACAAGACCAAGTAAAACATACCATCATAATGATGAAACATTTCGAACAATCTGAATTTTCCAGTCTTGACAAATATTTCGAAGACATGTTACACAAGAACCAGTACCTGTCAAACCAATACAGCCCCTCAGAACTCATCCGCATTTGCTTAATCAAATTGCCTGAACATTTAAGACATATTATTTTGGCAGGACGTTGCAAAGACAACACTGAAGCTTTTCAGGGACTTTTACAATAATTAGAAATTGACACAGACAGTCACGGGATGCGAAAACAGGAAAACAATCACTACAGGGAACATCCGTGACAATTCCGTGACGAAAGAAACTATAAATGGACACGACAAGGCTATTCTTACTACGCAAATCGTGACCAAAACAGACACCACCCATATGACAACCGCTGGCGGAGTGATAATAATATAATGACAAAAGTCTCTTTACACTCTTAATTACATTACATACACAAATTGTTTACTCTCATGGTAAATTATAAATGATTTTACAGCTTTCATTTGTTAACATAAGACAAATCGTCATATCTTTATAAGATCCCATTCTGTTGTTGATATTACTCCTACCATACGTGGTTTTATGTTTTCTTCATCATGTGGTGAGAAGCGTGATTGCATCTATATTGTATAGATGGAATATTGTGTAAAAAGGGGTTGTAAATAATGAATATTTGAAGTTTTATGATCAAGGCTTCCGACTAGATCATTGATATTTATTTCATCATTTGAAACTGATCCGTGTAGACGTTTGTTACTGCATTACTTACTCAGTGAGACCTTTAAGACTGTTAGTACGAGGATTGGAGCTTTAAAACTGGCAACTATTTATTTATAGCTCATACAAAATAGATACGTTTTTTCAAAGTTTTACTGACCTTCAAAGTAGTCACCAGCATTGTGTATAACCCATTGCCAGCGATGTGGAAATCGTAGTATACTCTTGGTGTGTCAGTGGTGTTGACAGTTCGAGCAGCGAATTTGCAGCAGTTCTAAAGCGAATGCTGTGATGTATTTCCTTCAGTTTAGAAATCGAGTTGAACTCACGAGGGCTTAAGTCGGGAGAGTGCAGCAGGTGGTAAAGCACTTAGCAGCCGCAACAGTCAAACAAACCGGTAAAAGCGTGTGCTGCATGTGCTGAAACATTCCCTTAGAAAAATTAATGAATTACTGTGCTGAAAAACCTCCAACGTTATTTGCTTTTCAAACAGCTGAGCAAAACTGAACGTACTCAGACATTACTCTCTTTACTTATTCTGATCAACACTAAACTGACACACAATATTTTTAGCGCAACACAATCTGACTTTCAAAAATCCCTACAAAAGAATGACCCTGACTAACAATAACCTATACCTTTCATGAATGACTTACCTCACAAAAACCTTCGTTACTCAAACTACTGCAATACAGCGAGCGCCAATACTGCCAGCTAAAGAAAAGTTTCTAACTACTGAAGCCACTAACTACTGATAGGCATAGTTAGCAAATGAAAGATTTTCATAAAGAATAAACAATGTATATACCTTAATAGTGTTCAAAAGTCATAATATATGTATATCAGTTCATGACACTCCCAACTTCTCACATATTCTGCGTGTACTATGACCAGCAAAAACGTGTGCAGTGAAATGAAACTTAATTGGAGAACTGGAGTCTATACAGTCATAAATTTACACCATAAGAATACAATTACAAAGGTAAAAAATACATCATTAAAGAACATAACAATACAGATAATATTTGTAGTAATACGGGCTTTACAAAAGAATAGAAACAAACATATACATCAGTGTTACAGGAATTATGACATAAGTAAATACATAAAACAATGAGAGTAGTTTTTGAAACATTAATTTCGCATATGAGAATTGAAACAGAACATAATTAATAATGTGTAAACATCTTTACAATGAAAATGACATATTATTAATGCAAATTATATTTGAGGATGACAGTATTCCTCATAATATTGGATGTAGCTTAGTATTAGAAAAATTCTACAACATAAATCTTATTAGCTAAACACATGAAGACAGGAAACACACAAATACACAAGGGTACACGAACACATAGTGGAATAACACAAAAGGACAGGACAGGGTTTGTTTTCAGTGTGACATTTGCAGTCCAACCCAAAACTTCATTTCATAGATGTTTCTTCTTATTTCACTTTTTTTTTATACCTTGTCAATTCATATCTTCCAATTCATCACAACTCGTTCTCTTACATAGCCTACCCCATCTTAAGCTAACTTAAATCTACTGAGCTGAGATGCAAAACTAAGGGATGACGCAATGCAGCAGCACAAAACAATTAACACAAACAGCAATGACAAAAAATGCAAATCGCAAAGCAAGCAGCAATAAATTGTTGAGTGGTACTTAAGTAAATAAATTAGTGAAATCAAAGTGAACTAGAAAATAGAATATAAATGGAAAACTTGGCTTAGTTTAGAGAGTTACATACTGGCATTCAGCGGGCAGAACAGAAGAGACAATGACCATATGAAGTCAGCAAGTTCCACATAAGCGGGCGCTGTCGATTCAGCCGTCAGGTCATCGCCCGACTGGCTCACGTGTTTCTCAGTTGTCGCATGTGAGCAAAGGCCCTCGCCTACATTCCAAGAGCCAATGACCGACGTAAAGAAGATTCTTCGAGAAGCTTTTCAACGTGATGGAAGAGGCAATGACCGGCTCACGTGTTTCTCAGTCGTCACATGCGATCAGAGGCCCCCGCCTACATTCCAAGAGCCAATGACCCAGGTCAAGAAGATTCTTCGAGAAGCTTTTCAACGTGACAGAAGAGGCAATGGCCGTGAAGTTGTTCATCTCCAGTAAACTGAAGTGAATAAATACACGAGACGCGGTGGGCCCGACAGTTGAAGACGGATGAAGACAGAGGAAGACGGATGAAGACAGAGGAAGACAGATGAAGACAGACGGAGACGAAGACGAGAGACGAAGGAAGAAAAGAAGAGTAGCAGTAGTGTTCAGTCAGTTTCGCTGCTGAAGACCGTCATGCAAGAAGAGACTGCATCATGCACAGACGCACCAAGTCCGCCGCTGTAATGGAATAGCAAGCAGCAATGGAATGAAATGTATCTCGGAAAACCTTTTTATCCTTTTAATTCAAAAATCTTTAAAAAGAAATGTTTTAGCACAAAATTAATCATTGAAATACGTGTACTGTAGCGCTAAACTGTGCGTCTTGTTGTAAGACAATCTCTGTCATTACTTAAGGGTAAAAAATGTGCCAAGTGTCGTAATTATCGTCGTCCGTAAGCAAAGTTCTGTAGAAGTCAATGTACTTACCTCGTAATAAACAAAGTGAATTGCTTTGCCTATAGATATCGTAGTTATTACGCTTATTGCCATGATGAAGTAAGTACTGTACTGTAACGTACTGTTGTGCTACAGAAAAGGCTGTCTCATTGTAGCTATACCACAAAAGTTACTACTAAAACATGTTTTACTTTCCAGAATAATACAGAAAAACTGTGCAGATATAAAACAGATACAGCACAAAAGCAACAGTGTAAATTGTGTCACACATTAGTAGCATCATGATATAATCATGTACTGTAAAAGAAATCAAATACTAAGTCATCTTTAATCTCACAGAAAGTACTTCAAATATAGAATGTCTTTTCAAGTAAACCAAAATGATGCATTAAAATCTCATTAGCAGCATATGTTGTAAGTATGTAAGCCTTATGTCGATACGTATTCGTGCAACTAACAAACAACAATGTACACACACAATAACACTGTGTCGTCTGTTCACTATAACAATGCATTCATAATTACTGTCTACCGAAGTTCCCTGGGTTCTAGACTGGATAGTTAACTTCAAAACATTGTTGCATGTTAACAGTTTGCTAAGTGTGACAAAGCGTATTAGTAACATGAAGTGAAAACTTTTATGGCAGAGACTAAGTTAAAAAGCAGATTATCTCTCAATAAATGGTTTTACATTTGAAAGATGATGCAATCTTCTACCTTTTCTAGTGCACAGAGTTTCAACTTCAAAGCAATTATCATGCTGTATACGTTGGTAAAGAATACAGGAATTTTTCTCAAGCTGAGCGTCTATGTTATTTTTCTCTGAGCCAACCAGCACACGTGGCTGCCTGCGGTGCGAGTCATTGTGTGCATCTTTGTTGGCGCGCGTCGTTATTAGGATTAGGAGACCTAACTTCTACAAATTCACCTTGTCGAGAGGGCACTGCCCTGTTTGAATCCCGCCAGTTCTGAAGAAATTCAGGTCTGTCGAATTTCTCCCTGAATCGTAACTGTTGCGTCTGAAGTTATTCTGCCTACCTTGATAATAATTGTTTTGGTTCCCATATTGTATGTTTCTCTGATTGTCTCTGTTATAGTCATTACCACGGAGAGGTGATCTTTCCCTATGATTTTTATTACTCTGCCAGTGGTTGTCATATGGGTGGTGTCTGTTTTGGTCACGATTTGCGTTGTAAGAATAGCCTTGTCGTGTCCATTTATTGTTTCTGTCGTCACGGAATTGTCACGCATGTGCCCTGTAGTGATTGTTTTCCAGTTTTCGCATCCCGTGACTGTCTGTGTCAATTTCTAATTATTGCAAAAGTCCCTGAAAAGCTTCAGTGTTGTCTTTGCAACGTCCTGCCAAAATAATATGTCTTAAATGTTCAGGCAATTTGATCAAGCAAATGCGGATGAGATCTGAGGGGCTGTATTGGTTTGACAGGTACTGGTTCTTGTGCAACATGTCTTCGAAATATTTGTCAAGACTGGAAAATTCAGATTGTTCGAAATGTTTCATCATTATGATGGTATGTTTTACTTGGTCTTGTGTAGCTTGAGACCAATATGCTGAGAGGAAGGCATGATAAAATTATCCTTCGCTGTGACAGTTGTGAACGACCGATCGCATTCTCACAGCTGGTTCATTCTCTAAGTAGCCACACATATATTCTAACCTATTCTCTACTGACCAGTTGGGAGGAAAACAATGAGAGAATTGATGGAGCCATGCTTGTGGATGAATGTCGTTACCAGAATTCTTAAATGTTTTGAATTTACGTGTATTAATGAACAGCTTATAGTAAAAATCATCATGTCGGCGAGTCGCATATCGGTCATTGTTACTTCGTTTCGGCGGTTCCATCTCAAAATTCGGTGTACCTTGCCAATTTTCTTCGTAACTTCCGAAGTGCCCTGTGTTATTATTTTGTGGCTGTTCCGTATTTCTACGTCCCTCTTCCCCTATTGGAGCGCGAGTGTCCTCTGAAATATGTAATTCTTGTATTACCTATGTCAACTGAACTTGTACTTCCCAGATTTCTCTTTTGCACTGTGTATTGATTTGATTTTGATTTTGTTTGACTTTTCTAATTTGTTCATACTCTTCTGTGTCAGTGAAGGCTACAGGTCTTGTGTCATTCAGATCATCATCAACCTTTGTAGATAAGTTAGTGAACTGATCCGAAAGTTCGGCTACTTTCTCCGATAGTGAACTGATTTCCTCAGTGTGTTTTTCTGAACCAAGTTTGAGAGTGTCCATTTGTGTTGATATCGTATCTACTGTGTCCTTTAAGTTTTCTTGAGTTTTTGGAAGTTGCGTAACCGAATTGGTAGATGCAACTTAGTCAATTTTAGCCTGCAAGGTGTCGTGATTTTCATGAACAATAGTCTGCAGTTCCTTTATGCCTGCTTCGTGATTCTGTAATGCATTTTCATGACGCGAAAAAATGGGTTGGAAATGCTCACAAATTTGTGTTTTTACGTCATTACAGACTTTTTGATATTTCGATTTGATTTTAAGTAACTCAGCAGTTAAACCTTCAAGTGTTTGTTCAAGCATTTGTCTGTCCATTGAGTCTAACTTCTGATCCTGTTGCTGTGTTTGTCTCTGATTTTGTTCCATCGTGTCTAACTGTTGCTGTGTTTGTCTCTGATTTTGTTCCATCGTGTCTAACTGTTGCTGTGTTTGTCTCTGATTTTGTTTAATTTGTTGCATTAATTGCAATAGTAATGTATTAGTGTCTGGAATATGTTCCTCTACGCATTTCGGCAGTGCTTTTTAACCGGCAACATTCACATTTTGAGAAGCAGAACATGTGTCTCGACTTATTTGAGAAAACGGTGAGGACCCAAACCCTGAATTTGCAGTATCTGAAAGATTGTGTCCTGTCATTTCGGATTCCTGAGGCGAGCTGTTGCCAACCGATCGATCGATAATGCTTCCCTGTTCACTAATTGTTTCCCTGTCTAATCCATTATTTGCCGCCTGCTCCATTTCCCTATGCACAATTACCAAATTACTACGTTGAACATCAGTTAATTCATTACACGGTGGCGCTAACACGCTGCTTTCGTCTTCACCGTCATTTCTCAGTTTACTTTGGAGCCTACTATTTCGTTTTTCACACGCCATAATTGTTACAATATTTCACACGATAACACAGAAAAGCACCATTTGAAGAGCAAAATAAAAAAAAAACACATTAACATAGCACTGAAAATAATATCTAGTTAACTGCAAGCGCATTTGCAAAATACTTGGTGCAAATCTACATGCATGCCACAACTGTTTTACTGTACAACAATGAAAAAATACAACCACAAAGGAAATTCTCTCTACCATTACGCGTTAGCAATAAACAATAGCTACACTAATTACTCAAACTACAAGAAAAAATCGGAAGATTCCAGTGACATATCATGGCAGGATCGACATACTAAACATCCCCTTAGAGAAATTAATGAATTACTGTGCTGATAAACCTCCTATGTCATTTGCTTTTCAAACAGCTGAGCAAAACTGAACGTACTCAGATATTACTCTCTTTACTTATTCTGATCAACACTAAACTGACACACAATATTTTTAGTGCAACACAATCTGACTTTCAAAAATCCCTACAAAAGAATGACCCTGACTAACAATAACCTATACCTTTCATGAATCACTTACCTCACAAAAATCTTTGTTACTCAAACTACTGCAATACAGCGAGCGCCAATACTGCCAGCTAAATAAAAGATTGTAACTACTGAAGTCACTAACTACTGATAGGCATAGTTAGCAAATGAAAGATTTTGATAAAGAACAAACAATGTATATACCTTAATAGTGTTCAAAAGTCATAATATATGTATATCAGTTCATGACATACAGTCTTACAAATTTACTGTCTCTGATGGACACACGTCCAGATCATCCGCTCTCAAAACTCCGCCATCTCTCTCCCGACATCCACCACTGCTGGCGGCTCACCTCCAATTGCGCAACGCTACTTGCTGTTAACAGCCAACTGCCCAAAACTACAATAGCAAATTCCAACAATGCCACCCAACCGCAGACTGCACACAGCACAGCCAGTGATTTTCATACAGAGCGCTAAGTGGCGTTACCAATATAAAAACCTAAACAACCTACTAACAATGCTTGAGCATTGTCCTGCAAAATGATGGTCAGGTCCAGCAGAAGGTGTCATCACTTCTGTCTACAAGCTGGTCGTACCTTGTGTTCCTAAAATGAACAGCATAGAGACATGTACTTGTGGAATTATAATTAAAAATTATGAAAATTCTCCTGTTTGACCTATTCCAAAAACCTCTTGAGAGAAGCTAACAACATATAAAGCGATGAAGCAGAGAAATTTTTGTAGAAATCTGTTAAATACTTTCTGAGAAAAAGGAACATACATAATTTTTCGAAAATAAAACTTCATGTATCATTCAAAAAGTTGAATGTATATAATCAAAGGAATTTATTTGTTAATGTTTTACTTTCATGTAAAGCGTGGTCATATCTCCAAAACTGTGGATTTGGTGCATTTTTGAAATAGTGTGTGATTTTCACCAACGTTCCCCCTTAGTTCTGTTGGCATGTACTCAGCCCTTGTGGGACCAATTGAGGGAGTAATTTACTGAGAAGTAGCGGCTCTCGTCACGAAAGCTGACAACGGCCAGGAAAGCAGTGTGCTGATCACAGGACCCTCCACGTCCGCATCATCTGATGTCTATCGGCTGAGGATGATACAGTGATGGGTCGGCACCGTTGGTTTTCCGAGGCCTGTTCCTATGGAGTTTTGTATTGGATACATGTACGGAGTGCACTGACACCCAGCCTCGTCTTCTGGGTGTGTCTTCTGGTTGCTTCACTTTCCTTGTCAGTCAGATTGCTACGACATACTGGTCATTCATGAGACTATTCAACAGACTGGGAGTACTTATTCATCTCTTGAAAGTTTATGAAATGCCGTCATTGGGGCCAGGGTGGTAGGCACACTGAACATATCGAGCGAATAATCGAGTGTATTCTCTTAGACACACCAGAAAGACACTAAAATATGCACTATGCCTTCGTACTATTGCCTGCAACTTGTTATGCGACAAATAAACTGAAAATAGCTCCACTTCTCCAGGTTCGACAAATATATTAAGGCTAGTAAGGAATCTGGAAATAATATTACAAATATTACTGTTGCGAGTCTCTTTGCTCCACCACCACTTCGCTTTGGACTAGCGTCAGCGGAATCGGACTCTAGAATGGGTCCAGGCTCGAGCAGTCCGTTAAACCCTTCCGGTAGACAACAAAACTTATATAAGAAAATACATTATGAGAAAATGTGGAAAAAAACGTACTGGTAGCCTTTAGTGGATCTCAACAGCAGAAATTGTTGTGTGATGTCTAATTATTCCTTGGAGTGCATTGATGTGGTTCGTGTTTGGTGTTGTTACCAGACCTGGTACTGTATATGAGGGGAAAATTTTCTGTGAAGTCGGCTACTCAGCTGAAACAGCGTTATCAGGACCTGATATACACCAAAAAGCCAAAAATATTTCTACACCTGCCTATTAACGTGTAAGACCCACGCGAGCATGCAGAAACGGCGCAACACGACTTGGCATGGACTCGACTAATGTGTGATGTTGTACTGGAGGGAATTGACACCATGAAACCTTCAGGACTGTCCATAAATCCGTAAGAGCACGAGGGTGTGTAGGTTTCTTCTGAACAGCTTGTTGCAAGACATCCCAGATATGCTCAATAATGTGCACATCTGGGGAGTTTGCTGGCCAGCGGAAGTGTTTAAACTAAGAAGAGTTTTCGTGGAGCCACTCTGTAGGTCGTGTGGGGCGTCGCATTGTCCTGCTGGTGCTGCCCAAGTCCGTCGGAATGATCAGTGTACATGAGTGCATTCAATGATCAGACAAAGTGCTTACCTACGTGTCACCTGTCAGAGTTGTACCTAGATAGGTGTCCCATATCACACCAACTGCACATGTTCCTTGCTCCAGTAAAACATCAAGCGCCGGCACGTCGGCCTGGAACGTTACAGCAGAGAGGACTGTGAGACGACGTCAGCCAATAGTACGCTGACTAGGACGACACCACGACAGGAGCGGCCTCTGTACGAAGATAATATAACACTCTGACTTGTCGTCGCCACACTAAAAGACGACCCGTGAGATAAACGCTTTAGCCGTGAAATGTGAACTGCTTGCATGAAAATTGTATATATTCAAGCAAATTGAGTATTTGCATGTCACCATTTGCTTGCGACCCATCTTTGTAAACATGCAAAATTAAGTATTATGAGTTTAATTAGTGCAATGACCTCCATTAATAAGATTTTCTTGAATTTTTGTCTAGCTATTCGAGAAAACAGCTCCCTAGGCACCGTATATCAGACAAGTGGGCAGGACACGACACCCTACACTAATACACAGCCTCCACCAGCTTGAAGAGTCCCATGCTGACATGCAGGGTCCATGAATTCATGAGGTTGTCTCCATACCCGTACAAGTCCATCTGATCGATTCAGTCTGAAACGAGAGTTGTCCGACTAGGCAATATGTTTCCAGTCATCAGAAGTCCAATGTCGGTGTCGGCGGGCCCAGGCGAGGCATAAAACTTTCTATTGTACAGACATCATGGGTACACGAGTGAGCCTTCGGTTCCGAAAGCTCATATCGATGATGTCTCGTTGAATGGTTCGCACGCTGACACTTGTTGATGGCATTGAAATCTGCAGCAAATTGCCGAAGGGTTGCACTTCTGTCATGATGAACAACTCTCTCCAGTCGTCGTTGTTTCCGTTCTTGCAGGATCTGTTTCCGACCGCAGCGTTGTCGGGGACAGAACACTCGTGAAATGCTCGTACGGGAAAATCGCCACTTCACCAGTACCCCGGAGATACTGTGTCACATTGGTCGTGCGCCGACTATAACACCACATTCAAACTCACTTAAATCTTGGTAACCCGTCATTGTAGCAGCAGTAAACGATGTGTTGCGATCGCAGCGCCGTGCTCTCCCTCTTTACATATCTCTGTATTTGAATACACGTGCCTATCCAACTTTCTTTGGCGCTTCAGTATATTTTGGAAGAGGACCCAATGTGAGTCTTCATTTAAATGAATGGTTGAATCATGCAATATATAGATTTCTATGGCATTAGCAAGTGACAGTAGCCCTGTGATGGTATTTCTTTCGGCAGGATTCCGGTCGACAATGCCTAGCAACTAAAGGAGGTTTTGAGTATTGTCGGCCAGTAACATCGTAACACCTTCAAACCTGCGCCTGCCATCCGAGAACAGGTAAGGGACTCCCTGCAACATTCTCTGTTACCTCACACAGCAGGTTGGAGACTAGCAGCTGCCGGACTACGGATGTACAATCCCAATCGTAGGCTGTCGTTAATACCACAGCACGAACGGCTGTGTATGGGTTGGTGGCGTGACCGGAAAGCATGGACCGCTGACGGATGGCGACGCACTGTCAGTTACAGATCGAACAATGGTAAATCACGGAAATGCTACGTCCCCATACGTTACATCTCATGCGACGACGTCGTGGTGCCATATTTCAACAGGACAATGCTTGTCCATATAAGGCACGAGTCTCTTCGAAATGGCTTTGTGGTACTGATGTATTCTTGTGGTCAACAACATTCCGATTCGTCAGCCGTAAAATATGTGTGGAACCAGCTCGGGTGTTAGCTCCCTCCCAGTGAATGCGTTGAAACGTCCCCTTTGAACAATTATACACGACTGTGCTTAAACTGACACACAATATTTTGTTAGCGCAACGCAATCTGACTTTCAAAATTCCCTCTAAAAGAATGGCCCTGACTAACATTAAACTATACCTTTCACAAATCACTTACCTCACAAAAATCGTCGCTGCTCAAGCTACTGCAATACAGCGAGCGCCACTACTGCCAGCTAAATAAAAGATTCAAACTATGGAAGGCACTAACTACTGATAGGGATAGTTAGCAAATGAAAGATATTAATAGAGAACAAACAATGTATTTACCTTGATATCATCATATATAAATATAGCAGTTCATGACAAATTACAAACCTCCGCCATCTCTCTTCCCCACATCCACCACTGCTGGCGGCTCACCTCCAACTGCGCAACGCTACGCGCTGTCACACGCCATTATTGTCACAATATTTCACACGACAACACAGAAAAGCACAATTTGAAGAGCAAAAATAGGAGAACACATTAACATAGCACTGAAAATAATATCTAGTTAATTGCAAGCGTAGCTGCGAGATACTTGGTGCAAATCTATATGCATGCCACAACTGTTTTACTGTACAACAATGAAAGGCTACAACTACAAAGGAGATTCACTCTACAATTACGCGCTAGCAATAAACAAAAGCTACACTAAATACACAAACTACAAGAAAAATCAGAAGATTCCAGTGAGGTATCCTAGGCTAAGGGTCGCCATATGAAACGTCCCCTTTGAACAATTATACATGACTGTGCTTAAACTGACACACAATATTTTGTTAGCGCAACGCAATCTGACTTTCAAAATTCCCTCTAAAAGAATGGCCCTGACTAACATTAAACTATACCTTTCACAAATCACTTACCTCACAAAAATCTTCGCTGCTCAAGCTACTGCAATACAGCAAGCGCCACTACTGCCAGCTAAATAAAAGATTCAAACTATGGAAGGCACTAACTACTGATAGGGATAGTTAGCAAATGAAAGATATTAATAGAGAACAAACAATGTATTTACCTTGATATCATCATATATAAATATAGCAGTTCATGACAAATTACAAACCTCCGCCATCTCTCTCCCCACATCCACCACTGCTGGCGGCTCACCTCCAACTGCGCAACGCTACGCGCTGTCACACGCCATTATTGTCACAATATTTCACACGACAACACAGAAAAGCACAATTTGAAGAGCAAAAATAGGAGAACACATTAACATAGCACTGAAAATAATATCTAGTTAATTGCAAGCGTAGCTGCGAGATACTTGGTGCAAATCTATATGCATGCCACAACTGTTTTACTGTACAACAATGAAAGGCTACAACTACAAAGGAGATTCACTCTACAATTACGCGCTAGCAATAAACAAAAGCTACACTAAATACACAAACTACAAGAAAAATCAGAAGATTCCAGTGAGGTATCCTAGGCTAAGGGTCGCCATATGAAACGTCCCCTTTGAACAATTATACATGACTGTGCTTAAACTGACACACAATATTTTGTTAGCGCAACGCAATCTGACTTTCAAAATTCCCTCTAAAAGAATGGCCCTGACTAACATTAAACTATACCTTTCACAAATCACTTACCTCACAAAAATCTTCGCTGCTCAAGCTACTGCAATACAGCGAGCGCCACTACTGCCAGCTAAATAAAAGATTCAAACTATGGGAGGCACTAACTACTGATAGGGATAGTTAGCAAATGAAAGATATTAATAGAGAACAAACAATGTATTTACCTTGATATCATCATATATAAATATAGCAGTTCATGACAAATTACAAACCTCCGCCATCTCTCTGCCCACATCCACCACTGCTGGTGGCTCACCTCCAACTGCGCAACGCTACGCGCTGTCACACACCATTATTGTCACAATATTTCACACGACAACACAGAAAAGCACAATTTGAAGAGCAAAAATAGGAGAACACATTAACATAGCACTGAAAATAATATCTAGTTAATTGCAAGCGTAGCTGCGAGATACTTGGTGCAAATCTATATGCATGCCACAACTGTTTTACTGTACAACAATGAAAGGCTACAACTACAAAGGAGATTCACTCTACAATTACGCGCTAGCAATAAACAAAAGCTACACTAAATACACAAACTACAAGAAAAATCAGAAGATTCCAGTGAGGTATCCTAGGCTAAGGGTCGCCATATGAAACGTCCCCTTTGAACAATTATACACGACTGTGCTTAAACTGACACACAATATTTTGTTAGCGCAACGCAATCTGACTTTCAAAATTCCCTCTAAAAGAATGGCCCTGACTAACATTAAACTATACCTTTCACAAATCACTTACCTCACAAAAATCTTCGCTGCTCAAGCTACTGCAATACAGCAAGCGCCACTACTGCCAGCTAAATAAAAGATTCAAACTATGGAAGGCACTAACTACTGATAGGGATAGTTAGCAAATGAAAGATATTAATAGAGAACAAACAATGTATTTACCTTGATATCATCATATATAAATATAGCAGTTCATGACAAATTACAAACCTCCGCCATCTCTCTCCCCACATCCACCACTGCTGGCGGCTCACCTCCAACTGCGCAACGCTACGCGCTGTTCATATCCAGCTGCCGCTGCCCAACACTACAATGGCAGACAACAATGCAAACTAGCGACAGACTGCACACAGCACAGCCAGTGATTTTCATATTGATACAGAGAGCGCTACGTGGCGGCGGCGTTACCAATATAAGAACCTAAACAGCCCACTTACATAAAGAAAACATAAACAGCCTACTTACAGCGTGATATCAGGGGCCAGTTAACACTTGTGTGCCTGCATGCCTCAGAAAAAGACACAACCGCAGCACTACTACCTTACCAACCAAATCATTGGCTTCATCCGAACCACATAGGATGCGCCATCATAATGATAAGTGGGCTCATGCTACCAAGTTCCTCGTAAATTTGACTCAATTTTGAAATCACTGAAATGACACTACATACCATCTCAACTATGAAGGTTCATTTGGCTTCCTCATCCGCTTCTGAGTGATTTTCATGTTTTCTTTGTCTGGTTGTGTATTTTAATCCACGAGCAATTGTTTAGTGGAGATTTTCCACCAATAATCGTAAATGCCAGACATCAGTATTGGTATTTTTCTAGATGTGTGAAATTTGTCTTTTGTTCTGTTATTTACGGCCTCGCCGCAGTGATAACACGGGTTCCCGTCAGATCACCTAAGTTAAGCGCTGACAGGCTGGGGCGGCACGTGGATAGATGACCATGCCGTCTGCCGAGCGCTGTTGGCAAGTGGGGTGAACCTCAGCCCTTGTGAGGCAAACTGAGGAGCTACTGATTATGAAGTAGCGGCTCCGGTCTCATAAACTGACATACAGTCGGGAGAGCTGTGTGCTGACCACATACAAATTGTGATGTATCTTGTGTAAGCACTCGTCTCGAATACGATATGGACAACAATAGGGTATTTGACTGTTTTCTGGAAACAGTCTTAAATGATTAATTGTATCATTTTATGCTGATAACATGCTTTTTTTTCCTCTTGAACTTCAGTATGCTATTATAAAAACGAAAATGAAATTCAAAGAATTATAACGCCAGGTAAAACTGTCCAAGCGAGACAGGTGAAGCCTGTTACGTCACTCGGTAGCTCGCTGCTCCTACTGTCATAATGCTAATTCACTGATGTCTTGTTTTATGGTCACAAATGGGGTGGAATTTAATTTTCCCAAAATGGGTTACAAATGATGTGTGGTACCTTACTGCACAAATACATCTACAAAACCAAATACATCTCCTGAAAAGTTGTTCTTGAGTGTTCCAGAGAATAAGAAGAGGTGTAAAATGTGGTTGCACAGTACCGGCAAATTGTCACCACGTCGCCACGCAAGTTCACTAACGTATTTAAAAATACGTTGCACTGTGAAGTTAACATTAACTTAACTCTGAGATATGCTCTCCCACTGTTACAACGAAGGATGGTGTCATCCAGCGAAATTAAATTCCCAACTGTCGTTTTACCTTACCTCACCCCAATTATTCGGTAGCTCGGTTGTTAGAGTCGCAGACCGTCGAATTTTACAAGATGGTGTGCATAGATCGCTGGTTCGTACCTAGCCCGAAATGACAATTTCAATTATTTGTAAAACAACTCGACAGTCCACTTATATGAAAACCAAATCACAATTACAAAACTTCACCACACCTATCAGAAAGAGAATATTATTATGTTTTCGTTGCTGTTTACATGTGCTTATATTTTCAATCGCTTTTCACATACGTCACGTTTTAAGAATACATTTTCTACTTAATGTGGCCACATACTTCTTACTTTATTAGAAGCAATGTTTTTATCTCCGTACTGTTCAGCTAGACTTCTGGTTTCGTAGTATTACGTAAAGATGAAGTAAGATTGCTTAAGACGCTAACGTTAGTTTACACTCGCAAACATCACAGCACTTACGTTTGTGTCACCTGCCGAGTTGTATAGGCTTCATATCTTTCCGTATAACCTCATCTTCCAACACTTCGTTGTACTATGAGTGTACGATCATATTTTCACTACTAGCAATTCCTTACAAAACAATGAATTATTTGTTCGCAAAGTAAATGCATTTGATGCATTTATCTCCTTTTGTCCATTTCTTATACTGAGACTAATGTTAAGCTATATATAACACACCCCACAATCGAAACAACTGCTACCAACAGTTATTGCTAACGCTATTTTTGTATTTCGCGTAAAACTTTGAACTGTATATGGCCCTTCCAGGATCTGAACGTGTGTCCTCTTTTTCCGTATAAGGAGGCACTGTAGGCTACACAACCAATGGCCTGCTGGATAAAGTACGAGTTACTTATATGGAGGAAATCAGCACAAAGTTTTGCGAAGAATAATTTCATTGTGCTTCGCGTCGTAGCTCATGAATAATAGCCAATAAATACACAGACCATTTTCAAAAGTTCCACAATTTTTCAATTTTGATCGAATTTAATGATATTGCAGGAAGAAGGGAAAAGACTCTTCGTCGTTGAACATATCGCTGCTCTAAATGGATGGAGTATAAATGCATCAACTTCCGCAAGGCTTCCACTATCACCATTCACAAAAGTCCTTTCTATTCTTTCTTAAAAGTTGTAATTGGGCTTTCCATCATTTAATAGCTAAACAGTTTGCGGAAAAAGTACGTAAAAACCTCGTAACTTCAGTTAACGCTCCTATAACGCAATACAGCTTCGTCTTACTCCTAGTCTGTGACGTCACCAGAGAATCACCTAATAACAGATCGTTTTCGATCACGTGACCAGAACCTGATAGTTATTGACTTTAAGTTTTAATTATATAAAAAACAGATATTTTTGGGAATAATGACCGTAAATGCTATTTAAATGTTATAATCATTCCGAATAATGACAATACGAACCATATTTTTAACATAGGAAAATGGCCAATTGTAAATGTGCAAACACATAATCTTAACTGAATGTCCACTTGTACAGTTGTACCTGTTTAATTGAAGTCACTTCCAATTCGAATGTATACTCCTATCACTTAGTTAGTTTTGACTACGCTATCAATACATAGCTATTAATAATTTTAAAAAAATTCTTTCCGTCTGTATGGCATTTGAAAACATGTCAATACAGCTACTTATACTGTTTGCAACTCTCGCTATCGGTAATACCAATCAGAGCAAGGTGTCGTAGTGGTTATCACACTGTACTCGCATTCGGGAGGATGATAGTTTAAATCCGCGTCCAACCATCCGAGATAGGTTTCGCGTAATTTCCCTAAATTGCTCCAGTCAACGCCGGGACGGTTCCTTTTAAAGGGTAAGGCGGACTTTCTTCCACGTTCTTGAAGCATTCCGAGTTCGTACTTCTTCTCGAAAGGCTTTGATGTCGATGGGGTTTCAAGCCTTAGTCATCCTTCCTTCCACCTTCCTTAGTTTTGTGGACCGGCAAGACAGCCAATCCACGAGGACGGGAGGCCGAAGGACACGCGTTTAAGCTCACGCAGGATGGCGTGAGGTCTGGAAAATGACAAGGAATTGAGACTAGCAAAAGAGGTACATAGCTGCTGGAATACTTAACTTTAATCCATAATTGGTGAACATCGGTCTGACGGTACATGCATCACAAGATAAATAGCAATTGATAATGGCGCCTTGCTAGGTCGTAGCAAATGGCGTAGCTGAAGACTATGCTAACTATCGTCTCGGCAATTCAGAGCGTAATTTGTCAGTGAACCATCGCTAGCAAAGTCGGCTGTACAACTGGGGCGAGTGCTAGGACGTCTCTCTAGACCTGCCGTGTGGCGGCGCTCGGTCTGCAATCACTGATAGTGGCGACACGCGGGTCCGACGTATACTAACGGACCGCGGCCGATTTAAAGGCTACCACCTAGCAAGTGTGGTGTCTGGCGGTGACACCACACTTAGTAATTCCAAAACCTCTAGAATCGCACACACAAACACGCGCTTCTTGATATTCACCTAAATGTTACAACATGTAATTCAGTATTTAGTTTCGAATTTCAGTGGTATTATGATAAATACTTACTCTGCAATTCAGATGGCACTAAATGTCCCTCATAGTACGTTACTTAATATTCCTTAAATAATTATGTAACCTGTCCGAAGTGTATAATTTCAAATATTTTCGTACTGTTTATAATAACATAATTCCATTTTCGCCCAAATGGAATAAGATTATCAGTAGAGGCCTCTTGTTACAGCAGGATGGATACGTACGAACCTGATCTTTTTTTTCAGTGGAGCTAATGTAATGGTCCATATTAATACTATATGTAAGAAGGGGATCGCAAAAGCTGCTCGAGCTATCGAGGAATTTGCGTTACAAACACATTAATGAGAGTTTTTGGGGAAATAATTACAAATAATCTGGAAATAAATTTTAAAACCCGGGAAGAACAATGTGACTTCATACCTGGCAGATCATGCGTAGACCATATTTTCAAATTACGACAGATCTTGGAGAAACATAAGGAAAAATAAAAAATCATAGAATTAATTTTCATAGATTTAGGAAAAGCAGATGTTACTGTCCCGAGAAAAGTACTTTGGGAAGCATTACATTTGGCAAACATATAGGGTCCTTTAATTAAAATAATACAGGAAATGTATAAAGATAACATATAGCAAATGAAAATTTTCACAGAAATGTAGATGAAGAAAGGGTCTGTTACAAGGCTGCCATATGTCACCAACTTTATTTAAATCTATACAAGTATCAGTATTAAGACATGGTGTCGTAAATCCAGTGGGATGGGGCTAAAAATTAAATATGGAGTTTATTTACATCACCTAATATTTTCTGATGGTCAGTTATAGCACAAGACGGGGAGGATACAAATTATATGTGTAACCAATTAGCAATGTAAAACAGAAATTGGGGATTGGAGATTAATTACCAAAAACAAAATACCTCTCCCATGATCCACATTACTTCTACGTAGAGGGAAAGAAAATTAAGAAGGTCAGTACTTTCAGTTATTTGGGATCCATTTTAGAGTTGGAGGGAAAACCGGACGTAGAGATTAATAAATGAATTAGCAGTGGAAGGAAGGTCATTAGGATGCTCAACTCAATCTTATGGAGCAGAAATGTGATAAACCGAACCAAATAAATCATATGTAAATCGATACTAGAGAGCGTAGTTATGTATGGAATGGAGACTAGAGCTACTAATCTGAAACACCTAAAAAATCTGCAAGCAGTAGAAGAGCTGCAAGATATTCTAGAAAAGAGAAAGTAAGAAACGACGAAATAGTAAATATGATGGAATTAATAGAAGGAATACATAACGTGATGGATAGAAGAAAGTTACAATGTTACTAGCATGTAAGAAGACTGGAGGAAGCCAGAATTCTGAAACTGATCCTGGAATGGGAACCAGAGGGAAATAAGACGATTAACAATGAGAAGACTTGGAGCAGAGGAAAATGACAGACAAGATTGAAACGCCTGGAGTGACATCCAGTGGTGATAAATTAAGATCTTATGTAACAGATGTAATAATTTCCATTAGGGAATATTCTAATTTTAACTCAGGGTTCTTATTTTTGTAAAATCATCGTGGTTTTTCTCCCGTGAAAGAATCCATTTAACTATACCAACTATCGCATAGAGCTGATGTCTCCCTCCAGCTAGAGAGGCGTTACAAATTCGGACTGACAGACAAAATACACAGATGCATTTCCTCTGTACCACTTTTTATGCTGCTATCGCTCCAGACGCGTGATCTATTTCCTCCATAACCGAATCAACGTATTTCCTTCCTGGCGGAAAAGATATATGAGCTTTTTTCTCCGTGAGAATCCGTCACAATGTTCAGATGCTATGCTGCCGTCCGTCGCACGTGAATAGCGCTCGTGCAAATCCCTGCGGTGTGTGTCGCCAAAATTTTTCAATGCTAATGCTGCCATAAACATACGAAGACAAACACCTAGTGACAATGTAGATGGGACAACATTAAGATAAGTCAGTATGGTATCCTTTGCTATTACTCATCACCAGTCTGCGGAAGAGCGATTGTACGGTTCATGGTTCGCTTTACTTTCCGTCTTGTACATTTATGCACGTTTTTGAGTAGAAAGCAGAAACAGCGTGTGGCTAGTAAAGGATTCGCTCGATAAGAATATATTTTGTTCTGTACGTCACTGGCAGTAACGTAATTGTTTCGGAACAACTCCTTCAAATATCTTGGTGCACAAACCTCCTATTGTCAGCCGCTGTAACGTCAACATTCACGAGACACTGTAATGGTTGCTGACCAAGGGAACGTCCCTGTTGCACTAGCTGCAGGTCTCACTGAGTTGGCAGCCCTGTACTTGACAGTAGCTTGTGGTTCAAAGCCTGAAGAGTTTGCCTACGTTATTCAGAGTGATGACGGGAATGCTGATAAAGCGTGGAAATAGTAAATAGATTATTTGTAATCCACGAAGAACAGTGGACAGATCTTATAAGAAATGAGAATATACGAGAAGAATTAGGAACATTTAACTTAAGGAACGGACGCCACATCTTAAATGTATGGAAGGAAAAAGAATTTCAGTCAATGTGAACAAGCTCACAGGAAAAAAACAGACGTTGGAGAAAGACTGAGAAAATTTTTTTTGTAAAAATATGAAGCCTAAAGAGGCAAACTGCCTAAATCTTGAACTAAAGATGAAGAAGAAGGAAAAGAAAAAGAATACGATGACGATGATGATGACGATGATGATGATGATGATGACGGTGATGAAGTGCACAAGAAGGGTATTATGGGAAAACTCATCTATAGCCATCTGCAGTTTTAGTAAAATCTACATTCAAAATCCACCTTAAAGTAAATAGAGGTTGGTACTTCGAACTAACAGTCATCCTATACAATATGCTATTAAAATTTGGAACGAGCGAGAAGTGACACTGTAGGTGCCCGTATCGCTCTTACCTAATTCTAGTGACCCCTAAGCGACGAATCCGACTGAAGTAGAAAAGAAACCACACAGTTTGTCATAGGCTCTTTCGCACAAAACTGACTCTAACATTCATAGTATTTAATTCTAATTTCACTTATTCGTGGCATCTGACGCAGATTGACAGTGTTACCCTACGTGTTTAGGCTACGTGACAGTTTTCGACAAGTTCCGGATTCTTTAGCTCTTAATAGGCTACAGTCGGCCGTTCATTTCCATTTTGCTGTAATCCAGTAAAGCAGACGTAGATTCTGTCTAGATCAGCGGTCGTCAAACTGCGGGTTTCGTAACGCCCGCGGTTCTGAGCCGTATTTTGTAATAATTTGCATCTTTTAACCGACAACCGAATCAAAAATTGTCGCCTAATGTTAATAGTTTTAGTGTAGTTTTCCTGTTGGTAACAGATGACAATAGTTACTGGGACAGTAATAAAATGACTGAGAAGAAAGTTGGTACACCAAATAGAAATTAATGTAGAGTGATGAAATTTCGGGAATGCATCTGTCTAGGTATGATATTTCAGTGATCAACGTCACAAGTTCCCAGGTGAGTCCAAGTGCGAGTTAAGCCATTGCAAATACGAACTGCTGGTATGTTAACAACCGGTGTAGCTCCCAGAATGTTGAATGCAAGCATCAAAATGTGCATGCATTGTGTTGCACAGTTGCCGGATGTCAGGTTGTGGGACGGAGTCCACGTCTTCTGCACTTCGTCTGTCAATACACAGACGGTTAATGTTGTTCGTGGATGATGCTGGAGTTGTCATCCGATGATGTCCCATATGTGGTCGTGTGTAGAAAGATCTGATGACCGAGCAGGCTAAGGCAACATATCGACACTGTAGAGCATACAGGGTTACATCATCGGAGTGTGGGCGAGCGTTATTCTGCTGGAAAATACCCCCTTAAAAGGTATCCTTGAACGGCAACACAACAGGGAGCGCGGGATAACCACGACACCGTTCATAACAATACACCAGGTGTAGGTCCAATGTGTCTACGCAGCAGACAGGTCGGTTGCAGGTGCTCTATTGCCTTCTTTCTAATCAACGCACGGCCGTCACTGGCACCGAAGGAGAACCAGCTTTCCGCAGAAGACACAATGGACCTCCACCATGCCCTCAAGTGATCTCTCGCTTGACAACACTGAAGGCGTAAATGGCGGTGGTTTGAGGTCAGTGGAATGCACGTTACAGTTCGTCTGGCTCAGAGCTGTCCTTGAATTAACCAATTTGTAACAGCACGTTGTGACACTGTGGTGCCAACTGCCGCTCCGATTGCTCCACAGATGCTATACGATTCGCTAGAGCCATACGCCGAACACGATGGTCTTCCCTCTCCGTACTGACACATGGCAGTCTTGTGCCCAGTCTACATCTCTTAGTATCCCTGCAGTACCGCAGGAAGAACATTCAGCTTCTCATAGACCTTTTACACGACCTCGTTCAAAGTCAGTGAGGTACCGATAATGGTGTCTTTGTCACCTTAAAGGAATTCTTTACGAACATCAACTCACCACGTCCAATCTCACAGGAACTCACGATCGTTACAGCGTGTTTTTAAAACAACCTAGCGCCACTTTTATGCGTCTAGCGCGAAATCTCAATACACACCAGCTTTCAGATGTAGTAACACGTTTACAAACTTTCGTTTATGTCACACAGCTACTTCCTGGTATTACGATTTTCTTTTCGTCGGTGTGTTTTAATCCTTGCTTTGTGCCTGAAGTCATTTTTAACATGGGCATAGGATTCCCCTAGTACAGATAAGCTTTTTATGGGCTTATTTTTATAACTGGGCAAAACATTTATGGTTGTATCAGGGTTCGTAGTGCCATAATATGAAATTTTGCAGTGTGGTTAGAAAGTATCGCAGGTACACTATACGTGATTTTCAACGTTGTATTTGAACTTTAATACGGAAATAAAAACTCAGAAACAGTTCACTTTCTCAAAAGACTTTTATATGTCCATTGTTGTAACCATTTCATAGAAAAACAAATACACGTGCACTGTTTTAAGAAAGTCACAGTTAGGCATTGCACTTTGTTGAAGTAAGGCTTGTTATTTATTCATAATGGGTGTGACATACGCCGTGAGAGGGGCTTTAGTCTCGAGCAGGTTTTAGGAGATATACATACGAGTGACAACGATATTGAATCAATTTTTGGAAATGTGTGTGAGAGTGATACTGATGTAGATGTGATGGAGGAAGATGCACAAGTTGGAATTGAGGTGGATGTCAATGAATGTGAATAACATGGTAACGATATTTAGGAAACTAGTGTGCCTATTCTTATAACCAGAAGTAGACACTTAACATATGACAGCTGTATCACCTCATATGTGCAAGCAGGAGTATAATATGTGAAACTTCACGCATTCCATGTCACCTTAGACCACAATTACAGGTAGAGGCAGACGGTCTCAAGCTTTTTATCACCACTTGCAGAATGTAATAGTTACGCATATCAATAATTGTGCAGAAGACAGTAAAATTCTACACCAATATCTTGAACACTGTACTAAATTTGCTTCTACAGAAATACAGACATTCTTTGTTCAACTAATAATAGCTAGTTTAGATAAGACACTTGGGAAACCTATGAGTGAATTTTGGTCAGATGAATATGGCTCCCCATTTTTCGAGTCGCAGTGAACTTTTCAAGATTTCGTGATACTCTGATGTGCCTCTGGTTCGATGATAAATTTACAAGAGAAGAAAGAAAAGCAGTTTCTGGATCAAAAGCTGAACCTGTGTGGGCTGTGTTTTAGATTTTCATTGGTGTATGCATTTCGTCTTATATTCTTGGTACTTTTATTACAGTGACAGACACCTCTTTACTTTCAGGGACCATTCAAGGTGTACATTCCTTCAAAACCTGGAAAGTACAGGGTAAAAATGTGCGCGGCTATAGATTGTGCAACCAGTTATCTTGTAAATAGACAATAAGTTTTCAAGTTCATTATAAAGTCCAACAATGGAGTTATAATTTCAAAAACATGCACGGGTCTCACAATATGTCGTTATTATTTGTGTGAAAACAGTTTACATTTTATTGCCGTTTAGGTACTAGAATGACTTGGGATCAAAGAAACCCCACACATATAGTATGTTTTTGAGATCGAGAGCATGCAAGGGTTATGTTTAGATTTCATTGACGCTGGTGAATTAGGCAGTGATTTGTATAAATCTGACCGCTTACCTCACTGGCAGAGGGTTAAGTGGCGCGGCCACTGCAGAGCTAGTGGATGTAAAAGGGGAAACATTTTGTTGTTTGGTTTCCAGTGTCGAAAAGTCACAGCGCGCGCGGCAGGTGCAATTAATTGCTATGGTGTAAATTTTGACGTGTAAGTAACATGGATTCGTGCATGCGCATTACAAAGACGGTCACCTTCAAGTTGCGATACATATTTGTAGCAAAAATATGGACTTCAGTTTAGGGTATTATAATACAACGCAGTAAGTGGAGGAAAAATGACATTCAAAACATTTATTAAATATAGCCGAGTGGGATTAGCCGAGCGGTCTAGGGCGCTGCAGTCGTGGGCTGTGCAGCTGGTCCCGGCGGAGGTTCGAGTCCTCTCTCGGGCATGGGTGTGTGTGTTTGTCATTAGGATAATATAGGTTAAGTAGTGTGTAAGCTTAAGGATTGATGACCTTAGCAGTTAAGTCCCATAAGATTTCACACACATTTGAACATTTTTTTTACCCATATAGCTTAATGCATTGAAATAAAAGTACAATTACTGTTATTAATCAATCAATCACCATTCAGGCATACAATAAAACAACACTTCATCAGGCAGTTACAATGGTACAGTTTTAGGGTCTCTGAGGATGGCAGAAATCTGAAATGGGAAACAGTTGACACGAAGTGTACTGAATGATGCCGACTTTATCAGTAGTTTGGGGCCGGCGGTCAATGTATCGCTCTCTTACCATAGCTAGCCTATTGGAGGCTCGTAACGTACTAATTCCTGTAGGTTACCAATTAATAAATATATAGGGTGTAGCAGGTATAATTTCAGATATTCTTACACGTGATACCTTCATACGTACAGACATCACTGTGTATGTTGTTTTCTCTTGCGTTGGACAGTCTTCCTACAAACACGTCACAAACATTACCATCTGATGTTTTATGCACGGTAGTACTGCACCACTAAGCGGACCACGACTATCAGTATAGACTAACCGTTTTGTGTCCACGTGTCTACACTTCAACAGGTGACCTACTGCCCAGGGGAAATAAGCAGCAACATATTGCTCTTACCAGACGTACTTAGAGGTGTTAAACAACCTAAAAACATACAACTTCTAATGGATATAATTATTAGCCTGCAAATGACATATACTAACCTAATCTTGTCCAGTGAACCATCCTCAGTCAGCAATAGAAAAATCTCCACTTACACTTGTCCAGAGGTGCTGTCCCACATGTTACTATTGGCTCTTGAATAAAGCAATTTGAAGACAACTGATCTTGGTCTTCTGTATATCATGGAAGTATATCATCGAAGTATCTGTTGTTAATTAACGTTGACTTTTGGGGGAAACTGACGCTGTGGTAGTGTAACATTTTGCCTCAACCTACGTATTTTTAAACAACACACACACACAGTAATGAATTACGCCCACCGCAAGACTGAATACCGCTTTGTGGCGTTGTGAGCACGTGACTCCTTAAGGACAGTATGTAAGCAGAGCAGAGGCGACAATACAGGCTGAAAATCGCGGAATCCACTGCCATACGCGACTTTGACAAAGTAGAGACTGTCTTGGCCCACCGACTAGGAAGGAGCATCTCTAAACCATCGGAAACAGAGAGTGTGGTTGGCTATTCACGTTCTCCTATCTTGAGCATGTGCAGAAGCTGGTTGAAGGAAGGTGAAACCACAACGAGGCGATAAGGTGTTGAAAGTCCATGTCTCATGCATATCGACGATATCAGGGGTTTGCCCGCTCTGTATCGCAAGCTAAGCGGTGAGGTGTGGTGAATTTCCCGACAGAGCACAACGCTTTTCCGGTATTTCGGACCACATTATTCAGAGCACATTGTTGAAAATGGGGCTTCATGGAAGACGACGCCTCCGTGTTCTCATCTTGACCCAACTACATCGTCATTACGAATGCAGGTGGCATGCGATCATCGATACGCAACCGTCGACTTATGGAAACGTGTCGCCTGGTCATCTAATTATGTTTCTGGTACCACTAACTGGTCCCTAGTTTCCCTGTTCAAAGGCGCGTGGAAAGACTGTCTGTCGGTAAGTCTCTGTATTAGCTCTAATGTATCGAATTTTCTCGTCGTCATCTTTTCGTGAGATGTTTGTAGGTGTAAATAATATGTTGTCCAACACTTGCCGGAAGCGGTGACTACAAATTTCAATCGTAAATCGTGATACACAAAACCTCCCTTGTAGCGTCTGCCACTGTAGTTTGCTGAGCATCCCTGTTAGTCTCTCGTGACGACTAAACGAACAGGTGACAAAACGCGCCACTCTTCGTTCGATTTTCTCTATTTCGTCTATCTTATAAGGATATCAGATTGATGAAAAATTCTCAAGAATAATTCGAACAAGCGCCTTGTAAGACACCTCCTTCGTGAATGAGTTACGTTTCCTTAAGTTTCTTCCAAATAATCTGTCTGGTATCTGCTTTTCTTGCAGTTTGTTTCACATCGACATTCCACTTAAGGTCGTTCTGGATATTTACTTCTAGATTTTTACGGTAGATACCGTTTCAAGTATCATCAATAGTGTCGTTCTATAGTAGTGGACTTCTTTTCCTATGCATGGGCAATATATTGCAGTTATTCACGTACAGAGTCAACTGCCAGATCCTGCACCTTCCCCAATCCTTTGCAGGTCATTCTGCAAACTGACGTTTCTGGCGTTGTTACTTTCTCAAAGACAACATTGTCATCTGCGAACACCTTTAAAGAGCTTCCGATGCTTTCTACTACATCATTTATGTACCTTCTACACAGCAACGGTGCTATCATACTTCCTTGGGGTGTCTTCACAGCTGCCGATTTTGTTCCGTTAGGAGCGATGTGTTGAGTTCTTTCAACAAGAAAGTCTTGAACCAGTAGCAAATCTCATCCGATAGTTGGCAAGTTCGTATTTACAGTATGTCACTAAACGGCAGTGCGGACGATGTCAAATGCTTCGCTGACGTCAAGGAAAACAGTGTCAACTTGATCGCACTTGTCTACTGTGTAGCTCATGGATGAACACAACTAGCTGAGGTTCGCAAGATCGCTGTTTGCGGAATACCTGTTGATTTTTATAGAGGAGATTTTCGTCCTTTAAAAACGTCATAATTCTTGAGCATAAGAAATGTTCCGTAATTCTGCAAAGGATTCACGTCGACGGTGTAGCCCTGTAATTGTGTGCATCTGTCCTGCGGCTCTTTTTGAACATGTAAATGATATGCACTTTTTCCCGTCGCCAGGTACCATATATTGCTCCAGCGATCTACGATAAACTGCCGCTAGAAGAAGAGTAAATTCTTTGCATAATCTCTCTAGGATGTTGTATCTCCTGATGCCTTTCCACTACTAAGCAACTACAGTTGGTTTTTAGTTCCATTAGTTATCTCATTATCTTCCATTTCCACGTTCGTACGTTGATGTAAAGGTGGGGGGGGGTGGGGGAGGGGGGGGGGGAGTTACAGTCTTCCGGGTGAGACAATTTCGAAGACAGATTTCAGTATTTCTGCCTTCCGTCATCTTCCGTTTTGCTGCCAGTATGGTGTCTGAATAAATGAACAGAGGATTTTGAACCGCTTACCAATTTTACATAAGACCAAAAGCTCTTGAGGGCTTTACTCCAATCGACTGACAAAATTTTACTTTGTAAGTCAATAAACGCTGTCCTGACGCTCATTTACGCTTCGGTCAGATTTGTTTCTCAGCTAGGTTTTGACTTCCCTTGAATCTGTGATGGAGCCACCACATTTGTTTCCGTAGCAGTTATCTAACTTGCCTAATAAACCACGGTGAACTGTTCCCGTCACTTAAGACTTTACTTTGAATATATTTGTCTAAGGTATGTTGAAAAATCACACCTTCGTTCTCAGGGTGAGTATCTGAAGCTGCTACTCAGATACTCTTGCTGTGCAAAATTATTGCCCTATCTTCCTTAAAATTCCTCGGAGAAACTGCAGTCATAGTTGCTATCACTAATACCTTCCTATACGTTAACTCTTTCTACAAGTCTGTTTCTTGCTAAGAGGTGTAAGTAAGACGTTACCTGCACGGGTCTGTGCTGTAACTACATGCTCAAGGTAATTTTCGGACAAGACATCCTGAACAATGCCACATGATTCTCTGTCTCTGGCACCAGTGTTGATGGCATAACACTCCCAATCTATACCTGGCAAGTTGAAGAAACCCCCTATTACAGCGGTATGATCAGGTAAAATACTAACGATATTCTGCAACTTCTCTCTGAACCGCTCTACCACTACAGCTCCTGACCCAGGCGACCTATAAAACCATCCGATTAGCACTGTAGAAAGACCTTCGATGCTTAACTTCACCCAGATCAATTTACATTCGGACTCACTGATAACCTCTCTAGACTTTTTTGAGTTCTGCACTGCAATAAATACGCCGAAACCATTGACGACTAACCTATCCTTATGATAAATATTCCAGTGTGAACTTAAGATTTAGTTACTATTCACTTCTGGTTGTAATCAAATTTATGTTCTTAATTTCTGGGCAACATGGCCTTCAGTAACTTAACTCCGTCAGCACAGTCGGTAGACCAAGACGATACCTATCCAAGTGCCAGCCAAGGCTGACACCGCTTAACTGAGGTGATCTCATTAGAACAAGTGTTACCTTGTGGAAAGGCAGTTGGCTATAACCTTCAATAAGCGATACTGATTCTGAGAATAATCATTGGATGTTCCTTCATTTTAATCTTTTCTGTACCTGATCTTCAAAAAATGCTCAAATGTGTGTGAAATCCTATAGTACTTAACTGCAAAGGTCATCAGTCCCTAAGCTTACACACTACTTAACCTAAATTAAACTAAGGGAAAACACACACATCCATGCCCGAGGGAGGACTCGAACCTCCACCGGGACCAGCTGCACAGTCCACGACTGCAGCGCTTTAGACCGCTCGGCTAATCCCGCGCGGCGTACCTAATCTATGAGGAAGAGTATTCTCTGAGAATATTGTGACTGATGTACAATTTTGGCGGGCAGTACTCCTCTGACCCCAAGGGAGGTTCCTATACCTAAAAAATCCCCATGTGCGCGCCACAAAGAACTCCAGTACCATAGTAGCCGCTTCCTCTGTGTAGCACACATCTGACCTGTTACCGGAACCCTATAGTTATTCACCCGATAGCGGAAGTCGAACCAGTACCCGTGGTCTAGGGGTAGCGTCTTTGATTCATAACGAAAAACGTCTTCGGTCCCGGGTTCGATCCCCACCACTGCCTAAATTTTGATAAATAATCAGCATTGGCGGCCGAAGACTTCCGGTATAAGAAGTCAGCCTCATTCTGCCAACGGCCTTGTCAAAGAGGGCGGAGGAGCGGATAGAGGTTCAGGGCACTCTCTTGTCGTAGGGGTAGGAAATTGCCCCTAAAGGAGGAAAAATCAGCAATGATTAACGACATGAGGATGCAGAAGGCAATGGAAATCACTGCATTAAAGACACGTAACGTGTATCCACAGGACATGTGGCCTGTAATTGAAGAAGTGTCATGATGATCTCTCCATTGGCAAAAGATTCCGGAATAGTCCCCCATTCGGATCTCCAGGAGGGGACTGCCAAGGGGGAGGTTACCATGAGAAAAATATTGAATAATCAACGAAAAGACAACGTTCTACGAGTCGGGGTGTGGAATGTCAGAAGCTTGAACGTGGTAGGGAAACTAGAAAATCTGAAAAGGGAAATGCAAAGGTCAATCTAGATACAGTAGGGGTCAGTGAAGTGAAGTGGAAGGAAGACAAGGATTTCTGGTCAGATGAGTATCGGGCAATTTCAACAGCAGCAGAAAATGGTATAACAGGTGTAGGATTCGTTATGAATAGGAAGGTAGGGCAGAGGGTGTGTTACTGTGAACAGCTCAGTGACCGGGTTGTTCTCATCAGAATCGACAGCAGACCAACACCGACAACGATAGCTCAGGTATAAATGCTGACGTCGCAAGCTGAAGATGAACAGATAGAGAAAGTGTATGAGGATATTGAAAGGGTAATGCAGTATGTAAAGGGGGACGAAAATCTAATAGTCATGGGCGACTGGAATGCAGTTGTAGGGGAAGGAGTAGAAGAAAAGGTTACAGGAGAATATGGGCTTGGGACAAGGAAAGAAAGAGGAGAAAGACTAATTGAGTTCTGTAACAAGTTTCAGCTAGTAATAGCGAATACCCTGTTCAAGAATCACAAGAGGAGGAAGTATACTTGGAAAAGGCCGGGAGATACGGGAAGATTTCAATTAGATTACATCATGGTCAGACAGAGTTTCCGAAATCAGATACTGGATTGTAAGGCGTACCCAGGAGCAGATATAGACTCAGATCACAATATAGTAGTGATGAAGAGTAGGCTGAAGTTCAAGACATTAGTCAGGAAGAATCAATACTCAAAGAAGTGGGATACGGAAGTACTTAGGAATGACGAGATACGTTTGAAGTTCTCTAACGCTGTAGATACAGCAATAAGGAATAGCGCAGTAGGCAGTACAGTTGAAGAGGAATGGGCATCTCTAAAAAGGGCCATCACAGAAGTTGGGAAGGAAAACATAGGTACAAAGAAGATAGCTGCGAAGAAACCATGGATAACAGAAGAAATACTTCAGTTGATTGATGAAAGGAGGAAGTACAAATATGTTCCGGGAAAATCAGGAATACAGAAATACAAGTCGCTGAGGAATGAAATAAATAGGAAGTGCACGGAAGCTAAAACGAAATGGCTGCAGGAAAAATGTGAAGACATCGAAAAAGATATGATTGTCGGAAGGACAGACTCAGCATACAGGAAAGTCAAAACAACCTTTGGTGACATTAAAAGCAACGGTGGTAACATTAAGAGTGCAACGGTAATTCCACTGTTCAATGCAGAGGAGAGAGCAGATAGGTGCAAAGAATACATTGAAAGCCTCTATGAGGGTGAAGATTTGTCTGATGTGATAGAAGAGGAAACAGGAGTTGATTTAGAAGAGATAGGGGATCCAGTATTAGAATCGGAATTTAAAAGAGCTTTGGAGGATTTACGGTCAAATAAGGCAGAAGGGATAGATAACATTCCATCAGAATTTCTAAAATCATTGGGGGAAATGGCAACAAAACGACTATTCACGTTGGTGTGTAGAATCTATGAGTCTGGCGACATACCATCTGACTTTCGGAAAAGCATCATCCACACAATTCCGAAGACGGCAATAGCTGACAAGTGCGAGAATTATCGCACAATCTGCTTAACAGCTCATGCATCCAAGCTGCTTACAAGAATAATATACAGAAGAATGGAAAAGAAAATTGAGAATGCGCTAGGTGACGATCAGTTTGGCTTTAGGAAAAGTAAAGGGACGAGAGAGGCAATTCTGACGTTATGGCTAATAATGGAAGCAAGGCTAAAGAAAAATCAAGACACTTTCATAGGATTTGTCGACCTGGAATAAGCGTTCGACAATATAAAATGGTGTAAGCTGTTCGAGATTCTGAAAAAAGTGGGGGTAAGCTATAGGGAAAGACGGGTCATATACAATATGTACAACAACCAAGAGGGAATAATAACAGTGGACGATCAAGAACGAAGTGCTCGTATTAAGAAGGGTGTAAGACAAGGCTGTAGCCTTTCGCCCCTACTCTTCAATCTGTACATCGAGGAAGCAATGATGGAAATAAAAGAAAGGTTCAGGAGTGGAATTAAAATACAAGGTGAAAGGATATCAATGATACGATTCGCTGATGACATTGCTATCCTGAGTGAAAGTGAAGAAGAATTAAATTATCTCCTGAACGGAATGAACAGTCTAATGAGTACACAGTATGGTTTGAGAGTAAATCGGAGAAAGACGAAGGTAATGAGAAGTAGTAGAAATGAGAGCAGCAAGAAACTTAACATCAGGATTGATGGTCACGAAGTCAATGAAGTTAAGGAATTCTGCTACCTAGGCAGCAAAATAACCAATGACGGACGGAGCAAGGAGGACATCAAAAGCAGACTCGCTATGGCAAAAAAGGCATTTCTGGCCAAAAGAAGGCTACTAATATCAAATACCGGCCTTGATTTGAGGAAGAAATTTCTGAGGATGTACGTCTGGAGTACAGCATTGTATGGTAGTGAAACATGGACTGTGGGAAAACCGGAACCGAAGAGAATCGAAGCATTTGAGATGTGGTGCTATAGACGAATGTTGAAAATTAGGTGGACTGATAAGGTAAGGAATGAGGAGGTTCTACGCAGAATCGGAGAGGAAAGGAATATGTGGATAACACTGATAAGGAGAAGGGACAGGATGATAGGACATCTGCTAAGACATGAGGGAATCACTTCCATGGTACTAGAGGGCGCTGTAGAGGGCAAAAACTGTAGAGGAAGACAGAGATTGGAATACGTCAAGCAAATAATTGAGGACGTAGGTTGCAAGTGCTACTCTGAGATGAAGAGGTTAGCACAGGAAAGGAATTCGTGGCGGGCCGCATCAAACCAGTGAGTAGACTGATGACCAAGAAAAAAAAGGCGGAGGTCAAAAATTCCATCCGATAACGTCGGATGAGTAACGCTTATATCACACAACGTCGATGCTCATATTCCGAGACTGCTCTAAACATGCACCGTAAACATGCACCGTACCTCGAATGCGGGCTGGTTGGTTCAGTATTCTCCTAAGGACATTCACCTGGGCTTCCTTGGAACCTGTGGTACACACCTCTGCACTATGTGAATATCATTGCGGAGCTCTTTCGTCATTTCATGCTTGATGTCTTCCCCGATGGCGATGGCGTCTTCCGGCACAATAAATGTCAGTCTCAGAAGACCAGAAACGCGCCACAGTGATTAGTGTTGCATGATAATCAATTTTTGCCAACAAATTCGTCTGATCGGAGTCAACGGAATACACCTGACTCCTGTCGAGCGCCTACAAACCGCAAGCCCATAAATGAAGACCTGGAAAAAAAGAGCTCTGTGTGCAGAAATCATGAATTAACAGAAAACTGAGTTTTAGGCGTACTAGGTTGTTTTTGGTCGTAACTGAACTATTAATGTGTATTATTGGAAACTTAAGTGATGTGACTTGGCAAGACAGCCAAGCCACTGGAGGTAGCCGAAAGGCACGCGTTTAAGCTCACGCAGGCTGGCGTGAGGTCTGGAACAGGTAAAGTAATTGAGACTAGCAAATAAAGGTACGTAGCTTCTGGAATACTTAACTTTAATCCATAATTGGTGAACATCGGTCTGACGGTACATGCATCACAAGATAAAGAGCAAATGATAATGGCGCCTTGCTAGGTCGTAACAAATGACGTAGCTGAAGGCTATGCTAACTATCGTCTCGGCTAATGAGAGCGTAATTTGCCATGAACCATCGCTAGCAAAGTCGGCTGTGCAACTGGGGCGAGTGCTAGGACGCCTCTCTAGACCTACCGTGTGGCGGCGCTCGGTCTGCAATCACTGACAGTGTCGACACGCGGGTCCGACGTATACTAACGGACCGCGGCCGATTTAAAGGCTACCACCTAGCAAGTGTGGTGTCTGGCGGTGACACCACATTAAGGATATTATGAATGGAATTTACAAACATTGTATTGTAATAACATTAAAGAATTATTGACAGTGGAAATGCAATGTAAAGCTCTGAACGTCGTAGTTCAATACTCGGAAAGATGATAGTATGAGTTCACTGCACTTTTGTACAACGGTATGTCCTCATTATGTATTAGGTACTGCATCATTTCAATCAAATCTATCTTTTTCCTTCACAGATGTGGCTTCTAACGTCCAGACCAGGTAGTGGCATTTTCTTGATGTCTTCTGTACTTGTACACCTTTTCTCAAAACAGGGATATCTTCCGAGGCCTCAGTTTCATTTAAGCTTCTTCTAATCTTAACTAAATGGAGCTTATGGTTTTACAACCATAGCCACTATACGTTGGAAATGTCTAAATTTACTTTGTTTATTTTACATTCTGCTGTGGTTGTTAAACCACATGCTATCTGTTGATGGTGTTTATTGGGCTTGGCATGTAGGTCCTATTTCTCACAACTGAATTCCTTAGAATGGCACTTAGTGGTGGTTTTCTTCTTTTTTTTCAGTTTACGGGAAATGCGTGATCTCTGTGTAGGCATTGGGTGCCACATTTCTCCGAAAATATACTCGACCTTTGTCGAATGCACGCCACTCAGGATCGCTGCGTTCCAAATCCAAATGTGAACCGACACGATATTACGCAGGTAATCTTAGCGTTTAGGTTCATCAGTGTATGAAAGCGGCAAAAGCAAAGAATTATTCCCTTGTTGACTATCCTCACATACGCACTGTTTTTAATACAAGTGACTGAGGTAAATGGAAGAATTCTCTAATACCGTACTCGTCTTTCTGATGGTAATAGTAGCGTCACAGTGCCCCACTCCGGTGTACACAGTGAATAAATCAAGAGGAAAAAATAAAAGTGTCCTAGAAAAATGTTATAATAAGTCTGATGTGGGATTGAAACATACCAGAAAATTATGGAAATTGCCATTATGACTGTCGATGCATCTCTGTGTTCGATTTATCAAACTGAGACACGCGTAGCTGCTCTGCCTAAAGGATGGCTGCAGTTGCGTTTTCAGTGTTCTGCTGTAGCTGCTTCAGGTTGTAAGAAATATTTGGCTACATCTGACCCTTCAATTTGTTCCACACGTAAAAATCAAGGGAGAGACATCAAGTTATCGCTTGGCCAGGATATTGATCTGCATCTGCTAATTCTCCTTTCCTCACCGAGCACCTCATGCAATCATGAGAAAGTAGTCAAAGGGGTCTACGCTGTTGCTTCGTTTTGCTGGTAATATCTATACACTCGTTAGTCTTCTGTGATCTGATCCGCGTATTGATTAAATAGTTTCTGCACACACCGGTAAGCATTAACGTTTGGTGAAAGAATCGTGTTCAAAGTACTGATGGGGATTTTCTGAAACATTATCGTGAATGTTTTGTGTGTTCACATGCGCTGAACCAGGGCTCATCTGAATAAGTGAGAAACTGAAGCTCCAAAAGTCTTGATTCCACTTCACTCAGAAACCACAGGAAGAACTCAACACCTGAAAGTTTGTCTTGAAGCTTTAGCTCATACACAGCAGTAAATTTATAAGATTACAGATGCAAGTCCTTTCTGATAATGTTTCTATATCACTATCTCTTAATTCCCACTTACAGAGGTAACGGACTTTATTGCAGACATTGCTTCACTCGAGCAATGTTTTCTGGTATTTACTATTTCTGATAGTTACGGTTTTTATTCGCTAGAGACACCGTTTCACGACTTTTGCAACTGCGTTTCTCAGACTTCTCTGGAGTATTTGCCAAATCATTTTCCGTTTTTAACTCTTCCACAAACACTTGTGCACACGTTTTCCACTAACTATGATTCACTTTGAAAGTCGTCTGTGGTCATAAAAAACAATAATTGCTTTCATAACTGGTGATAATTAAGACCAGAAACCTCCACGTTATGCAGAAGGTACAATTCCTATGCCTCATAAAACAATCTTAAAAGCTATCTGACTTGTAAACATTAATAGAAGTAGTCATACACACACACGCACACACACACACACACACACACACACACACACACACACACACACACACACACATTTTCATACTGCACCATTATTGAGAAAAATGGGCTTGCATAGCTCCTACTTAAGCACGACGCAGTGATTAATGATTATTTAATAACTAAAATACGATTTATGAATATCATTTTTACGTTAGATCGTAGCAATGTGTGAGATCATCCTGCACGGTATCTGATAACCAGCGGTCGGTGAAACAGCATCCATCGAAACACTGGCGCCAGTACCTGAAACCTAATAATGTGCAGAACAGTACTACCTATTACTAATTCCTCGCGTCTGTAACATGATGTGTGATTGTCGATACATCAGAAAAGACTTCGGGCAGGAGACGAACACAGAACTTATCGCAATACGGCTGCCGTGTACCTTTTCACGATCTATTGCTTTAATACAGAACTTAATAAGGTGTATATCGAAATAAACCTGAAAGAAGTAGACTGACAAGCGATTATACTGCAACTGAAAACAAAGAAATGATTTTACGAGTCCGCAGTGGTAATAAAACCTGTACAAGATTCAGGTCACGACAAACAGTCGGTACATTATGTGCTCCTCTCACAGCTTTGAACGAAGCAAAAACTGTTTTCGCTTAACGAGAGAGTAAGAACTTTGAAATTGCAGAAGACGAAATGAGAACATAGTGTAGGACGCTATAATAAACTTCTGGTCAACTAAGAATGAGTAACATTAGAATTTCCGTCTTAGTGAGCACAGTCCCATTCGTCCTCGCTACTAAGCATTAGCATGCCACAATCGCATCTCGTACTAACCCAGTCTCGTGCGTTAGCGACCAGGAAAACTAATGCGGAGGAAAGCATCGTGAACCAGATCAAACCAGTTAGAAGAATCCGATGTCCAACGTCGACATTTATCTACTAGAGAAATGTATTACTAATGTGGTGTCACCGCCAGACACCACACTTGCTAGGTGGTAGCCTTTAAATCGGCCGCAGTCCGTTAGTACACGTCGGACCCGCGTGTCGGCACTGTCAGTGATTGCAGACCGTGCGCCGCCACACGGCAGGTCTAGAGAGACTTCCTAGCACTCGCCCCAGTTGCACAGCCGACTTTGCTAGCGATGGTTCACTGACAAATTACGTTCTCATTTGCCGAGACGATAGTTAGCGTGGCCTTCAGCTACGTCATTTGCTACGACCTAGCAAGGCGCCATTATCAATTGCTATTTATCTTGTGATGCATGTACCGTCAGACCGATGTTCACCAATTATGGATTAAAGTTAAGTATTCCAGCAGCTACGTACTTTTCTTGCTAGTATAACTCCTTTAACTGTTCCAGACCTCACGCCAGCCTGCGTGAGCTTAAACGCGTGTCTTTCGGCTACCTCACAGTGGCTTGGCTGTCTTGCCAAGTCACAACAACTAACAAGCTGCATTGTGTCGTGAAAGTACGGAAAATGCTTTACTACAACACTAGTGCTGCAAAAGTATCTCATTATCAACTTAAAACTCTTCCTAAAAGCCTTTGACGTCTGTTCATTTCAAAAATTTTGGGCGGCAGGCACACCTCATGTATTGATAGGCAAGGATCTTCAAGAAATGCAGAGTGATGTTGTAAATAGTCACATGAAATCACCAACAGGAATAGTTCGTGAGCTCTAGAATCCTACTGTCAGTCCAATTAGTACAATGACTGTGCGTAGTTAGTTATAAGAAACAAGATGAAATGGACGAGCAGCTTTTCATGTACAACACATTTCAGTCGTCAGTGCCTAACGACGTTTGATCTGGTATAGAGAGCGATGCCATTGGACAGTGTATGACAGAAATAGAGTGATTTGTAACGCAGAATCACGCTATAGCTCGTGGCAATCCGAAGGAAGGGTCCGAGTTTGGCGAATGCCTGGAGAATAATACGTGCCACGATGTGCAATAGGTGAAGCATGCAGAAGGTGGTGTTACGAAATAGAGCTCTTTTTCGTGGTTGTGCCGTGATTCCCTTATTTCTCTCATGAAAACGCGAAGTACAGAAGGGTATGAACACAGTATACAGCAGAGGAACAGTTTGGAGACGTTTGATGTTAGTATCAGCATGACAATAGAGCCTTTCGTAAAGTAACATTGGTGACGCAGTTGTTTGCGGACAATAACATTCGTGAAATGAACTAGTCTTCCAGACACCTGCCGTGAAACTGCTGGATCACGTCGGTGGTGAGTTGGAACGTCGTATTCGTTCTAGAGCTCAGTATTCAACATCGCTAACTCTTCTGGATTCACTTAATCAGGAAGAATTCCTCCATAGACAATCAGATGTCTCGTTGAAAGTCTTCCCAGCAGAATTCAAGCCTTCATAAAGGTAAAGGCTAGACACACCGTGAATTAATTTTACCGTGCTGCGAGTTTTGCTGTAGTTGAAGAGCAATTCTTTGCACTTTTACTGTGATGTGGCAACTACTGCAATGTATGAGAAAATTCGTTTGATGCTTTTCTGTAACCTTGGGCGAAAGGCAATGAAAATGCACTTGAAATTCACGATTAGAAATTCACCAGTTGTATGAATTGGTTAAGTGATTAGCTTTTCTGGTCTACTTCAAGATCTGCAGTGAATAATTCAGTATCATAAATTTAAAAAAATACCTATTGAGGAGGAGCTTTGATTATTGCTTGCAGTTTATGACGGTTGCTGAAATCAAATTAAAATAGTGAGAATCGGAAATGCAGGTCGAATTACAGCGCCAGTATTGTGTGGCTCATCTCACCACTTACACAGTGTGGTGTGCAACACTTATCTGTCCTTTATCTTATCTCGCTCTGTTTTGATATGTGAGACATGTTGATTCGACTTTCATGTGAACTTTAAACATCAACAGTTAAATAACAATTTTTGCCTCAAAACTGTTCTCAGGCAACGTAATGCACACAGTGCAGAGATAAAGAGCCATTTTGAATTCCTTGAATATGCATATATTTCCTATTGTCTTGAAATTCAGAGATACAACACGAACGGTTGAGATTGAGTTTCCTTCATTAGACACATCTGGATCTTGGATGCCACGTAGATCATGTTCCTTACGATTGTGGGAAACTGAAATATCATGTTCACATCAACAAGAAAGGACTTAATTAATGCTAATAAATCACTTATTTTTGCTGTGAGAGCTTCTTGACTCAGCATTGTCGTGTGTTATAAGAACTGAAGACTCATTTGGAAGTATTTCTTGTTGTTGCTAGACCATCAGAGATGCCACCATATTTGCAGCCTCTGTCATTGTTCGTCGCTTTCTCCTTTTTCCACACAAGATGTAAGTATGTCGTGCACTACATACTACTACTTTTAATTGACTGTATATATTTTGCTTATGGATTACATGTTGTAACATAAGAAGCAGGGATTTTTCTGCTTGCATTTACAGGACTTTAGGCATCTGGACATGGTTTGGAAGAGAAGTATGCACTGAAAGACTATCGATGTTGGAGAAGAGGCGGCACTATCCATACTGAGCAGCCATGTTGGATTATATGAAATGCTACTAAATATATCTGCCAACAAAATCCTCGGCCATCAGTGTCGGTGAACTGGACTTTCTTAAAAGCAGTACAATGTATATGATTTATCATGTAAGAGTGAACAACATGGACGTACTTCATTTCGAAAATAGTAATATGAACCAATATTTTTTTTCGAATATAACCAGTATAAACTATGTATATGTAAAAAAGTCAAATCCTATTTGTAAAGAATCACTGAGTGGAAATATAAAATATATTCATATTCAGCCTGCAAAGGGAGATTATTGTGGCTCCATGTATAATTCACAAGAATATTTAATTCTAACACACAAAGTCACCGCTTTTGGTTGCGTATTCAGAAGTGAATGTGAATGTAATACACTTGCTTGATAGGGAGTGTTTAAAGACGCTGAACACTTTGTTGGTTTTGAAATTTTTGATAGGTATGAATTTAATTTTTACACAGAACAGTTTTTGTTTCAGTATAGAAAACATGTTGATTGTAACTGTGAAGGTATATTATTCATGTTGCATACAGTTGTCTCACAAATTGCAGTTCAGCACTACTTCAGTTTTATTAAGGTGGATACTGAAGTCAACACTTAGCTGTCTAATTGGAGATGTCTAACTGGAGATACTCTGTAACAATCTGCTGTTTGCAATAGATAATATTCTTAAAATTGTTGAAGATGATGATTACATTCACATGTTTCCACTGTGTGACAGCATAACATGGCAAATAATTTGGGCTGCAATTCAAAAATATCTGTGATTCTTTGTACGAAAATGTAAAAAGATTTTAGAATAACATTATACGTATTTTTTGTTCGGTGATCTTTTTTCCTTTCATTCCATCAGTAATTATTGTAATGTTATTGGCTCATGAAAGTAAGTATTACAAAGAGATGAAATTTACTGACGGTGACGATAATGATGCTGAAACAGTTGTGGAAATATTGCACGTAATTTTCTTTTATTGTGTGCGCACATGTAAGATGAAATTTAATGATGATACCTTACAGTAGTTGCAGAGACGGAACATTGTGCACTGTGTGTGTGTGTGTGTGTGTGTGTGTGTGCGTGTGTGTGTGTGTGTGTGTGTGTGTGTGTGTGTGTGTGTGTGTGTGTGTGTGTGTATGTGTGATGGGACTAACACAATTGAAGCTTACAGACGTTTTTTGAAACTAGGTAATATCATTAAACTTGGCTCCATTTTTAACCAATATAAACGAAGCTTGCGTAATTTTACTGCCACATTGCGACTGATTGCTTCATTTAAATATATACTAAAAAGGCACACTGTCATTAAAAAATGGTTCAAATGGCTCTGAGCACTATGGGACTTAACTTCGGTGGTCATCAGTCACCTAGAACTTTTTACTACTTAAACCTAACTAACCAAAGGACATCACACACATTAATGCCCGAGGCAGGATTAGAACCTGCGACCGCAGCGGTCGCGCGGTTCCAGACTGTAGAGCCCAGAACCGCTCGGCCACCTGGCCGGCACACACTGTCATTGGCTGTCTCATTTCAACACTACATGGAAATAGTCTGGAGAGCCAGAGGGTGCAACGGGAAAGAGATAGGGGTGGGGGAGGGGATACGAAGGACAACTGGGCTAGAGTCGTCATCATTTATTTTCCTGCCATTGACGCCCTCTCTCATTTTTTGAACTCCCCCCCCCCCCCCCCCAACCATTTTGCAGATTTAAATTTCCCACCAAGGCCCTATTGGATTCTGTGGCGCCTATAGCGCCAACCAGCAGTGACACTTGAACTATGTCACAGGTTCCTCGTGGATAAACTACTAATATCACAAATTTTCTTTGAAATTAAGTTCAGGTGATTTAGCTGACCAGCAGAGTGATGATAGGATAACTGAGCATTCGTAAAGCTAGCAACGTATGCATTCTGACCTGAGAACACGTTTGGTACCACCTGGGGAGACGCGAATGACTACAGTAGACTCATCATGAAGATGCAGTAGAAACGGCAATACCTGATCTCCAAGACGATGGACACAAAACTCGTGGTTCAAGTTCACTGTAGCCTGACTGAGTGAGTCCAGTCATGGTACTAAAAGCATCCCTTTAACGTCGCAGAACAACCTCTGGCTCGACCCAAATCCTGTACATGCTGTCAGTTAAGTACCTTAGTGAATTGTTAGCATTTTCAACGCCTTTCTTAATTTTCAACGCAAAAACGAAATTCGTCGGACACACTGTCTTCACTCAGCTACTCTATAGTAGTTGTGTATAGTGGCTGTGTTGCTTGTTCCCTTACGGAATCATGGTTTTATGTACCGGTGTGAGCAACGGACTTCCGCCAGATAGCAATCAGTTTCTTTCGCAATGTCCCAAAAATAGAGCAGCGTTTCCTTCAGCGTTTGAAGCCGATCGCCATTGACAAGGCGTGACATGTGTCACCGTTGTCTGTCGGTTACGGTCATTTTGTTGTTGTGGTCCTCAATCCAGAGGCTGGTTTGATGCAGCTCTCCATGCTACTCTATCCTGTGCAAGCTTCTTCATCTGCCAGTACCTACTGCAACCTACATCCTTCTGAAAATGTTTAGTGTAGTCATCTCTTGGTCTACCTCTACGATTTTTGCCCTCCACGCTGCCATCCAATATTAAATTTGTGATCCCACGATGCCTCAGAATGTGCCCTACCAACCGAACCCTTCTTCTAGTCAGAATGTGCCACAAATGTCTCTTCTCTCCAATTCTGTTCAATACCTCCTCATTAGTTATGTGATGTACCCATCTAATCTTCAGCATTCTTCTGTAGCACCACATTTCGAAAGCTTCTATTCTCTTCTTGTCCAAACTATTTATCGTCCATGTTTCACTTCCATACACTCCATACAAATACTTTCAGAAACGACTTCCTGACATATCTTCTGGTAAACCTCCCGGGATGTAAGGTCGTGGTCCATGAAACTCTTCAGCTCCTAACGTTTCGTCCAGAGCTGCGCTGGACTTCTTCAGAGGTGTGTTTCTCCTCCGGTGAGTCTTGCCGGCAAGACTCACCGTAGGAGAAACACCCCTCTGAAGATGTCCAGCGCAGCTCTGGACGAAACGTTAGGAGCTGAAGAGTTTCATAGACCACGACCTTCCTTCCCGGAAGGTTTACCAGAAGATATGTCATCCGGTCGTGAAAGCCTTCATACTATGACTTCCTGACATTTGAATCTATATTCGATGTTACCAAATTTCTCTTCTTCAGAATCGCTTTCCTTGCCATTGCCAGTCTACATTTTATATCCTCTCTACTTCGACCATCATCAGTTATTTTTCTCCCCAAATAACAAAACTCATTGACTACTGCTTTCTTTGGGATTGGACTTATTATATTCTTTTGCAGTCTGAGGGTATTTCGCCTGTCTCATACATCTTGCTCACTAGATGGTAGAGTTTTGTCAGGGCTGGCTCTCCCAAGGCTGACAGTAGTTCTAATGGAATGCTTTCTAATCCCGAGGCCTTGGTTCGACATAGGTCTTTCAGTGCTCTTTCAAACTCTTCACGCAGTATCGTATCTTCATCTACGCTCTCTTCCATTTCCATAATATTGTACTCAAGAACATCGCCCTTGTATAGACTTTCTATATACTCCTTTTACCTTTCTGCTTTCCCTTCTTTGCTTAGAACTAGGTTTCCATCTGAGCTGTTGATATTCATGCAAGTGTTTCTCTTTTCTCCAAAGGTCCCTTTAATTTTCGTGTAGGCTGTATCTATCTTACCCCTCATGAGATAAGTCTCTATATCCTTACATTTATCCTCTAGCCATCCCTGCTTAGCCATTTTGCACTTCCTGTCGACCTCATTTTTGAGACATTTCTATTCAATTTTGCCTGCTTCATTTACGGCATTTTTTATATTTTTTCCTTTCATCAATTAAATTCAATATTTCTTTCGTCACCCAAGGATTTCTAGTAGCCCTCGTCTTTATACCTACTTGATGCCCTGCTACCTTCACTATTTCGTCTCTCAAAGCTACCCATTCTTCTTCTACTGTATTTCTTTCCCCCATTCTTATCAATCGTTCCATAATGCTCTCCCTTAAGCTCTCTACAACCTTTTGTTCTTTCAGTTTATACGGGTCCCATCTCCTGAAATTCCGACCTTTTTGCAGTTTCTTCAGTTTTAATCTACAGCTGATAACCAACAGATTGTGGTCAGAGTCCATCATTTTACTACCACTTATTCTATGGCTAAATGCAGAACACTGCCCTTTCGTAACTCAACTAATCTGGCAACTTTAGTCACGATCTGATCAAGGACACAACCAAATATGATGGCGCCTTTCAGGCATTCTGTCTCGTCTGTATGTCGACTCGTCTTACTGCTTTGATTCCATAAAACCACTTCACTGCCATGACTTACTACAGCGGTGTAGGGTAGCAGCTCTACATAATTTATGGAGGTAGAAATCGAACATTGTGCTCTTTCAAGGTGTGTAACTAATATCTTCTCTGGTGAGCTTACATAGATTCCTCGTGAAAAATGGGGTACTCTCGTCGAGTCGAGTTGTGATATTGACCGCTAGGCTTACTTTCTGGAACCATTCAGTACCATACAACTTTACAAAGTTTTTTTTGTTTGGTAATTTCAGCTGGTTATCCTGTACGTGTTCTATTCCCTTAGTTTGCATGAACACAAAAGCAGTTACTTTATACATAAAAGGACTCAGAAGAAGACAAAGAAATTGCTTGAACGAAACAACATGATTTTATTTCCACAGCTTTCTAGCCCTTCGAATGAGAATATGTCATAATACTGTAAAAATATTTTTTCTGTATCACGTAAGTAACTGCTGCTACTCCGAACAGATGTCATGCATATACATCTGATACATCTACTGATGCGCTAGAAGGCTATGCACTCCAGCGCTGACCCTGTTCGATATAAGTTTTCCCTTTTTCACCAAAGTTTAGGTAGTATACGAAATATCCCTCTTACTGACAGCAGATGGGCATATTTCTTGACACTCTGTTTCAACATTCGTCAACTACAGAAATACTATCTACGCTGGTTCAGAAGTCAAATTTCTCCATTGTCTGCGCCAAATGTCAGATACCGAATGCGTTGCGAGACTTCCACTCGGGTTCTCTAGCTTTCTTCACTGGAGTTTCATCATCGTTCCGCTCTTTTAGGATCTTGCAGATGTAGCTATTTGTATGATGTACGAATTTCACTTAGACAGTAGAAAGGCTGAAAATATTTCCAAGGAATTTTCCAACTTCTTGGCACCATGCTGCAATTTGTGTCACTTCTGTAAGACAGCCAACAATTGAGCGGCATATTATGTAGCGCCACAAAGTGTACGTGGCGATCCTGCAACACTGTAGCGTAATTCAGTTGCGTAATTTAGTGCACTGTTCTGCGAAATGTGACACACAATACGGTGTACTAAGAGAAAAAGTGTCCTACATAAACTCACGTAGAAAAACTGAGAGATGCAGCTCAGAGCGATATATACACTGCCTGACAAAAAACGACCACCAAGACGGGGAAGTGGAAACGAAACTTCACGGGTTGAGACAGTATGCGAAGTTATTTACGTAGATCGAGCCTAATTTAAAAAGAACTTGGCAGTATGTGGCCACTAATCAGTATGCCGCTGTTTCCTCTCTGGACTGGGTGCATCCACTGATTTGGTTGAGAATTATGGCGTTGTACCCTCGCGTGGAGCGAGGCACCTGAGAACTTTGAAAGCAGTCTTTGAAATCCTGTATACCGGCCCTGAAACGGAGTTGACGTCCGTAGATGGCCTCATACGTGTTATATCGGCTGGGGATGTTACTAACCACGGGGGTATCTCAACATTAGGCTGACCAATCACATACGTTGTAATGTACTCCTTATTTGTAGTTAAGAGCGTATTTTACTTTATTTCCAGTTTTGATATTTCATATACGTGAAATGGATATATCAACTCTGCAATACGTATCGAATAAGGAGCGAGTGGAAGGTTCAGAGGTCGCTGGCCATCTGCCGCATTCAGAGCCAGTGGTATGAGGGGCCGATGCAGAAATCGCTGAGATATACGTAGGGAAAATACACTTATTCTGGTGCAACTCAAGTAATGATTATTGATAAGTATTTGCCAGAAGAAGTTGCATTTCGTCACTCAGACATTAAGAGGTGTCTACGAGTCGCAAATAACATCTTCCAGTAACTTTTCAGTGCCAGGAAACGTTTATATTAATAAATAAATGACTGACATAAGCGAAGCTGTATGATTTTATACGAACTTCGCCAATTGTACCCTCAAGTTACAGACTGTGCGCAGTAGTCGGCAGTCGTCGATAGGGTGCCTTTAGATCAAGGCGTGCAGTAGACCATGCTATCGTACCGTTAATAGTTAGTTTATAATCAGTATGAACAAGTTCATTTTATGGTGTCTCTTAAATAAACGCACCTCAGTGCCATTCCATGTAAAAATTATTTGCACAAAACGTCTTCCCAACTCTTTACATGAAACGAAGACAGTAGTATTGCACTTCCAGAATCCGACGGCGCTGCAACGGATATGTTAGTGGACATAAAACTACGAGAGCATGTCAACATAACAGGTAGGAACAACTCCTAAGTGGAGACTAAGTCAGTTCAGGGACGGACTGGCTTAATCATCACGAAACTAAAGTGGGAAAGGTGTTATTGGCCCTCTATTGTTCCTGTTATACACTCCTGGAAATGGAAAAAAGAACACATTGACACCGGTGTGTCAGACCCACCATACTTGCTCCGGACACTGTGAGAGGGCTGTACAAGCAATGATCACACGCACGGCACAGTGTACACACCAGGAACCGCGGTGTTGGCCGTCGAATGGCGCTAGCTGCGCAGCATTTGTGCACCGCCGCCGTCAGTGTCAGCCAGTTTGCCGTGGCATACGGAGCTCCATCGCAGTCTTTAACACTGGTAGCATGCCGCGACAGCGTGGACGTGAACCGTATGTGCAGTTGACGGACTTTGAGCGAGGGCGTATAGTGGGCATGCGGGAGGCCGGGTGGACGTACCGCCGAATTGCTCAACACGTGGGGCGTGAGGTCTCCACAGTACATCGATGTTGTCGCCAGTGGTCGGCGGAAGGTGCACGTGCCCGTCGACCTGGGACCGGACCGCAGCGACGCACGGATGCACGCCAAGACCGTAGGATCCTACGCAGTGCCGTAGGGGACCGCACCGCCACTTCCCAGCAAATTAGGGACACTGTTGCTCCTGGGGTATCGGCGAGGGCCATTCGCAACCGTCTCCATGAAACTAGGCTACGGTCCCGCACACCGTTAGGCCGTCTTCCGCTCACGCCCCAACATCGTGCAGCCCGCCTCCAGTGGTGTCGCGACAGGCGTGAATGGAGGGACGAATGGAGACGTGTCGTCTTCAGCGATGAGAGTCGCTTCTGCCTTGGTGCCAATGATGGTCGTATGCGTGTTTGGCGCCGTGCAGGTGAGCGCCACAATCAGGACTGCATACGACCGAGGCACACAGGGCCAACACCCGGCATCATGGTGTGGGGAGCGATCTCCTACACTGGCCGTACACCACTGGTGATCGTCGAGGGGACAAACCGTCATCGAACCCATCGTTCTACCATTCCTAGACCGGCAAGGGAACTTGCTGTTCCAACAGGACAATGCACGTCCGCATGTATCCCGTGCCACCCAACGTGCTCTAGAAGGTGTAAGTCAACTACCCTGGCCAGCAAGATCTCCGGATCTGTCCCCCATTGAGCATGTTTGGGACTGGACGAAGCGTCGTCTCACGCGGTCTGCACGTCCAGCACGAATGCTGGTCCAACTGAGGCGCCAGGTGGAAATGGCATGGCAAGCCGTTCCACAGGACTACATCCAGCATCTCTACGATCGTCTCCATGGGAGAATAGCAGCCTGCATTGCTGCGAAAGGTGGATATACACTGTACTAGTGCCGACATTGTGCATGCTCTGTTGCCTGTGTCTATGTGCCTGTGGTTCTGTCAGTGTGATCATGTGATGTATCTGACCCCAGGAATGTGTCAATAAAGTTTCCCCTTCCTGGGACAATGAATTCACGGTGTTCTTATTTCAATTTCCAGGAGTGTATATTAACGATATAGGAGACAATGTGGGTAACGCTCTTAGATTATTTGTAGATGATGCTGTCATTTACCGTCTTGTAAAGTCATCAGACGACCAAAATAAATTGCAAAATGATTTAGATAAGATATCTGTGTGATGCGCAAAGTGACTTTTGACCCTGAATAAAGAAAAGTGTGATGTTATACACATGAGTACTAAAAGATCCGGCTAAATTTCGATTACCCAATAAATCACACAAATCTGAATCGCTAAATTGAACTAAATACTTAGGGATTACAATTAGAAACAACCTAAATTGGAACGATCACATAGATAATGTTGTGGGTAGAGCATACCAAAGACTGCGATTCAGTAGCAGAACACTTAGAAGGTGCAACAGATCTACTAAAGAGACTGCCTACACTAAGCTTGTCCGCCATATTGTGGAGTGCGGTGTGGGATCCGCATCAGGTGGGACTGACGGATGACATCGAAAAAGTACAAGGAATGGCAGCTCGTTTTGTATTATCGCGAAATAGGGGAGATAGTGCCACAGACATGATACGTGACTAGGAGTGACAATCACTAAATCAAAGGCGTTTGTCGTTGCGACGGGATCTTCTCGTGAAATTTCAATCACCAGTTTTCTCCTCCGATTGCGAAAACATTCTGTTGGCATCCACCTACATAGGGAGAAATGATCATCACGATAAAATAAGAGAAATCAGGGCTCGCAAAGGAAAATTTAAGTCCTCGTTTTTCCCGCACGCCGTTCGTGAGTGGAACGGTAGAGAGACAGCTTGAAGGTTGTTCATTGAACCCTCTGCTAATTGTGAATAGCAGAGTAATCACGTAGATGTAGATGAAAAGGGGGCCAGTTATACTGTACACCCCTTATACCACCATATACGGACTACCGGCTAAACTGAGGCATTTCTGGAGGCTTAGTACGGGGGGGGGGGGGGGGGTTACTGGAAGGTACTGTGTGTGGAATCGCATAGGCCTATTGAACAATGGCACCATGATATAGCATAAGATGGTTCAAATGGCTCTGAGCACTATGGGACTTAACTTCTGAGGTCGTCAGTCCCCTAGAACTTAGAACTACTTAAACCTAACTAACCTAAGGACTTTACACACATGCATGCCCGAGGCAGGATTTGAACCTGCGACCGTAGCGGTCGCGCGGTTCCAGACTGTAGCGCCTATAGCATAAGAGGAAACACAAAAAGACACTGGTAGTGCCGACAGAATTTCTTCAATCATTGCCACCGAAGACCTGAAGTAATACTTCGTTGCTCCCCACACCATGAAGGCAGCAGTAACTCCGCCGTTCCTCTGAAAAGCATTCTCTATCTCCACGTCGCCATACTCGCCGGCGGCGCTTATCCAGGGTGGTGGAGAACAATGTTTCATCACTGAATACTAAGCGACGCCTTTCATGAGTAGTTCATACCTTACGGTCGAGGTACAACCGTAAATGCAGCCGTTTGTGTTGTCGTGTTAGCGGCAGCTTACGCCTGGAACTGTAATTACCTAGTCCGGTTACTGCAAGCGTCTGACCAGTGATGCAGACTAACAGAATGTTCCATTTATTTTTCTTAGTAATTAAGTTTTTGCTAGAGGCCATCGGATTATTCAAGAAAAATTTACAAAAGTGACATTCAAATGTATTTTATTTTTAATAACTTGAAATTCTTTGCGCCCAGCATAAACCTATCCCAGTACAAAATTTAAGTACTTTAAATTTCCTACAAACATGTCCTGCTCATTTTCTCTGTAGGACTAATATTTTGCAAATAGCGAGTGACAGAATACGAAAATCTCACATGTTGGCTGTTGAAGGTGTTGCGGGTTGCATAAAGCCCTGTATACGAGAGGAAATGCGCTGACTGATCCATTAACTCATCATTAGCCACCCCAACCGCTGAGGACAGAAACTTGAAATTTGGAGAGAGTGTTCATCTTTTACTGCCGGTATCGTTTGAGAAGAAATTTTTCGAAATTCCATTCCTAAGGGGTTGAAATAGGGGATTAAATTTATTGTGAGAATATGTCATTTCTAAGGTAATTCCGTATCTGGTTTCTCGGTGAGAAATTAAAAAGCATTTTTAGAAACTCAGCCACTAAGGGGATGGTATAGTGGGTGAAAGCATTTTTGAATGTAAATTGTTATTAAAGAACTACTAGCGAATTTTCAGAGCTACAACAGTGAATTTTGTTACTTAAGTTCTAGGCCAGAAATGAAGAGACATGCGTTTCTGTGTTTTTGGAAATTCAGCTCCTAAAGGGGTGAAATAGGGAATGAAAATTTTTATGGAAATATTTCATTATGAAAGAATCTTTGAAACTAAACGTATGAAAATTTTTAATTGACCTTTCAGTTAGAAATAAAAAAAAAATACATGTTTCAGTGATTGTGGATACATAATACAAAGGCGGTGAAACAGAGGATAAAATTTTCTGTGAAAATATTTTTCAAGTTAAATTGTTGAAAATGATTTTTGGCTTCTCGGTTAGATATGAGGAAGCATGTGCATGCAATGAAAATTTATGTACCACAAGAATTCAAAAGGGAGATTTAAAAAATATCCGACTTTAGATACTAGAATCGCTTTTTGGTCATATCATGGTTCTATGCTCTTAATTAGCGAGAAAAGTTTATAGGGTGTTGCAACTTTTGAACTAAATCAAAGAAAGCTATGAGACAGTCACCACGGAGTATCATCTATGCCAGAATTGCATTGAAAAAGAAACATCTCTTTAATACATTAATTATTTGATTTACGTGTCTCAGTCTGTAAAATCTGAAACCTTACAAGATCGCTTTGTGGTCTGTCAGCCTTCCTGTCTGTCCTACTGTTAAAAACCATTTTCCTCAGGAACGAGTTGACGTATCAAGATCAAACTGATGTCACATATTAAAGTTTACAGTACATCGGGGTGTCAAAATTTTAAGTTCCTAAGGCAATACAGCCAAAAGATATGGTCATTATGTCATATATTTTGATACTCTAAAACTAATTCATCAGAACCTATAGGGTAATTCCCGTTTGTAGTCTACCCACTCCTTCCTATTTGCTGCTATTGTCCACATTAGTCTTTTATAAAGATTTGAGAGGAGCGAAGACTACAATAAACTTTCCAGTTTCCTTATCTTTTCCAGTACAGTTGACTCCAGTTCTTCTTATCTAAGAGTCTGATTCTTGAAGCTTAAATTCTCACGTTTTGGGTCCTCACGGTTGATTTGATCTAAATAAATTCTAAGACCGTTATTACAGAAATTTTGTTGTTGCTTTAATATATATTGTCACATTTTAGTACATCACACAGTCTTGATTTTTCACATTAAGAAAGCCGAAA